>NC_135813.1:61338596-61659517 GCF_964213995.1 Mustelus asterias | reverse complement strand
GCTCTTGGAGCCTCGGCAGCGCCAACATGGATGACCTGGGTAAGTGAGGGTGGCGGGGGGGAGGGAGAGCGGGTGAGGGTGGGGGGCTCCATCCTCCCCGAACGCCAGCACCGAGCCCCGCCAGGCCGCATCGCTCTCCCGGGCTGCCGGCCAGGCCAGTTCCCGGCCCCCGGGCGCAGGAGGCCGGCGTGCGGCTGCGGTGTGAACGCGGCGGCGACCCCTCGGCCCCGGGCGAGGGGCTCCCTCCCCTCCCCTCCCAGTCTCCCCCACATGGGGCTCAGTCCCCAGCCTGCTGATCCCGGAGCCGCTGCAAGTTTGTTGAGAGGATTTGAAAAGTTTCCTGTTTGTTTTTGGGATCTCGATCTGAAGCTGAAAGGATTGTTTGTCCCGAAGAGCAGACTCGGGGCAGCAAACTTTCTCAGCCACGGGATCAGTGAGCAATGATCCTCGGATCGGCAGGACATGGGAAATGAGGATCTGATTAGCACTCCACAGGGTCACGGAGAGATCTGTGGGGTATGGACACTGGGGTATGTGCTGTGGGATTTGTAAGGTATGGGCACTGGGACCTGTGGGGAATGGGACACTCACTGGGACCTGTGGGGAATGGACACTCACTGGGACCTGTGGGGAATGGACACTCACTGGGACCTGTGGGGAATGGACACTCACTGGGACTTGTGGGGAATGGACACTCACTGGGACTTGTGGGGAATGGACACTCAATGGGACCTGTGGGGAATGGACACTCACTGGGACCTGTGGGGAATGGACATCCATTGGACTAGGCCTGTGGGGAATGGACACTCACTGGGACCTGTGGGGAATGGACACTCACTGGGACTTGTGGGGAATGGACACTCACTGGGACTTGTGGGGAATGGACACTCAATGGGACCTGTGGGGAATGGACACTCAATGGGACCTGTGGGGAATGGACACTCACTGGGACCTGTGGGGAATGGACACTCACTGGGACCTGTGGGGAATGGACACTCACTGGGACCTGTGGGGAATGGACACTCACTGGGACCTGTGGGGAATGGACACTCACTGGGACCTGTGGGGAATGGACACTCACTGGGACCTGTGGGGAATGGACACTCACTGGGACCTGTGGGGAATGGACACTCAATGGGACCTGTGGGGAATGGACACTCACTGGGACCTGTGGGAAACGGGCACGGGGACCTGTGGGGAACGGGCACGGGGACCTGTGGGGAACGGACACTGGGATTTGTGAGGAACAGACATTTGGGTTCCGTGGAGCATGGACACTGCGAGCCGTGGGGAATGGATACTGGGATCTGTGGGGTACAGACAGTGAGGACCTGCAGGGTATGGCGAGGGGGGCATCTGCAAGATACAACCAACGGGGGTATCTGTGAGGTATGGGTAACCGCCATCAGGAGTTTGTGATGATTGAGAAATAGGAATCAAAGATCCATTGGGGCACAGTGGTTAGCAATGTGGGTGGCACAGTGGTTTGCACTGCTGCCTCACAGGTCCAGGGACCTGTCTTCGATTCTCAGCTTGGGTCACTGTCTCTGTGGCTGTGAGGGTTTCCTCCAGGTGCTCTGGTTTATTCCCACAGTCCAAAGATGTGCGGGTTAGATGCATTCACCATGCTAAATTGCCCCTTAGTGTCCCAGGATGCCTAGGTTAGAGGGATTAGCAGGCTAAATATGTGGGGTTGCAGGGATAAGGCCAAGAGGGGATTGTTGCCAGTGCAGACTCAATGGGCCGAATGGCCTGCTTCTGCACTATAGGGTTTCTAATAGGGATCAGTGGGGACCTGCAGAATACAGATCTGTAGAGAATTGAGAATAAGAATTGGAAAGTTATTGCTGAAAAGGAACATGTTATTGAAGCTTTTCATCTTGAACTCATCATGGCAGACATAAGATTGTCAGATTTCAAAAGGGACAACAATTTGGCATTGGAATTTGACATTTGTACGACTGTCCTGATGAGTGCAAGGTGAAAAGCTTCAACTTCATGTCTTTTTTTCAGTGACACGCGAGTTCTATACTACCAAGTGGCAACTGGGACATGAGGAATAGGGCTCTTTTTGAGGACACAATAAGGACCAGGGATATCTGTGGTAATGGGTTAAGTTGTCTATGAGAACAAGGGGAACAATAAAGGGATATGTGAAGTGGTAAGGGGGGAATGGGCCAGCCATCTATAGGGGCATGGGGAATAATGATTAGCCTTTCAGGTGGTATATGGTTACAAATGGTAAAATTGACTGTCTGCAGGGTTAGCAGAAAATAACAATTTGTTTTGTTGCTTATGGCATCATAGGGAACGAGTAATGGCTTGATTACTTGTTCACAAGAATAACAACTTGATTAACTTTTCATAGGGAATCATAGAGACAACTGGTTCAATTCTGCATTTTTAGTTGGGGTAGCAGAGATCAGAAGAAATAGAGATTGAAATAATTATTTACGAGTGTCCAGTTGGGCTGCAAGAAATGATAATTCAATTGATTTTTCATTGAATTGTGAAGTGTAGTAACTGGATTTTGTATCTGTGGAGAATAGCACTTTGATTTGACATCTTTGTTAGGAAGGAATGCATGCTATTCAAAACTGTTTCTAGCTTTTGAACATTTGCAATTCAACCGGTATCCATCCTGCTGGTGTTTTTCATAATCACATTTCGATTTTTAAAAAAAAGGGTGTTGGCAGATTCCTTAATATGTCTAATTCTCCATCCAGCAATGCAGTATTTGTTTAGGAATTTATTCTTGCCTGTATTAGGGTGTATTGCACATTTGCTTTAATATTTCTGTGTAATCTGCCATCGTGATTATACCATGTCTCCAGGCATCAAGGATATTGCTATCACATACCAATCATTCCCTCTGCCTCCTGTAAGGAGAGAAGGAGAGATAGTTTAAAGATCACAACAGATAATTTTAGTTGCGAGTCCAGCCAGGAAAAGGAAACCAAATTTGTGATTATTCCCGACACCACCAATATCGTGTAACACTTAAACCAGACAGCGTAAAAACATATCAGTGGGGTTTAAGAGAACAGTCTTGGTTGCGCAGAATGCCTTTTTTTTATCAGTAAGCCAGTTAAGAATCCTTTGAGCACAAGGTGCAGAATATTTACAATTAATAGTTGTGTTAATAGTTGGACTGATCAACACTTTTCCAGAAGGTACTGACAAGCTCTTCAGACTAACAAGTGGATGAACGTTCTGAGCTCACTAATGACTTATCCAGGACACTGCGCTTGAATGATCCCAAGAGTCATTTACCGAGATCCACATTGTACTGTAAAGAGAAGCTGACCTCGCCTTTGTTAAAATTTACAACATTTTCAGGAATGTGTTGTTTTTCCATTACCTTGTCCACTCCCTGAGGGAATAAGTTAACAGAAATGTGGCAAATACATCTGAGTTTCACGTATAGATTCGTGCAAATGGACATGTTTCTCTGCTTACTTTATGATAACTTCCAAAGTTTCCTTTCCTGGAGCAGTGATGTCCAGATTACATGCTTTACCTGGTTCTTGGTTCCCTGTGTCCGACCCAGTTGCGTTTGGAGTTGCTGTAGCTTAAGTCTTGAGGCAGTCCTTGTCCCTAAATTCTAAACAGTTTAATATGTGTATCTCTTAGTGGAAATATTTTAATTTCAACAAGAACAACATTGAACATAGGCGGCAATTGTATATGCATAATCAATACATGATTTGTGGCACAATGGGGAAAGAGCCGCAGTATCTGACTAATTGGAAGGACCTTCAAAGGACTGGCACAAGCACGATGGGCCAAATGGCCTCCTGTGCTGTTAAGATTTTCTGATATTCTCAGCATTACAATAGTGACTCCATTTCACAGTACTGAGACACATTTGGTGATTATAAAAAGTGTTATATGAATTCAAGTCTCTGAGTGCTGCATAATGTATCAGCATAGTTCAAGGGATGGAGGGTGGAACTGTAACATGAGAGGGATGGGCCAATCATAGTGAAGAATAGGGGATAAACTACTGTGGCAGAAAAAAATAATCAAATATAAACTAGAAAATTATCATTTGGCCCATCAAGTCTGTCCTTTTGATTCTTCATACTAGTCTTCAACCCGTTTCTCATTCCCTTTAACTTTATTATTATTTCTCAGGGCAGCACGGTGGCATAGTGGTTAGCACTGCTGCCTCACAGTGCCAGGGACCAAGGTTCGATGATAGCCTTGGATATCTGTTTGTGTGGAATTTGTATGTTCTCCCCATTTCTGTGTGGGTTTCCCCCCACAGTCCAAAGATGTGCAGGTTAAGTGGATTGGCCATGCTAAATTGCCTCTTAATACCAAAGATGTGAAGGTTAGGGAGATTAGTGGGGTTGTGGGGATGAGGTGGGGGGAGGGCCTGGGTAAGATGCTGTGTTGGTGCAGATTCAGTGGACTGAATGGCCTCCTTCTGCACTGTAAGGATTCTATGGTTCTGTGGAAAATGCTGGAGCCCTAATGCTAAACACTACCCTGGATCTTAGCCACGTCCCTCACCCTAACTACCCATTACCTGTACCTTGACATAACTAAGGTCACAAACTAACTGACTTAAGAACAGCTACCTCCCTGCTGTCGTCGGACTTTTAAATGGACTTGCCCTATATTAAGTTGATGTTTCTCCACACCCTAGCTATGTGTGGAACACTGCATTCTGCACCCTCTCTTTTCCTTCTCTATGAACGGTATGCTTTGTCTGTATAGCGCGCAAGAAACAATACTTTTCACTGTATACCAATACATGTGACAATAAATCAAATGAAAAAACCCAAATCCTCACTTTGGAATACCATCATCCATTATCCTTATCATGACAATAATTAAAGCTTACTGACTATCTTTCAAGTGGTGTGCCTCGATCGCCAACTCTTATGGTAAACTCACAGCACTCAAATAAATAGCACGCATTGGACAAAAAGAGGATCTAACCATTGCCCTTGACATTCAAACGATGTCATTACAGAAACCTCCACTACCAACATCCTGGGGTTACCATTGACCAGAAACTAAACTGGACTTACCATATACATACTGTTACTACCAGAGCAGGTCAAAGGCTAGGAATCCTGTGGCGAATAACTCCCCAAAGCCTGTCCACAAGGCACAAATCAAGAGTGGAATGGATACTCTCCACTTGCCTGGATGAGTGCCAACAACACTTAAGAAGCTCGACATCATTCAGAACAGAGCTGCCCATTTGATTGCTATCCCTTCCACAAACTGTCCCTCCACCATGGACGAACAGTGTCAGCCTTGTGTACAATCTACAAGGTGCACTGCAGGAACTCACCAAGGTTCCTTAGACAGCACTTTCCAAACCCATGACCACTACTATCTAGAAGACAAGAGCTGCAGATACCTGGGAACAAGAGCAACAGATATCAAGTCACTCACCATCCTGACTTGGAAATATATTACTGTTCCTTCACTGTTACTGGGTCAAAATCCTGGAATTCCCTCCCTGCTCTCCAGAGACTGCAGTGATTCAAGAAGACAGCTTGCCACTACCTTCTAAAGGGCAACTAGGGATTGGCAATAAATGCTGGCCTAGCTAGCAACGCCCACATCCCATAAATGAATAAGAAAAAACAAGCCTAATAAGGAAAGTCACATTTTGCTGGAGAACAAAATCAATTTTGCTACCATGACTCTAGCTGACACTAACTAGAAAAAAAAACTATACAAAATAAGGATAGTGGCAAGTAAAACTAGACAAAAAGTCATAAATAGCACGAGACAGATTAAAGTGCCAGGCATCAATGAAACAAAATAACTCAAGAAATGGGAATGCAAACACTGCGGGATTTTGGCTACAAGACTAGTTTGGACTGGGATTGCTCTTTAGGGCAGAATTGATTGAAGTGTACACAATTATGGATAAAATAGGAAAAGAAAAACTGTTTCCATTGGCTGATGGTAACAGGACGAGGGGGACACAGGTTTAAGGTTTTGGGCAAGAGATGCAAGGAGGAGCAAGTGGTAAATGGAACTCACTGCCCAAGTGGGTGGCAAGGTGGCACAGTGGTTAGCACTGCTGCCTCACAGCGCCAGGGACCCGGGTTCAATTCCAGTCTTGAGTCACTGTCTGCGTGGAGTTTGCACATTCTCCCCGTGTTTGCGTGGGTTTCCTACGGGTGCTCCGATTTCCTCCCACAGTCCAAAGATGTGCGGGTTAGGTTGATTGGCCATGCTAAATTGACACCAATGTCAGAGGATTAACAGGGTAAATTAACAGGGTTACAGGAATGGGGCTGGGGTGGGATTGTGGTCGATGCAGACTTGATAGGCCGAATGGCCGCCTCCTGCAATGTAGGGATTCTATGAAATAGAAATGATTGACTTCAAAAGGAAATTGCATAGATACTTGAAGGCAGTAAACTTTCAGAGCTACAGGGATAGAGTGGGGGAATGGGACTGACTGCAGTGCTCAATGGATAGCTGATATCGAAACTTGATGGGCTGGATGGCCACCTATCTGTGACACAAATGACACTATGGAAAGATTGGACAACCACACTGTTGCCTGTACACCCACACCCTACCACATTTAGTATTCTAAGAATGTAGTGGGCTTTCTTCGGTTTCTGGTTTGTAGCATCTGAATGGCTTTCTTGGCCACTTCAGAATGTACTAAGATTTAAGAGTGTTGTGGCAATGGACCAATGTGGTGGGTTAAGAGTAGAAGACAGAATAAGACCAGCACAGAGTAATACAGAGGGAATAGAAGTTAGATCAGTGTAAAGGATATGAGCTAAATAGGAAAAAGGATGGAGAACTGTTTACCCGAGCCCATGGTCATGTGAGTGCATTAGTACAATTTTGAAGTGTTACTATTGAACTAAGGAATTGAGGGTTCTGTGCGGTGGTGCAGACGTTCTGAGTGAGCCATTACTGCACAGCAGAATGTGCATGAAGAGTTGCTTAAAATATTTACAAAACATCCCCCATCAATCTATTTTTGTGACTTCAGTGCGAGGAGGAGAAATCAAAATGTCGTGGTCTGAAGATTGATTTCTGGGTGCAGCAGATACCATTCTGTATATAGCAGAAACATTTGCAGTGACAGCTATAGACTCTTTTCCACTCTTTATAAAAAAAGAATATTCCCATGCCAGTTCACTTTGTAACCATTCTCCACTTACAGATTGGACAGTCGCATCTCTCCTCATTGATATAGTGGGAACGTACAAACAGCTCTTTGATTCCTGACCATGGTTTTTTGCACTGGAACTCACTGAACATAAATTGCTCATTGTAGATTTTATTGAGCATGCTCCACTCAATCAGTTGGTGCTTGAAGGAAAAGTTTACATGAGATTGTATAGGGACTTTCCAATTAAAAAACAAACATAGAAATGATAGGAAGTACAGGTGAAAATGACTTTATAAGTGGAAAAATGTGAAGTTATACCGAATAAATTGAGGCTGTTGATGATGCTTCCCCTTTCAGAATGGTTGGTTTCCTGGCTACACGTATTGCACATTCACAATTGATATCTTTTAATCATTTTACTCTCATTTACTATGCTTGTACGAAATGGCAGCTTCTACTAAACCAGCCTCCAATTATGAAGCCCATTTAGAGAAGAGATAATCTGGAGAATGGAATGCCTTTGATTATGCAAAGAAGGGATTAGTCCCTGCTTATGGGACCTCAGTGACTGGACAGAAATTGTAAAGTGTACAGAGGAAATAATTTGCATTCATATAGCACCTTCCATGAAGTGAGCAAGGCCCCTATCCATCAGTGATAGGCAACCTAGGCTTGTGAGTGGGTCACATGAGTGACCCTCTTTCATCTCAGATTGAAATGACCCCATGAATAAATTTAAATATTTCATAGTTTGTAGAAAGTGCTTATTCATTTATATATTAATAGAAATGTCATCAAGCTCAAATGGTAAAGACAAAATAACTCCTGGATGCAAAGTGCACGGCGCTCTCAGTCAATGTTGTGAGCAATCAGCACGTACCTCACTTTACTTGCTCTTGTTTTACATGCATATCACTTTAGTCATACCGATAGGCAAAAAAATGGACAGAAATCAGCGGAATGTGGCAACCCTGTGAATAGACAATGGTCAACAAAATGTCTGGTGGGCCACACTCTAAACCCAGAAGAGATGCATGTGGCCCCCGGGCCGCAGGTTGCCCATCACTACTATACATCCTCATGTCCTAAAGTGCTTTACAATACAATGAAGTACTTTTGAAATGCAGTCACTATTGTACCGTAGGAAAATGTGGCAATCAATTTGCATACAGCAAGCTCCAAGCAGCAATGAAATAAATGACCAGAGCAGGGATAAATATTGGTGAAGACATAGATTTATTTTTGTAATAATGCTAGTGGAACTCACCGGAGAGAATAGACTAGGGCTTGGTTTAACATTATATCTGAAAAGCAACATCGCTGACTGTGAGATGTATTGCACTGAAGTGTACACCTCGATTATGTGCTCAAATCACTGGAGTGTAGCTTAAAGCTTCTGAGTCTGAGGTGTGAGTGTTGCCACTCAGCCAATGTAAAGGAGAGATTGTTGACTCTGCTGCTGTCTGTAGATTGCAGTGTACAGGGAAATTTGATTGAAAATCAAGTAATTTACTTTTAACTGCAGGTTCCATTGATGTGCTTTTATATTTTGTTGGTGCCTATCAGTTCTCTTCACTGAAAAGCTCAAGACATAGCTCTGTGCCTCAGTGGTGCATGTAAGCATAGATAAGGAAGAGCTAGTCCGAGTGCAGAAACCATTGTGGTCTACGAAAAGGTCATGTGCTTGAGTGCTTTACACATTACTGTTCAGCATCAGATCCAGCACACCCATAACAGCTGTTCCGTTTAATCTGTGGTTTTTTTCATACGTGTTAGTGCACCAAAGTAAAGCTTTCTTAGTGGAGATTGGCAGCCATTAGCACTGTCGATCAGCATACTGTAGCTTGTGAATTGTTAGCATCACAGGACACAAGTCAATGCAGATGTCCCTATGGAATTTGTTAATTTCACACAGACTTCTTTGTACTGATGAGTTTGACAGTATCTGTGAACTGCTTCATGGCTCTTTTGGTTTGATTTATTATTGTCACATGTATTGAGTACAATGAAAAGTATTGTTTCTTGTGTGCTTTACAGGGAAAACATACCGTTCATAGAGTACATAGGGGAGATGGAAAGGAGCGGGTACAGAATGTAGTGTTACAGTCATAGCAAGGGTGTAGAGAAAGATCAGCTTAATATATAGCAGGTCCATTCAAAAGTCTGATGGCAGCAGGGAAGAAGCTGTTCTGGAGTCAATTGGTACGTGTTCTCAGACTTTTGTATCTCTTTCCTGATGGAAGAAGGTGTAAAAGAGTGTCCAGGGTGCGTGGGGTCCTTGATTATGCTGGTTGCTTTTCCAAGACAGTGGGAAGTGCAGACGGAGTCAATGGATGGAAGGCTGCTTTGCGTGATGGACTGGGCTATATTCACAACCCTTTGTAGTTTCTTGCAGTCTTGGTCAGAGCAGGAGCCATACATATTAAGCTGTGATACAACCAGAAAGGGTGCTTTCTGTGGTGCATCTAAAAGTTGGTGAGAGTTATGGTGGACATGCTGCATTTCTTTAGCCTCCTGAGAAAGTAGAAGTATTTTGGGATGTTAATGTTTAGGATCTGCCTTGCTTTGGCGTCTCTAAAAAAAATTAAGCTTAAATGTTTATTCAACAGCCTTCATGTAGTAACCTTCTTGCATTTTGTTCCTGTGGTTACAGTTTTACAATAATGCTACCATAACCATTTCAGTGTTGCATTTGTTATTGCTCTGTGACAAAGTGTAAATTTTGCATGTTTCAAGCAATGAATATTTGAAATAAAATGGAAATTGCTCAACAGGTATGACAACATTTGTGACGAGTGAAACGGAGTTAACATTTCAGTTCCATGAACTTCCATCCAAATACTTGAACATTAATTCAATGTGTGCATCAGACTAGAGAATTTCTTGATTCTCAGTTTGCCCTCTACTTGAACTATTTTAAGATTGTAGTTTTGAATGAAGCTTGCTCTTACTCTCCACCCCTCTAACTTATTTGTTTTGTATTTCACACTTTTTGCTCTTTATAATACAGAATTCTCTTTTTCTCTGTGCTGATGGCAAATGCAAACAGGTGCTCATCTCACATTATTCATGTTTTGTTTGGTTAGAATTTGATTTTTCCTTCTAACCTTTTTCTTCCTTTTCCTATGGTATGTCACTGCTGGTAGTTCTATCCTATCTTTGTTTAACACTCTGAAATGGTAAAAGATATTTTAGTTGGTTTTCAGCAGAGGAAACTGGCTGTGGAAGATAACTGAGAGTCACTGTAACAAAACTATGCTGGCTGCCCTTGATAAATCTGTACCTTTCTAAATGACAGCTTATACCGTTCCACAATGTTTTTCCAATGATTTGCCCACAATTGAGGTTAGGCTGACTGGCCTGTAATTGTTTGTTCTGTCCCTTCTCTCTTTTGTTGTAATGGTACAGCATCAGCAATCCTCCAATCCCTCTATCGCCATGTCTGTAGTCAGAGCGAATTGGAAAATGATGGTCAGAATCTCTGCTATTTCCTCTCTTGCTTTTCTTAGTAGTCTGGGGTTAATTTCAACCAGGCCTGGCGATTTATCTACTTTAAAAAATGCTAGACACTTTAATATTTCCTCTCCACTTTTGACATCCTGACTCAAAATGTTTTCTGTCCACAGATGCTGTCAGACCTGCTGAGTTTCACCAGCATTTTCTGTTTTTGTTTCAGATCCCAGCATCCACAGTATTTTGCCTTATCCTAGTGTTTCTAGTCTGCATTTGCTAACTTCTGTTGCAGTTTCGTAAAATGGGCTTTTCCCCAATTTAAAACTTTTACCCTTCGTCTATCCATGTCTCTTTGTCCTTTTCCATAAGTTCTCCAAATCTACTAAATTATAATCATTACCATCACAATGTTTCCCACTGAGATACTTCCCACTTGCCCAGCTTCATTCCCAAGACCTAAGTCCAGAATTGCTTCATACTGCCAAACAGTGTTCCTGAATATATTTTAATTACCCAAAACTTCCAAAGGGATTTGGAACCCCTGTGTCTGACTCTGATCAGACAGAGAACTACCCTCTTACTCATATGTTCAAATGGTTCTGACTTACGATGGAGGATTCTGCAGAATTCTCTCAGCTCAGGAGCAGTGATGAGAATCTGTACTGAAGCCACATCCTCCTTTTACAGCACTAGCTGCCTTATTCTGGTAAGTATTTAAAGGTTCCAAAGTTTCTTAGTTTGTGTGTGTGAGTGAATGTGTGAGTTTGTAGGTGTGTAAATGGGTGGGGTGGCAGCTGGGTAGGGTGGTTGGGACTGTGAAGTGTTCTCAGGTCAGGGGATAGTCATGTCTGGTTGGAGAGGGTTTGTGAGGTGGAGTGTGGGAGCGGGGAGCAGAGGGGGTGCGGAGGAGGTGGTAACGGGTCGACCAGGCAGTTGTGTGTCAGTCAGAAGACTAGGAGTTTCCTGTCTAACGTTTCCTGGATAATTATATAGATATAGACTGTTGTATATAGAATCCTACAGCGCAGAAAGAGGCCATTCGGCCCTTCAAGTCTGCAACAACCACAATCCCACCCAGGCCCTAACCCCCATATCCCTACATATTTACCCACTAATCCCTCTAACCTATGCATCCCGGGACACTGAGGGGCAATTTAGAATGGCCAATCAACCTAGCCCGCACATCTTTGGACTGTGGGAGGAAACCGGAGCACCCGGAGGAAACCCACGCAGACACAGGGAGAATGTGCAAACTCCACACAGCCAGTGACCCGAGCCGGGATTCGAACCCAGGTCCCTGGAGCTGTGAAGCAGCAGTGCTAACCACTGTGCTACCATGCCGCCCTAAACATTAACATCCCAAAATACTTCTACTTTCTACTTCTAGAGGATCTAAAGGATTTTTCCAGAGGGGCCACTGAATACTGATACTCTCTCTGGGCTAGGGAGGATTTAACGTTACCAAAAGTTCCCTACTGCTATTTTAGTTGAGTTCCACTGACTTTTTATTCCACTAACTATTCATTCATGGGATGTAGATACTAGTCCAGCATTTATTACCCATCCCTAATTCCCTTTGAGAAAGTGATGGTGAGCTGCCTTCTTGAAGCACTGCAGTCCATGTGTTGTAGGAACACTCACAGTGCTGTCAGGGAGTGAGTTCCAGGCTTTTGACTCAATGACAGTGAAGGAACGGTGATATTGTTCCAAATCAGGATTGTGTGTGACCTGGAGGGGAACTTTCAGGTGGTGGCTCTTCCACGCATCTACTGTCGTCCTTCTAAGGATAGAGATCATGGGTTTGGAAGGTGCTGTAAAGGAACCTTGGTAAATTGCTGCAATGCGTCTTGTAAATGGTAGACACTGCTGCTACTCTGCGTCGATAATGGGGAAGTGAATGCTTACTGGATAGGGTGCCAATCAAGCAGGTTGATTTGTCTTGGATAGTGTTGAGTGTTGTTGGAGCAGCACTCACCCTGACTTGTGTCTTGTAAATGGTGGATAGACTTTGGGGGGGTCGAGGGGTGTGTTGCTCTCTGCAGAATTTCCGGCATCTGACATGCTCTTGTAGTCACAGCATTTATATGACTGGTCCAATTCGGTTTCTGGTCAATGGTAACCCCCAAGATGTTGATAGTGGGGGATTCAGTGATGGTTAGATTCTCTCTTTTTGGAGATGGTCATTGTCTGGCACTTGTGTGGCGTGAATGTTACTTGCCACTTATTATGCCAAGCCTGCATGTTGTCCAGTTCTTGCTTCATATGGACATGGACTGCGTCAGGATCTGAGGAGTCGTGAATGGTGCTGAACATTAGGCAGTCATCGGCGAACATCCCTACTCCTGTGCTCTGTATCTATTAGTGATAAAACATGGAACTTTCTGATCTGCATGGATTATTATCATGGTTGCCACACTTCACTCACTTTGATTCTACATGCATGAGCCAGGGGGACTAGCAGTGTAAATGCATGGGGTTATGGGGATAGGGCCTGGGTGGATTTGTGGCCGGTGTAGACTCGATGGGCCGAATGGCCTCCTTCAGCACTGTAGGATTCTATGATCTATGATAACCTTAACCAAGAAAAAAACCATGCAAACTGTCAAACTTCTATTTCTTGTCCTTTGCCTCAAAATGATGTGTTGGCCAACTGCTCGCTTTTCAAAAATATCAGCATCATGGCACTCTGGACGACTGGGAACCCTGCCTAATCATTCAAAATGTGCTGTCCATGTTTCAGGGTTTAATGATATCTCTTAAATATGGAGGAGATAATTGAGAGAAGATAAAGTTTTTGGTGTTTCAATGGTTAGTCATCTGCATTGTTACTGAGGCAGGAACATAAACCTATTGGTATTCCTGAAATTATTTACGTAAGTCAAACACAAAGGGTCAATGATCATGTCACATTCCATGGATTGTGAAGATATGTCTTAATACAGGAGAAAATAATGCTATCTGTATGCTGGGATTATTCATGTGAAACGAGCACAAGGAGAAATGCTTTGAACTTGTCCTTTAGAAACTTTTGCCTCAACGGTATGAGTACTCTTAGAAATTCCATTGGTAATTCATCTTTGTTTCTTTATTTACTTTTCTCTTTGTCCCATCCGCTTTCAATATTTTAAATGGAAATATATCTTAGATGCCTTCTCCAACATAATTCTGCACGTGTATTTAGCTGGGAGCGCTGCATCCTCTCTTGGACGCTCCCTATTCAGCTGTGAGCATATTGGCCCCTTATTAGAACCACATTACTCCGAATTTACATTGAACATGGCTCGTAATTAGGATGACTTTGCCCTTTATTTATACTTGAGCACATTCTTCCCCCTCTGACCCAGATGGTAGTGCTCCGTAGTATCCAATTCTGGATTCTTGTGCCATCTGCTATTGTATTGATGAAGTCAAAGTAAATAAAAAGAATCCAATCTGGATTGTTAAAAGTGTGGAAATCTTTCCATAAAGGCAACATTGACTTTGTTGAGTCTTATTTCACTAAACTAGGTTAAACAGGAGTTTTGCCTTCAAAACGTGTCAAATCAAGATTCTTTTGTCTGAGTTCTTTGGACATGCAATAAAAATGGAAGCTAATTAATGTTTGTAGATAAAAAGGTCTTCCCTGTTATTTACATGTTTTAAACTTGTGGAATTTGGTAAATGAAATGCAATTGATCAATCAGGATGAATGAAATGAATCTGATACATTGATACAATTACTGGGGGTTCCTAAAAGGAATCAAAATTAGATTTTAGAAGTAGCCATATTTTCATCCGTTATGTAATCCATACCTTATTTTGAGATGCACTGTGTTACCTGTACCATTCTGGACCTACTATCCAGTTTGCAAATTATTTGTTTAAAAAAGTATTGATTTTACTATATTGCTGCCAGAGAAGGCACATTGTAATTTCAATACATCATGCCACAGATTCAGTTGGATGAATTCTTACTGAACAGGGCACTATAATCACTATTAGAAATCTCCCAGTATTCAATCATATGCCCTATGTATTACAAGCCATTTACTTTGGCAACCCCTTTTCCATGCTATCAAAGGTTGTTACACTCAGGAAGTCCTTAACTCATCTGGGCTATCTATATTCAACTGTAATTAATTAACTTGAACATTCTATAATTCAAAAATCTTTTTGAAATAGTTAACAATATTTATGTCAGTAACATCAACCATAATTTGTTATATTCTGGTATATAAGTGTACTTAAAGGGAGTTATTGAACGCTGAAGCAGCTTATGTTTAATACACAAAATAGCATCGCCATTATTCAGTTTCTATCACTCATTAATTTTTGCCGTGTTTTTACACGTTGAATGAAAGCAGGCTTCAACTTGGATATTTTCCACTTGTACAGAACAGCCACTAATTGTTGTGGAGAGATTAACAGCTTTTTGTTTTCAGATTGTGATGTAGCTCTGTTCACTGCTCATTGGAATTGTCTGGACATTTAAGAATGCTATGACTTTAACGCTATTTTTAAACTGGAGCACAGAGTAGCCATTAGATCGTAAATCTCCTGTCCTCGAGGACAGAACTGCCCTTATTAAATCTTAAAAGCCCCCTCATGTTGCTGTTTATAGGTTCTCTTAAATATTTTGGCCCACAGTGTGACACTATGATCAGGAGATAAAAAGCAGCTAACTCCCTGACTGTTTAGCTGCCTATATGTACATAGTCCTAGCAAATAGAAATATTCACTTTAAAACTTTTTTGATTTTCTGAGTAGGTGAAATAATAAATATTAATTAATATTGAATACCTCATAGTCAGAGAACACAGGTCATTTTGGTCCATCTCCCTCCTGCCTAGAAGTTAAAATTGGGCATTTTTCTTCAAGGTCAAATGGAAAAGTATCCTGCAGAGATGTCAGCTATTTCCCCATGTAATCCTAATTACTACACTGTTCCAAAAAAAGTGCTAACATTTTGTGCATTTTGTCAAAGTTGGCTGAAGTTTGGTAAGATTCATGTCCATTGCATTGCTGTGTAACCCGCTTATAACAAGTGACGAGGGCACCTGTGTCACAAGGTGGTTAACTCGCAATATAATTACATGGCTCTTTATTGAGGCTCTTCCCTGCTTGATTGATGCTCTGTAACTACAAAACTGAAAAAATAAATATTTTTAAGAAGAGCTTTCCTCTCACTGAGAAGGCCTCAGGTCATTCAACATCCAATAACCTACTCTGAAAACTCTGCTCACATTTTGACAGTTGTGATAAATTCATCACAGCAGCTGAGACAATCTATGATGTTCTAAAGCAATTAACAATGTTAAAAATAAAACAACCCACATCATTCTCAAAGAGAAATGTAAATTCTCTGTACCTCCTAATGTTAATGGATCCTTAAAAGAAATTCCAGGATCCGGATCTGGATCTTCACCTTTGTCAAAAATTTTAACCGCACCCTATTTGTGTACCAGGTTTTGTTGAAATCATCATTAGTTTTTGAAGTATATTGTTGACAAACAGATTAACAAACAAGGGTGAAAACCTTACCTTTGCTTATCCTCCAGAAAGTTAACCTCTTTGCCTATCTATACCCCAGAGCTCCCAGCATAGCATAGAGGAGTGAATTCTATGTTAGCAATAGATTGTAATGACCTTTTAAGGACAAATATATAGTCTGCATGCTCCCTGGTAAGCAAGTGTTATAATGTGTGGCATTTGTTTGCTTGGAATGTTGCTTTCTTCCATGCTTGTGCAATAGGCATGTGTAGTCTTGCTGCACTAAGGAATTCATCTGGGCTGCTGTGGGGTTAGGTTGATTTTTGATATGAAACCGTGCAGTGAAGAACCTGGGTCAGGTGATGCTTGTGGAGTGAATAACATTGGAATCTTTACTGACAGAAATAGGCCAGAATGTTAGAGGGAAAAGACACCTGGGAGACAACGCTAAACTGAAAAAAGGGCAATTGTTTTTTCCTAATTTTTCTGCATTTAGCTTTCCGTGACAGCACTTGACTTGTCGTTTATTGAGACTAGAAATTTTCTGTACAATCTGTACCTTTTGAGATGTGAGAGATTTCGTACTTGTGCCTGTTCTTTTCTCTAACTCATTATAACTGTGGCACCTTTCTCCACCCAAAAAACATGGAAGGTGGATTTTAAGGAATGACCTGGAGTTAACTCGAACCTTGGTTTGTGCAAGGATAAATTTAATTTTTTTTCTGCATCAGTAGCTCATTTGGACTACTACCTATACTGTAAAATAAATGGCTTACTTTGCTATTGTGTAAAATATGTATATTTCCCAATATGAAGTATAGGGTGTAAACATGTCTGGAGATGTGAATTCTATCACCCTTTTTATGGTAATGAACAGTTGAATGCAGAGACAAATGAAATGTAAATGTGATCTTGTTGTAATTGCTTAAACATATTTCTTCAGTATCTGGGGTGTAAACCACAAGAATTTTTATTACCTGGTGACTGGGGAAGGTTCTGCTTGTCTTGGCTTCCAGTATTGCACAAAGAATTCCAGATCAGCTATACATGTGCAAGTTTCTGCCTGCATGTTTAAAACTAGGGAACTGCAGCTTTTCTTTTGAGCTGCTGATTTTTGCTGGTGACTGCACTGTTTGCCCAGGCCAGCAATGTGAAAGCGCCTCCAGCCTGTCTGTGGGCAGATAGAAAGACAGTCAGCTCACCTGGGCTGGAATGCAGCAGTTGGTGTTTGAAATGGTTTTCTGTGCCCTTGGAGGCAGCAACAGCACCTGATTAACTTTTCAGTGCTGTAGAATCAAGATGACCAGTGACAGCAATAGTGAAGTTAATGCAGCATTCAACTTAACAGCATGATTTTAAAAATAAATTTGTTGTTTTAATCATTAAATCAATTAATATGATGCCAACAATAGAAATCCCATGGCACCTTACTTCAGATTGGGTTTAATTAGATCACAGGGTAAATATAGATGAGGGAGACCATTCAGCCTATCTTAATTCATTCAACTAGAAAAAGCTGCAGTCTCTCAATTACAGCATTCAGCTGTCATTTATGTGACTCTCACAGGTTCAGGGCAAGAGGGGAAAGTTTAAGGGAGATGTGCAGGACCAGAGTGGTGGTGCCTGGAACACACTGCCATAGGAGGTGGTGGAAGCAAGCACATTAGCAATATTTAAGAGGCATCTGGATGGGTACGTGAATAGTGAGGGAATAGAGGGATACGGACTGAGTAGGGGCAGAAGTTTTTAGTTTAAAGTGTATTTACTAGTGTCACAAGTAGGTTTGTGTTAACACTGCAATGAAGTTACTGTGAAAATTCCCTAGTCACCACACTCTGGCACCCGTTCGGGTACATTGACGGAGAATTTAGTATGGCCAATGCACCTAACCAGCACATCTTTTGGACTGTGGGAGGAGACTGGAGCACCCGGAGGAAACCCATGCAGACATGGGGAGAATGTGCAAACTGCACACAGACAGTGAACCAAGCGGGGAATCAAACCCGGGTCCCTGGCGCTGTGAGGCAGCAGTGCTAGCCACTATGCCACCCATAAAGGGCATCATGATTGGCACAGGCTTGGACGGCCGAAGAGCCCGTTCCTAAATGCATTGTCTGTAAAAAGAACTTATTGACATCAGTCTTAAGTTTTCTGGTTTATCATCTTGAATCTCTGCAACTGTGTTCTTATGTTAAACTTTTACATGAAACAAAATAAAATTTTCTATATTAATGTATTATGTACTTGTTTGAACTCTCCTCTAAACATCATTTGCTGATGCTAGGCATCTTATAGACTTAGAAACCCTACAGCACAGAAAGAAGCCATTCGGCCCATCGAGTCTGCACCGACCCCAATCCCCCCCAGGCCCTACCCCCATATCCCTACATATTTACCCACTAATCCCTCTAACCTATGCATCCCAGGACACTAAGGGCAATTTTAGCATGGCCAATCAACCTAACCCGCACATCTTTGGACTGTGGGAGGAAACCGGAGCACCCGGAGGAAACGCACGCAAACACGAGGAGAATGTGCAAACTCCACACAGACAGTGACCCAAGCCGGGAATCGAACCCAGGTCCCTGGAGCTGTGAAGCAGCAGTGCTAACCACTGCTACCGTGCCGCCGTGTTTGCACAATAGCGAGGGCACAAATGTTTTGTGCCTCAGTAACCAAAACTGGACATAGTAGTGTTCTATTTTATTTTTTAATATGCAGCCATATCTCATAGAGATAGCGTTATACTTCCTGAATTCATGTAAATATGCCAATGTTTGATTGTTCTCCTCCCACTCCTGTACTTTCCCCTTGGTGAGTAATTACCTAAGTGTTGCAATACTGGATTTATGCTATAACTTAAATCTCCTGCTGAATTATGGTGGAATGATCAGATTTACACCGCAAATGTTGTAAAGTTGCTTCAGACTTCTAGATGACCCAGATGCAGGGTTCTCTCCAGACATTGCAGGCATAGAATTTCTTCATGCTTTTAATTGTCAATGCCACTATAAAAGAAGTGATACTGAAACTAATTTCTGTGCTGGGTTAAATGCTCGGTTGGAGCAGCTAGGCTGCCATATTGTAACCTCCTTAAGAGAGCATTACAATTAGTCCTCAACATGATTGTGCATTAGAGTCCAAAAGACAATTTGTGCCCTGCTGGATTGAAATATTGCCATTTATATACCCGGTTCCTTGCGACGATAAATGTTGATGATAAATGGTGGCAACTCAGTGGTTAGCACTGCTGCTTCACAGCTCCAGAGAGTCGGGTTCAATTCCGACCTTGGTGACTGTGTGGAGTTTGCACATTCTCCCTGTGTCTGCGTGGGTTTCCTCCGGGTGCTTCGGTTTCCTCCCACCTCCAAAGGTTAGGTGGATTGGCCATGCTAAATTGCCCCTTAGTGTCCCAAGATTTGTAGGTTAATCATGGGAAATGTGTGGTATGGGGATGAAGTGGGGGAGAGGGTCTGGGTGAGTAGCTTGGACGGAGAGTGGGTGCAGATCCGATGGGCTGAATAGCCTCTTCTGCACTGTTGGGATTCTATGATGTTGCTGATATTAATTTTTTTTCTAAACACTGGTGTTGTGATGAAGAACCCTGGCAGATGCCTGGTCTCTCGTTTGGGGCTCCTTAATATAATGGGATTGCATATATTAAAACTGAACAGTATAGGTCTGTTATGGGTCACTGTAATGATAACTGATTTATGTACTGTTAGATTCAGGAATCTGCCCAAACATCTGAGTCAGGATGGCTGCGTACAACAGGAAACCACTTTAAACTCTGAATAACACAGAAGAGAAACACCAAGCTGCAGGCCAAACCACTTCTGGTGTAAAATTTCATTGTAATAGCTCAGCGTCACAGAGAATTTAACATACTCCTGGGGTCTGGTAGGATGAGGAGTAGTATTGGCAGCCAGTTTCCAGAACTGTGGGTTCTTGATAAATTGAACTCTGATTTTGTAAGAAGGAGAAAAAAATACCAGTTCTGTTTTGCAATTGAAGTACTAATTCATGAAGATTGTTGTGATTGGCTTGCTTTACTGCTTGCGGGTGATGCAGACTCATGCTTGTCTCAGGTATCAGCAATGTTGCCTGAATTATCAGCATGAATAGTGATACCTGTATCCTGCAGTAGACAGTGTGCTGGAGGATCACTGTTTAAAATAAATAACTTGTGTGTTTGGTTTTCCTGAGGATGTGAGAACCTCCTTACCTATTTGCCCAAGCTCGCCCTGCAGCTGAATAGTGCAGAAGGTTGGGCCGTTAGTCTTTAACCTGTTGATTTCTTTGAAAGCTGAATGTGAATCACAGGAAGCATTTTGCAAACTTTCCTTCCTCCCTTTCCCCCAATTGTCCTGAAAAGAAACAATAAATCCAAATGAGATACATTGACAAACATAAAGGTTTAGAGGGATCTTTAATACAAAATGTCTATTTTATAATACCACATACACTTTCTATTAAAGACAAAGTAACACAACTCACCATTAAGATTGTTAAAGAATCATGTAATCGTTTAATTTACAGCACAGATGGAGACCATTGAAGCCCATTGTGCTGATATCAGCTTTTTGCTGCAGCTGTCTGTTCTCATCCTCTTTTCCTGCCCTCTTCCCTAATCCCCCTTTGTGTTCCTCGACCTCCCTGCAGCATTTGGCACCGTTGACCACGCCATCCTCCTCCAGCTCTCATGTGGTTTCCACTCTGAGTCTGAACAGAGCCAGCAGAGACCTTCCAGAGTTCCCCAGTGATCTGTCCTTAGTGCCCCTCTCTTCCTAATCTATATGTTGCCTACATTCACAGGTATGAGGTCAGTTTTCTTTGTATGTTGATGACACCCAGCTCTACTCCTTCATCATTCCCCTTAGTCCAGGCCTGTTCAGTCATTCTGTCTGTCTACCTGACAGGAAGTAATGGTTTTGTTAAACATTACATTGGCCAAATAATGGAGAGACTGAAGTTACTTTTTAAAAAAAACTCATAATTCTATTCTTTTGCCATTGAAATTAAAGGTTTTGGGCAAGAGAAGCAAGAAATTGTGGGTGGCATGGTGGCACAGTGGTTATCACTGCTGCCTCACAGTGCCAGGGACCCTGGTTCGATTCTGGACTTGGGTGACTGTGTGGAGTTTGCACGTTCTCTCCGTGTCTGCGTGGGTTTCCTCCGAGTGCTCCCGTTTGCTCTCTCAGCCCAAAGATGTGCAGGTTAGGTTGATTGCAATGCTAAATTGCCCCTTAGTGTCAGGGGGATTAGCAGTGCAAATACATGGGGTTACGGGGATAGGGCCTGGATGGGTTTGCTGTTAGTGCAGGCTCGTTGAGCTGAATGGCCTCATTCTGCGCTGTAGGGATTCTAAGATTCTATGCTTGGGGATCTGAGGAAGAATTAATTTAGGCAGCAAATGGTGACCTGGAACTCGCTGACTACGAGGGTGGGTTAGGGTTAGATGATCAGTAATTTCAAAAAGATATTGAATGCAATATTCAGGGAAATAAACTTGGAGGGCTCCGGGGGTAAAGTGGAGCAATAGGATTGACTGGATTGTTCTAAGGAGAGCCAGCATGGACTTGATGGGCTGTATGGCCTGTTTTTGTGTCATAGTGGCTTTATGGCCTGAATATTCCAGGTGGGGGGAAGCTCCATTTTCGCCATCTGAAGAGCGACTCCCAATTTGGGCAAGGATGGACTTCCATTCAAGGCCTTGTCACTATTGAATCTGTATCTGCCAATCTATCGGGTAATCTCTGAACTGCTGTCTGAAATGGCCTTAAAAAAACCCTGAGTTTAAGGGCAATTAGGGATGGGCAATAAATGCTGGCCTTGCCAGCGATGTCCACATCCCATGAAAGAATAAAAAAAATACTTGTACAGGACTTTAATCTTCATATATACTGCACTTGTCCAACTGTTAAAGGTGGTCTGGAAGGTGAGTATGTAAGAATGCTTTTGTGACAGTATCCTGGAGCAATAAGTTGTGGAACCAACTAGGGAAAAGCTATTTTAGATCTTGTATTGTGAAATGAGGCAAGGTTAATTGGTACAAGCTCCTCTGGGAAATTGGCATCATAATACAATTGAATTCCACTTTAATTTTGAAAATGTCATTCTCCAATCACACACACAATCTTAAACTTAACCAAAGGTAAGAGGGATGGACTGGTTATGGTTAATTGGGTAAATTGACTAAAATGTATGACAGTAAGTAAACAGTGTGAAACATTTAAAGTTGCAATTCAAAATAGTAAACAAAAGTACACTCCATTACAAGTTCACAAACTAAAAGCAAGTGCTTTTAGTTTATGACTGGGAACTAAGTGCATTCCTGGTCATAAGAATAGAAAAGCAGAATATTTTTTAAAAGGCATGAAACTTGTAAATGTTTACGTTCAGAGGGACTTGGATGTACTTGTACAAAGAACACAAAGTTTGCATGCAAGCACAGCAAACATTGGGAAGGCAAATGGCATGTTGGCTGTTATTGCAAGGGAATTGGAGTACAAAAATTAAAAAAAACCTTGCTACAATTGTACAGGGACTTTGGGAGACCACACCTGAAACATCAGTGCAAGTAAAGATAAATAGTTAAGATTACATCTAGTAGCCATTGCAGAGACATGGTTATAAGGTGAGCAAGGTTGGGAAAAAAATATTCTAGGATTTACAACATGGAGCAAAGATGGACAGAATAGAAAGCGAAGGATGACATAAGGACATTAGTGAGAAAAGAATCTTGGAAGTTTAGGAAGTATAATCAATTTGGTTGGAGATTAGGAAAAGCAAGAGTCAGAAAATGTTGGAGAAGTAGTTTGGAGGCACCCAACAATAGTTACACTGTTGGTCAGAGCATTACACAGGAAATTGATCTCCATATTTGAGAAGGGGTATACTGCATTGGGGGTTGTGCAGCAATGGCTTACTAGATTAGTCACTGGGATGAGAGGAGGGTTGTCTTATGAAAAGGCTGAGTAAATTGGGATTACATTCTCTGGAGTTTCGAAGAATGCAAGGTTATCTCATTGAAGCATACAGAATTCTGCAGGGGTTGACATGGTAGTTGATGAGAGGTTGTTTTCCCTTGGCAAGGAATCTAGGACATAGGGGCACAACCTCAAGATAAGAGTCCAATCATTTATGACTCAGATAAGGAGAAGTTTGTTCACTCAGAGGGCTGTGAATCTTTGAAATTTGGTGCTCCAGTGGGTTGGGGATGCTTCACCATTGAATATTGATAAAGCTGAGATGGACAGATTTTTGGCCGCTTAAGGCAGTTGCGGTAGAAGATCATCAATGATTGCATTGAATGGCGGAGCAGGCTGGATGAGCTGTATGGCCTAATCAAGCCACCCCCCCCCTTGTTAATTTATATTATAAACAGCACTTGTCCTCGCATTGAATCTTGAGGTCTCACCTGTATACCTAACTCAAGATGTGGAGATGCTGGCGTTGGACTGGGGTAAACACAGTAAGAGTTTTAACAACACCAGGTTAAAGTCCAACAGGTTTATTTGGTAGCAAACGCCATTAGCCATTGGTACTGCTCCTTCGTCAGATGGAGCGGATATCTGCTCACAAATAAGGCATACAGAGACACAAACTCAAGTTACAGAATACTGATTAGAATGCGAATCTTTACAGCTAATCAAGTCTTAAAGATACAGACAATGTGAGTGGAGAGAGCATTAGGTACAGGTGAAAGAAATGTGTATTGTCTTCAGACAGGACAGCCCGTGAGATTCTGCAAGTCCAGACAAGCTCTGGGGGTTACCGATAGTGTGACATGAACCCAAGATCCTGGTTTGGGCCGTCCTCATGTGTGCGGAACTTGGCAACTCTGCGCTGTCGTGTGTCGTGAAGGCCGCCTTGGAGAACGCTTACCCGAAGATCAGAGGCCGAATGCCCGTGACCGCTGAAGTGCTCCCCCACAGGAAGAGAACAGTCTTGCCTGGTGATTGTCGAGCGGTGTTCATTCATCCGTTGTTGTAGCGTCTGCATGGTTTCCCCAATGTACCATGCCTCGGGACATCCTTTCCTGCAGCGTATCAGGTAGACAACGTTGGCTGAGTTGCAAGAGTAGGTACCGTGTACCTGGTAAGATGGTGTTCTCATGTGAGATGATGGCATCCGTGTCGATGATCCGGCACGTCTCGCAGAGGTTGCTGTGGCAGGGTTGTGTGGTGTCGTGGTCACTGTTCTCCTGAAGGCCGGGTAGTTTGCTGCGGACAATGGTCTGTTTGAGGTTGTGCGGTTGTTTGAAGGCAAGAAGTGGGAGTGTGGGGATGGCCTTGGCGAGATGTTCGTCTTCATCAATGACATGTTGAAGGCTCCGGAGGAGATGCCGTAGCTTCTCCGCTCTGGGGAAGTACTGGACGACGAAGGGTACTCTGTCCACTGTGTCCCGTGTTTGTCTTCTGAGGAGGTCTGTCGATCGATGAGTCGAGCGCCATCTCCTCAGAAGACAAACACGGGATACGGTGGACAGAGCACCCTTCGTCGTCCAGTACTTCCCCAGAGCGGAGAAGCTACGGCATCTCCTCTGGAGCCTTCAACATGTCATTGATGAAGACGAACATCTCGCCAAGGCCATCCCCACACCCCCACTACTTGCCTTCAAACAACCACACAACCTCAAACAGACCATTGTCCGCAGCAAACTACCCGGCCTTCAGGAGAACAGTGACCACGACACCACACAACCCTGCCACAGCAACCTCTGCAAGACGTGCCGAATCATCGACACGGATGCCATCATCTCGCGTGAGAACACCATCTACCAGGTACACGGTACCTACTCTTGCAACTCGGCCAACGTTGTCTACCTGATGCGCTGCAGGAAAGGATGTCCCGAGGCATGGTATATTGGGGAAACCATGCAGACGCTACGACAACGGATGAATGAACACTGCTCGACAATCACCAGGCAAGACTGTTCTCTTCCTGTGGGGGAGCACTTCAGCGGTCACGGGCATTCGGCCTCTGATCTTCGGGTAAGCGTTCTCCAAGGCGGCTTTCACGACACGTGAAAGCGCAGAGTTGCTGAGCAGAAACTGATAGCCAAGTTCCGCACACATGAGGACGGTCTAAACCGGGATCTTGGGTTCATGTCACACTATCGGTAACCCCCACAGCTTGTCTGGACTTGCAGAATCTCACTGGCTGTCCTGTCTGGAGACAATACACATTTCTTTAACCTGTGCCTAATGCTCCCTCCACTCACATTGTCTGTATCTTTAAGACTTGATTAGCTGTAAAGATTCGCATTCTAATCAGTATTCTGTAACTTGATTTTGTGTCTCTGTATGCCTTATTTGAGAGCAGATATCCGCTCCATCTGAAGAAGGAGCAGGGCTCCTAAAGCTAATGGCATTTGCTACCAAATAAACCTGTTGGACTTTAACCTGGTGTTGTTAAAACTCTCAGTGTTTACCTAACTCAAGTCAGAAAAACAAGTATTCACCACAACTCTGTTTTCTGTTACTTAGCCAATTTTGTACTTTCTCTTTTATCCAATGGGATTTGGTTTTGCTAACAAGACTCCTGGTCTGGATTTTGTGGTAGTAATGACAGTGCAACTGTCAGTGTTCTGATGTCATTAGTCCTCTAAAACGTACAACAGCTTCTGGAGTCCACATGTGGAAATTCAGACGTTGTTGCCTGTAGTTATGTGCTTCTCCAGAAGGTGTGCTGTTAAGGGCCACAGATTGAATTTTAATCTGACTGCTCTGTATTTGCCAGGTTTATCTTTGTTCCATTTTTTGGAATCTTCCAGTTGGTACCATCCCTATTCTAAGGAGCACTTCTGTCATTTCTACCCTTACTTCACTTAACAATATAGGATGAATCACATCCGGATCAGGTGACTTTATCTACGTTATGTACTGCTAGCCTTCCATGTATGTGCGGTGGAGTATGAATCATTAAATGGTTTCAAGAAGGAGATAGATATATTTCTAATAAAAAATGGATTGAAGGAATATGGGGAACGGTTGGGGGGATGGATTTGAGACCAGAGAGAGATGAGCCTAATCTCTTTGAATGGCAGAGCAGGCTCGAAGGGCTGAATTTGCCTACTTCTGCTCCTAATTCCTATGTTCCTATGTATCTGTTATTTTTAAGATCTCATCCAGTATCTGAGTAACTTCCTTGTTTAACCATTACTTAGAAAAACTTTTTTTTTGAACAGCGGATACCTAGGAAGTGCTGTTTGTGGTGTGCTAGGCAGTGGGGGGAGCTTCAACAGCAGAGCTGGTCTTAGCTGTAATTTATAGGCTGTGTTTCCTTAAGACTGCAAGTTGTTACAAATGTAAGGTCACCAGACTCCTAACAGATTTGCAGATCAGAATTTCCACATCACTTTGAAAAACAGTAGAATCACTTCTGACCTCTTTTGTGATTGATGGAAAAAGCTCAGAAAAACATTCACCATGATGAGAATCTGCTTTATTCCGTAACATCCGCTGAATGCACTTTATGCAGGATAAGCATTCAGTGTGGCTGTGCAGGCTTTCATGCTGATGTAACAAATGCTGACTGCTTTTGCTTTTCTCATTCTTTTTAAAGGAACTGCTTTGCACCACTTGGTGTTGGGTGGTCGTAAACTTACAATTCATTCACCAGGGATTTACCAAGCTATCTGTTTTGCATATTAAGAATAAAGTGGTACTCCTATTTCAGCATGGCTTCTGACCGAAAGATTATTTTGTGCCCTGCCTTTTCAATCTTGCCCCTCACCTGAGCTGTGGTGTTCCTCAGGATAAATCACCATCAGTCAGTTCTCCCTCTCAAAAAGGAGAGCAGCCTATGGTCATCTGGGACAATCATGACTTTACCTTTTATCATATCCATGAATCCAGTTCATTCCTGGGATTTGATTTGATTTATATTATTGTCACCCGTATTGGGATACAGTGAAAAGTATTTGTTTCTTGCATACTATACAGACAAAACATACCGTTCATAGAGTAAATAGGGGAGAAGGAAAGGAGAGGGTTCAGAATACAGTACTACAGACATAGCTGGGGTGTAGAGAAAGATCAGCTTAATATATTGGTAGGTCCATTCAAAAATCTGATGGCAGCGGGGAAGAAGTTGTTCTTGAGTCGGTTGGTATGTGATCTCAGACTTTTTTATCTTTTTCCTGATGGAAAAAGGTGGAAGAGAATATGTCTGGGGTGCGTGGGGTTCTTGAATATGCTGGTTGCTTTTCCGAGGCAGTGGGAAGTTTAGACAGAGTCAATGGATGGGACGTTCTTTGCCAGATGGACTGGGCTACGTTCACAATCCTTTGTAGTTTATTGTGGACCTGGTCAGAGTAGGAGCCATACCAAACTGCGATACATCGGGAAAGGATGATTTCTATGAAAAAATTGGTGAGAGTCATAGTAGACATGCTGAATTTCCTTCGCCTCCTGAGGATGGATAAGGGCCTGACTATGAAAGCCTATTAAGGGTCAGAATGGTGAAAAAACCTTTAAGGGATTATTATTGAGAGGAAAAATTAAATACAACCAGGAAATGGATAGTGCAGTGGTTAGATATTGGCCTTCCATCTCTGGCTTCAAAGATAGTCTGGGGCTGATGGCACGCAAGTCTCCTCTGTCTGTAGGTTGAAAGGGTCCAATGTAAAATGTGGTTGGATGAGTTAAATGCTGTGTCTGGCAAGCATGGACCCAAATCACAGAACTGCTCCTAATTGACATTTCATTGTCATCTACTCCAAGACAGAACAGACATATTGCTGGAGTGAGTAATGGAGTACAACTCAATATAGGGTGCAGAATAGTTGGAGCTGGGGAGGAGCAGGTGGCTTGCTGCACAATTGACTTTAGGAGTGCTGATGACAAACATATGAAGTGGGAAAGTGTTTCAGTTTGCAGCTAACAAGAGGGTCTTACTTGCATTGTCAGACTAATACAGCTAAGGGCTTCAATGCAGTACTGACATGGTTCATAGCTGTTGCAGTTTGATGCCATTTCTATTGATTGAAGCTGCCTGTAATACACCAAACTGCATCCAGCCTGCTCAGTGTCGTTTCTATTGGTTGTCAATTTTGCACAAATCAACTGCCAATTATTTAATTTTAAACATGCTAACTGACATCACAGCCATTAATTTATGAATGGTGTGCACACTTCTGTGAATTAATAAAAGAGCACACATTGGCTATTGATGTCCACACTGTTGACATGAAAACAGGTTCAAAACAGAATGAATAGTGTAAATGATATAATGTACTAGGCAGTGAATTTGGGTCATTCATGCTGCCCTTTCCCTTAAGATTATACTATTGGGATGAAAATCTCATCTCACTAATGGCTGGAACAAAGCTGGTGTGAAATTAAATTGGGGTATACCCCTCGGTGGTGTGTCCTCACCACTGCCTCATTAAAGCACTTTTACTGAAATCAATGACATTTCTATTTCCTTCACCAGCTGTCATTGTGGCCTCTTTGAAATTGCAGAGCGAGCACCAAATATATGATGGGGCATTACAACTGGCAGAGTGATATGATTTTCTTCCCATCAGTTTAGACTTTGGGGGCTGCACGTGGCACAGTGGTTAGCACTGTTGCTTCACAGTGCCAGGGACCCAGGTCAATTCCAATCTTGGGTGACTGTGTGGAGTTTGCATGTTCGCCCCGTGTCTGTGTGGGTTTCCTCTGGGTGCTCTGATTTCCTCCCACTCCAAAAATGTGCAGGTCAAGTTGATTGGCCATGCTAAGTTGTCCGTTAGTGTCAGGCTAAATTAGCAGGGTAAATTCATGGGGTTGCAGGGATAGGGCCTGGGTGGGATTGTTGTCGGTGCAGGCTCGATGGGCTGAATTGCTTTCTTTTGCACTGTAGGGGTTCTAAGATTCAATGATTTAAAACCAGTTCCTAAGATGAAAAGATAATGTGCTAACCTGCGCACTACCAAATCAGTCACTGTTTAATTTATACCTGAATATTCATTTGTCTGTTATTTATTCCATGTCCAGTGCTTGTGCAATTAGTTCCCAGGTATTAGTTGTTACCTTTGTTTTACTGACTTCTATGTATCTATTAAGCCGTTTCTATGTACTTAGCTGAATAGAGACTTGAGAGCTATTTTTATTATGCTGTTTGCTGAGGTTGAATTCTGAGACACCAGCATCCATCCACTCTCATGTTTATACTAAAAGTGGCCCCCATTTCCTGGAGGTAGAATTGCAGTCTTACCAAGAACTTGGTTGTCAGTTCTGCCGGCAGATTAAGAGAGCTGGATTGAGTAGTGTCACATTGAAGATTTGGCTGGCTCAGAGAACTCAAAAACAAACTTCACCAGATGCTGGCATAAAAGCAGCTTCTACCTAGTTATATGTAAGTTGGACCTAGATACAGGTTGCTGTCAATGTGTAACTGACTTTCAGTATATATTACTATGTTTAATTAGCTCCTGGATTTTATTACTCTTGATGTGGAGATGCCGGCGTTGGACTGGGGTAAACACAGTAAGAATTTTAACAACACCAGGTTAAAGTCCAACAGGTTTATTTGGTAGCAAAAGCCACACAAGCTTTCGGAGCCCCAAGCCCCTTCTTCAGGTGAATGGGAATTCTGTTCACAAACAGGGCATCTAAAGACACAAACTCAATTTCCATGAATAATGGTTGGAATGCGAATACTTACAGCTAATCAAGTCTTTAAGATATAAACAATGTGAGTGGAGAGAGCATCAAGACAGGCTAAAGAGATGTGTATTGTCTCCAGACAGTGAGACTCTGCAGGTCCAGGCAAGCTGTGGGGATTACAAATAGTGTGACGTGAACCCAATATCCCGGTTGAGGCCGTCCTCGTGTGCGGAACTTGGCTATCAGTCTCTGCTCAGCGACTCTGCGCCGTCGTGTGTCGTGAAGGCCACCTTGGAGAACGCTTACCCGAATATCAGAGGCCAAATGCCCGTGATGGTGTTGTTAAACTTCTTACCTTATTTTATTACTCTGTCACTGTATAACTAGCTCCAGTACGTCTTTTATTCTGTGTCTCTATAATTAGTTTTTGGATTTCTGTTGCCCTGTCTCGGTGCAGTAGGGGGAAGATGGTAGCATCGTGGAGGTGGTAACATCATGGTAATGTCACTGGATTGCTAATCCAGAGGCCTATGCTAATGAACTGGGAACATGGATTGAAATATTACCTCAGCAGCTGGTGGAATTTAACTTCCATTAATAAAAATCTGGAATTGAAAACTAGTTTCATGAGCCCATCATATTTTGCCATGAAAACTGGTACACTAATATCCTTTAGGAAAGGAAATCTGCCATCCTTATGTGACTGCAAATCCACAGTATTATGGTTGATTTTAACTGTCCTCTGAAATAGTCTGTCAGACTGCTCAATTCAAGGGCAATTAGGGATGGGTAACAAATGTTAGCTTTGCCACCGATGCACAAATCTCATGACTTGGAGCGTTCCCCACATCTAATGACACATAAGGCAGAGGAAGCATTTGTTTAAGTCTGTTTTCATAACTAGTTTTATCTGGAATGAGTCACTCACCTGAGGTTATAACTCGGGGAGTGCCACTCTGCATCAAGCAAGGCTGACCAGGAGACTCTCCCAGTCTTACCGCCTGCCATAGTTGTATTGGAAGGATTTACAGGTTGACAATTGTTTGCTCGCATTATGAACTCACCTTTTGTGGCCATCAAGTCTCAAGAGTGCAACTCGAACCCAAAGCTTCTGATTCCAAGATAGGCATGGTACCCACAATGGCCTACCTTGATAGAATTAAAAAGTTCATTCCTGGATATCCATTGCTGTCATAGGTTCATCATCATAGAATCCCCACAGTGGGGAAGAGGCCATTCGGCCCATCGAGTCTGCACCAACTCTCTGACAGGGTCTCTTACCCAGGCCCCCTCCCCTGCCCTATCCCCGTAACCTGACACATTTTTCATGGCGAATCCATCTAACCTACACAACTTGGGACAGTAAGCGCCAATCCACCTAACCTGCACATCTTTGGACGTTGGGAGGAAACCAGAGCGTCCGGAGGAAACCCATGCTGACACTGGGAGAATGTGCAAGCTCCACACAGTCACTCAAGGCTGGAATTGAACCCGGGTCCCTGGTGCTGTGAGGCAGCAGTGCTAACCACTGTACCATCATGCCACCCTGCCCATGTACTTCATCTCTGATATGACCTTACAAAAAGAAGCTGAGCTGTAGGCTGCTTCAGTGCATTTTTCAAATTTCAATGTGAGTTTCTAAATGAAAGTCCATTGAAGCTTTGTACATTTGATGACATCTGCCTGTTGGATTGCCACCTCTTTTTTTGTTGTTCTGACTTCATTTATTTTGGGGAAGATGTGTTGAAAATCAAAGGTGAGACCAGGCTTGGGCATGGTGGAGTCCACGCTTGCGCTGCAAGTGGCAGAAGCATGCTTCAAATAGGATTATGAATCAAGATTGTTTAGTGTATCAGATGTTTGGAATGGAACTCTTTGTCCTACCTGCCTGATGTCTCTGGGCAGAGATGTACAGTCAAAAAATTGGAACAAAATTGAAGGATGCACCAAATGAACTAAATGGCCTCCCTTATAAGTTCTTATCGTAGTAAATTCAAATTGAAGTGGTTCAGTAAGTTCTGTAACACTGTTCAATTGTATCTATTCAGGAAATTGTTCTGATCAGTCTGCATGTCCAGGCCTGACAAGTCATCCAGTTCCATGAATTGTGGCTTAGTGTCATGTGGGTGGAAGGGCACATTGAGCTGAACAGAAACTTTTTCTGTGTGAAGTATTCTGAGTGAATATTCCACCCCCGTGGCTGAGCTCTTCTGTGGCGTCTCTTAGCAAAGCAGTGCTGCTGTTCATATTCGTGTTTCAATCATTTTCGAGCATTAACGCCACTAACAAAGGCCCTGCATTCTGTTGGACTTGGAAAGTAACACTGCTTTGTTTCAGTATCTTATCGTGTGTTCCTGGCATAGATCCCTGCTACTCTCTCCTCATCTCTTAGATGCCCTGCTTGCTACCCTCCCTTCATCTCTTGCAGTGATGACAACCTGCCCTGAGCTGAATGAATTAACAACCTGTTTATTCACACTGGCACAGAGTATGATAATATGATGGAAGCAGTAGTGTTGCCCATGGCTCAATGAATAAAAGATAGCACCAATCATGTTTTTTAATGTTTTTTAAAAACCTTTCATGAGATGTGGGCGTGTCACATGCTGGCAAGGGCAGTATTTGTTGCTCATCCATCAATGCCTTGAACTGAGTGGCTTGCTAGGCCATTTCAGAGGGCATTGTTAAGAGTTAGTCACATTGCTGTGGGGCTGGGGTCACATGTAGGCCAGACGAGGTAAGGACACGAGTGAACCAGTTGGGTTTTTATGATAAACGACATTCGTTTCATGGTCGTCATTACTAAGACTAATTGTCAATTTCAGATTTATTAATTGAATTTAAATTTCACCAGCTGCTCTGATGGGATTTGAACTTGTGTCCCCAGAGCACTAGCCTGGCCTTCTGGATTATTAGTCCAGTGACATTACCATTATGTCACTGTCTTGGTGGTGAATCAAGTTTATGGTGCACTTAAATTTAAAATGATCAGGTGAAGTTCATTTTAACAGTGCTTTTGAAGTTCTATGTTCTATATTTGCTGGCCAAGTGTGAAGTTGATAAAATTTCATGAGCTGTCATACACTAGGAGTTTCTCAGTTTACACCATCAGGCAGGACTGCGTTTGGCGTTTTGTAGAAATGGCCATTGTCATTGTCAGTAACAGAGGAGTTATTTATTAGAATATTTATACCAGGCTAAGTTTGAGCATCTCAAAGGATGTTTTCATCGAAACCCTGGGGCAGTGTTTCAGAAACATAATCTAGTCTGCGTCAAAGACAGACGTACTGCACATTAACAGAGGCAAGTGAACATAGTACAAAAGAAGCCATTCTTCATGGTTTCCTGATGCTAGGTTCATAGATAAAATGAGGGAGTATAGATTACACTGCAAATCTGAAAGTTTTAGTTGATTTAAAGCATCGTACTTTCAGGTTTTTCCTTTTAACCTATGCTCTAGTAGTGGGGAGTTGGTTAGCTCAGTTGGCTGGACAGCTGGTTTGTGATGCAGAGTGACACTAACAGCACGGGTTAAATTCTCATACCGGCTGAGGTTATACATGAGGGCCTGCCTTCTCAACCTTGCCCCTTGCCTGAGATGTGATGATCCTCAGGTTAACACACCACCAATCAGCCTATGGTCATCTGGGACTGTGGCGACTTTACTGTACCTTGCTTTTTCCTTTAATAGTTGCAATTGTGTTTCACCTGGTGATTCTTTAACTGTTTCTTGATCTTCTGTCAGTTAGAGGCTAATTTTCACTTGTATATTTTGGGGAGGCGTTTGTCTCACTAAAGTGACGGGAAGTGTATTTGTTATAATTTGTTTCTGATTCAGGAGCAAGAGAAACTAAAACTTTGTTGTGCATGTGTATTCCGAGTGTACATAGGAGTCGCTGTGTGTGTTCCTGTCCTGTAGTGTAGAGGAACAATGTGTGTTTGCTGAGTGTGAAAGTTATGGTGCTCTAGCCAGGTAGGCGTGTGTCAGCTGGATCTGCTGGAAGTGGGAGGCCATGAGTAAAAATGAATAAAACAATGTGGTAAAAGCAAAATACTGCAGAATCTGAAACAGAAAATGCTGGAAAATCTCAGCATGTCTGACAGCATCATTGGGGAGAGCATCGAGCCAATATTTCTCAAGATTTTCCAGCATTTTCTGTTTTTGTAAAGCATTGTGATGATTTGTCTCTTCCAGTGGTTATAATCTCATTTTTGGGAAACAGTCCTGTATTTAGTCACATTGCAGTTGAATTTACATTGGAAAATGTCCAGTTTCTGCAGCATTCCAAGAAATAACATTGCATAAAGGGGCAGAGAAAGGGGTTGTTAAAATTCACCAAATGTATCAGTTGTCCACTCATTAGCTCTGTGGGTTGGTAGCTTGGAAAGCTGGCTGCACATTTTGGAGTAAGTACAAGATTTAATCTGAGTTACCATGCCCTTTTCATTTCCATATTAATCATGATCTCTGTTATTTCTAAAGATCTTAAACACAATTTTAATTAGTTTAAGGACCTGGTTTGGGGGTGGGGTGTGGGTTGCGCTGGTAATTGTGCACAGAGGAGCAGTTGCAATTTTGCTTTTTGTGAATACCTTGGTGTTGACCCGAGTCAACTTTTGACTGATGACTTCAGTATTCAGGGGGCTAACAATGGAACAATTGTGTCAGTGTGTTGCTGTCCTTGCTCAATACCAAATGAGAAACAATAGATTATAGAATGATACACTATAGAAGAAGGCTGTTAATTACTCCATGCCTCTGCTGACTATTGGGAGAGCTATCTAATTAATCCTATCCTCTGGTCTTTCCTCACAGCCCTGTAATTGTTTTCCCTTCAAGTATTTATCTCATTGTTATTTGAATATTATGATTGAATCTGCTTCCACCACCCTTTCAAGCAATGCATTCCAGACCACAACAACTTGCTGAGTGAAAAAATAATTCCTCATGCTGCCTCTGGTTCTTTGCCAATTACTTTAAATCTATCTTTTCTGGTTAATAACCCTTCTGCCATTGGAAATTATTTCATTTTTTTTACTCTATCAAAACCATTCACGTTTTTGAACAGATCTCTTTAACTTTCCCTGTTCCATGGATAACAAACCCAGCTTTTCCATTCTCTCCACTTAACAAAAGTTCCTTATTCTTAGTCATGGGCAGCATGGTGGCACAGTGGTTAGCACTGCTGCCTCACCCCTCCAGGGATCTGGGTTCAATTCCGGCCTTGGATGACTACGTGGAGTTTCCACATTCTTCCTGTGTCTGCATGGGTTTTCTCCGGGTGCTCTGCTTTCCTTCCACAGGCCAAAGATGTGCAGGTTAGGTGGATTGGCTATGCTAAATTGCCCCTTAGTGTCCCAAGATGTGTAGTTTAGGATAATTAGTGGGGTAAATAGGTGGGCTACGGGTATAGGGCCAGGGTGGGATGCTGTGTCGGAAAGTTGGTGCAGACCATGGGCTGAATGGCCGCCTTCTACACTGTAGGGATTATATGATTCTGTGATGGATCACTTTCTTTACCCTCCCAGAGCCTTGACATCTTCTTTGAAGTGTGGTGCCCAGAATTGAATAACATTCCAGTTGAGGCCTAGTTAATGTTTTATAAAGGTTTAACATAGTTTTAGTTTTTATATTTTGTGCCTTTATTAGTAAATTCAAAGATCCCATATATTTTTAACAGCCATCCTAACTTGGCCCGCCACCTTCAAAGACATGTACGCACACTCAGAGGTCTCTTTCTCATCCACTTTAAAATCGTACCATTTAGTTCATATTGCCTCCTCTCATTTTTCTACTAAAATGCACCCCTCTCTGTTTTAAATTTCATCTGCTCTGTATCTGCTGTATATGTCCTCCTGAAGAATGTCACTATCCACCTCATTGCTTCGTAAAAATAGACTTGCATTTTATACACCTCTTACGACTTTTGGATGTATTCAAAATACATGAGGGCGGCAGGTGAATTAGCACTTGAAAGCCCCCCTCAAAAGACCTGGAAAATTCAAAATTATGGGGGTGGCCCAATAGAGAACAGTCAACCCCCTTCCTCGCCCAAACTCTGTATGTGGAAGTGACTGAATTTGTGAGGAACTGCTCTTCCAATCACAGACTCTTTCTCTCCCACACTTGCTGCTCTCGATGGACTGGCTGCCTGCCGGATGGTGGGAAGAGGCTACAAGGAATGGCTGCCCGCTAAGAGGACCTGAATCTGCGAGAGAGTGGCTGCCTGCCGGGAAATGGAGACCATGAAGGAGTGGATGCCTGCGGAGGCGGGTGTTAGGGTCATGTGTGTGTGAGAGGCTATCAGATTTAAGGGGGTAGTGGGGGTATTGTCATCTCTGTTTCGAACTGCGAGGTGTACTTATGTCCTCAATCTGCCAACTTGAACCAGAGGTGTGCACCATTCAGATAATCACAGTAAGAGTTTTAACTACACCAGGTTAAAGTCCAACAGGTTTATTTGGTAGCAAATACCATTAGCTTTCGGAGCGCTGCTCCTTCTTCAGATGGAGTGGAAATGTCTGACGAAGGAGCAGCGCTCCGAAAGCTAATGGTATTTGCTACCAAATAAACCTGTTGAACTTTAACCTGGTGTTGTTAAAACTCCTACTGTGTTCACCCCAGTCCAACGCCGGCATCTCCACATCATGACTGCCATTCCGATAATGCCAGGGCAAGGTTTTGTGGGCCACATCTGCCAGGAATCTGTTGAGTCTGCACACTGGATAAGGACATGTTTTATATTTATGTAAAACAGCAAAACAACTTCTGAAAAAATCTCTCAAGTGATTCTATGGATGTTGTATTATTTTCTTTTTGTGTCTATGTAATGAATTACTTGCAATTTTATAATGCTTTTTATGACTTTCGGACATCCCAAGTGCTTTACAATCAATGAAATGCTTTTGGAAGTGTGAACACTGTTGTAATAAAGAAAATGGAATGAGGTAAATGATAAGTTAATTTAGGGGAGTCTAGAACAGAGCATAATCTAAAAATTACAACCAGATCTTTCAGCAGTGAGGTGGTAAAAATTTGGAGATGTCTTCTGAAACAGCAATTGATGCTAGATCAACTGTTAAACTGAATCTGAAATTGAGATCTGAGATGCAGTGAAAAGGGTCGTAATTACCCGATTAAAATCCCCCAGCTTTCTACTTATGTGATTAAAACACATTCGCTGTGACCTCGTCAGTCCACGGATGGCATGTTTTAAGGTGCTGGCTTTTTGCGTATAGAAGTGTGCGCCAATTATTTTGGAAAAAACCTTTTGTTGCAGACGCACGCCTGTTGTCTTGTGCCAATTTAAACACTATGGTGTCTATAAAATTAATGCTTCCCCTATGTGTTGTGACTTTAGGTTTAATGGAGGGTTGTTGATTATTGAGGATATTGATGAATTCTTCTAATGCTGTTTCTGTGCGAGTCCAAAGACCCCACATGTCAACACAAATACAGGACTGCGTCATCTAATAAAAGGGTCGGTGAATATAGAAAAGGAACCCCTGAAAACCAAAAGTAGACCTTGAGAAACATCTCCAGAAGAGCCAGTGAGGGAAGGGTGTGGTTAGGCGAGGGAAACTGAGGCAGTGGGGAAGGGGTGTGGTTAGGGGAGGGAATCTGAGCCACTGGGGGAGGGGTGTGGTTAGGGGAGGGAAACAGAGGCAGTGGGGGAGGGGCGTGGTTGAGGCAGGGAAAGCGAGCCAGTGGGGGTGTGGTTGTGGGAGGGAAACTGAGCCAGTGGGGGAGGGGTGTGGCTGTGGGAGGGAAACATAAATGTTTTGACCCCCCCCCCCCCCCCCAAGCTTGGGATATCCCATAGTGCTTTACAGCCAGTGAAGTATTTTTTTATTGCTGAGAAAATAAACATGTTTTAAACTTTTCATCTTGCAGCCATGAGGCATTCACAATAATACCAGTGTAAGAGAAAACAACAAATTTATACTGTATGGGAAGAGAGGGCTGATTTGTTGGCAAGTGGACTCTAGTTGGTATCGGTATGAAGTCTAACAACACCAGGTTAAAGTCCAACAGGATTATTTGGTAGCAAATGCCACACAAGCTTTCAGAGCCCCAAGCCCCTTCTTCAGGTGAGTGGGAATTCTGTTCACAAACAGGGCATATAAAGACACACACTCAATTTACATGAATCATGGTTGGAATGCGAATACTTACAGCTAATCAAGTCTTTAAGATACAAACAATGTGAGTGGAGAGAGCATCAAGACAGGCTAAAGAGATGTATGTGTATTGTCTCCAGACAGGACAGCCAGTGAGACTCTGCAGGTCCAGGCAAGCTGTGGGGATTACAAATAGTGTGACATGAACCCAATATCCCGGTTGAGGCCATCCTCGTGTGCGGAACTTGGCTATCAGTTTCTGCTCAGCGACTCTGCGCCGTCGTGTGTCGTGAAGGCCGCCTTGGAGAACGCTTACCCAAAGATCAGAGGCCCAATTCCCCTGACCGCTGAAGTGCTCCCCAACAGGAAGAGAACAGTCTTGCCTGGTGATTGTTGAGCAGTGTTCATTCATCCGTTGTCGCAGCGTGTGCATGGTTACCCCAATGTACCATGCCTCGGGACATCCTTTCCTGCAGCGTATCAGGTAGACAATGTTGGCCGAGTTGCAAGAGTAGGTACCGTGTACCTGGTGGATGGTGTTCTCACGTGAGATGATGGCATCTGTGTCGATGATCCGGCACGTCTTGCAGAGGTTGCTGTGGCAGGGTTGTGTGGTGTCGTGGTCACTGTTCTCCTGAAGGCTGGGTAGTTTGCTGCGGACAATGGTCTGTTTGAGGTTGTGCGGTTGTTTGAAGGCAAGAAGTGGGGATGGCCTTGGCGAGATGTTCGTCTTCATCAATGACAAGTTGAAGGCTCCGGAGGAGATGCCGTAGCTTCTCCGCTCCGGGGAAGTACTGGACGACGAAGGGTACTCTGTCCACCGTGTCCTGTGTTTGTCTTCTGAGGAGGTTGGTGCGGTTTTTTGCTGTGGCGCATCGGAACTGTCGATCGATGAGTCGAGCGCCATATCCTGTTCTTATGAGGGCATCTTTCAGCGTCTGGATGTGTCTGTTGTGATCCTCCTCATCTGAGCAGATCCTGTGTATACGGAGGGCTTGTCCGTAGTGGATGGCTTCTTTAACGTGTTTAGGTTGGAAGCTGGAGAAGTGGAGCATTGTGAGGTTATCGTGCGGTATAGTGAGGTGCTGAGGTGACCGTCGTTAATGGAGATGCGTGTGTCCAAGAATGCAACCGATTCCGGAGAGTAGTCCATGGTGAGTCTGATGGTGGGATGGAGCAGAGTCGCTGAGCAGAAACTGATAGCCAAGTTCCGCACACATGAGGACGGCCTCAACCGGGATATTGGGTTCATGTCACACTATTTGTAATCCCCACAGCTTGCCTGGACCTGCAGAGTCTCACTGGCTGTCCTGTCTGGAGACAATACACATCTCTTTAGCCTGTCTTGATGCTCTCTCCACTCACATTGTTTGTATCTTAAAGACTTGATTAGCTGTAAGTATTCGCATTCCAACCATTATTCATGTAAATTGAGTTTGTGTCTTTAGATGCCCTGTTTGTGAACAGAATTCCCATTCACCTGAAGAAGGGGCTTGGGGCTCCGAAAGCTTGTGTGGCTTTTGCTACCAAATAAACCTGTTGGACTTTAACCTGGTGTTGTTAAACTTCTTCCTGTGTTTACCCCAGTCCAACGCCGGCATCTCCACATCATGGTATCGGTATGATCATGGAAAATGCATCTGTTGATGGCTGACGGCTATCTACTAAGCATTGTTTGAAATTTAAACCAGACATTGACTCTAATTGGTCAAGGCATTGCCCTGAGAAATGAACCAGCGAATGGCTCTCACTTATTCTGTTTAGCTAAAACAGGTGCATTGTGTGTACGTGTTTCTGTCTGCAAAGCACAAGGCCCTCAGTATTTCTATTTGTAGCTTCCAGTACACGCAGAAGTGTCATACTTTGGGCCCGACTGACAATCTTACATTGGTTGTCAGCATAATTCTTAGCACACTATGTAGCAAATATTGACCAATCGCGGTACCACATCTAACGTTGGATACAATGTTTTAAGTTTTGCAAGCATTGGCTGGTTGGGTACAATCTGTATCTTGCATGTTTCAAAAAGCGGAAGGAACACATCTCACCTGAAAGATTGCTGCTATACAAGGCAGTACTCCCTCAGCTCTCCATCGGAGTGTCACCTTAGATTGTGTGCTCAGGGCCTGGATTGTGATTTGAATCAGAAATCAGAACCTTGTGTGTGTCGCTAACTAAACCATGGCTGACAGCACAAATATCGCAACTCACTACACTGAGGTTTTGTGTTGTCTGTAAGTTTTGAGATTACGTTTCATATATTAAAGTCTAGGTCATTCTTGTATATCAAAAGGAGAAATAACCCTAATACTAATTTTTGGGGAATGTCACTCTAGGTAGTGGCACGGTGGACAGTGGTTAGCACTGCTCCAGGGACCCGGGTTCAATTCCAACCTTGGGTGACTGTGTGGAGTTTGCATGTTCTTCCTGTGTCTGCATGGGTTTCCTCCAGGTGCTTTGGTTTCCTCCCACAGTCCAGTTAGGTGGATTGGCCATGCTAAATTGCCCCATCGTGCCCCAAGAAGTGTAGGTTAGGGGGATTAGCAGGGTAATTGTGTAGGGTTATGGGGATAGGGCATGGGTACGATGCCCTGACAGAAAGTCGATGCAGACTCGATGTGCCGAATGGCACCTTTCTGCACTGTAGGGATTTTATGATTCTATGATTCTATTCTAATAGGTATCCATTCTGTGGGCACCACAGTGGTTAGCACTGCTGCCTCACAGCTCCAGGGACCCAGGTTTGATTCTTGCCTTGGGCGACTGTCTGTCTGGAGTGCATGTTCTCCCCATGTCTGCATTGGTTTCCTCCAGGTGCTCTGATTTCCTCCCACAGTCCAGAGATTTGCAAGTTAGATGGATTGGCCATGAGAAATTGCCCCTTAGTGTCCAATGATGTGTAGGTTAAGTGGTTTAGCCATGGTAAATGTACAGGGATAGGGCAGTTGAGGTGGGCCTGGGTAAGATGCTCTTTTATAGAGTCGATGCAGACTTGATGAGCCAAACGGCCTCCTTCTGCACTGTAGGGATTGTATGGTTCCATGTTTTTTGCCCCTTAGCCAATTTTGTATCCATTCTACCACTGTCCACTTATCCTTTGGGGTTTAAAGTTTATTTATTAGTGTCACAAGTAGGCTGACATTGACACTGCAATGAAGTTACTGTGAAAATCCTCTAGTCGCCACACTGTAGCGCCTGCTCGGGTATACTGAGAGAGAATTTGGCATAGCCAATGCACCTAACCACATTGTAGGAGGAAACCGGAGCACCCGGAGGAAACGCACACAGACACGGTGGGAATGTGCAGACTCTGCCCAGACAGTGACCCAAATGCCTTTTGAAGGTCCATTTACCCAACGTCAGCCCAACTATCACCATCAGTCATCTCCAGTACTGTGACAAAAAACTCAATCAATTTAGTCAGACGTGATTAATCTCAAAGAAATTCATGCGAACTTTTATTTATGAGCCCATGCATTTTTAAATGTCAATTCATTTTGTCTCAAATTATTGTCTCAAAAAGTTTCTCCACCACTAAAGTTAGACTAGCACCCGGTAGTTGCTGGATTTATCCCTTTTCCCTTTTTAAATGGGTGTAACATTTGCAATCCTCCATGTCTCTGTTTACCACTCCCATATCCTTGATTGATACATTGGTAGCATCCTCTTCTGTAGTGAAGACAGCTCCACAGTACTCATTTAGTTCCTGGTCAATGCATCTTTGTTTCTTTTTGGTCAGTTGTTGGCTCCATCGATCCTTTGACTACCCTTTTATTATTTGAGTTCCCTTTTATTTTAATCTCTACTCATACTCTCTCTCCATCCCAAATATTCTTTTTTGAAGCTGCTATGTACTTTATATATTCAACTTGCTACTCTAGTCTATCATGAACTTTAAAATTGTCATGAACTCATTTTTCTGGCTCATTTTAATTTCTATATCTTTATTAATCCAGGACTCTTCCCTCCCCTGCCCCATAGCGCTGTATTTTTTTCGTGCCCAAATGATCTCCTCTTGGAAGATTTTAGTGTTTTGCGAACCAGGTTTTGATTCCAATCCATATTGGTTAATCCCTTTTCAACTCACTACGTTAGCTCACCTCGCGATAAATATTTTTAACCTTGATTGTACTTCGCCCTTTGCATACCTATGATCAGTGTTACTCAAATTTTCTCTCACTGAAATGTGCTCTACTTTCTCCACTTCATTCTCCAGGACCAGCTCCAGTGCTAACTCCTTCCTTGTTATGCTGGAAACATTGATCAAAGATTTTCTGTTGTACACATCTCGGGAATTCTACCCACCACTTTGCTCTTTAAACTGTTATAATCACAATCTATTTTAAGATAATTGTCTTCCGTTATCACAACTTTCAGAAAGACTTGCATTTATATAACACTTTTCATGATCACTAATGTCTTAAAGTACTTTACAACCAACAAAGTGCTTTTGAAGTGTAGACACCATTATAATGTAAGATGTAATGTAATGTTACTATATAATTACTGCATCTGTTTGTAATTTGCCAGCAAATTTGCTCCTCTATCTCCTTGGTGACCTATAGCATACACTCAAACATATAATAGCTCCTCTATTGTTCTCTAATTTTAACCAAAAAGATAATCTTTGACCCTTAATCTATATCATCCCTTTACCGTGCTATAATAGTTTTACTGACCAATACTGCCACCCCATGCTTACCCCCCCACATTCTTCTTACCCTTCTTCCTTTCCTGGATACTTTGAACTTATAGCCAGGAATGTTAAATTCTCAACCTCTGTTCCTTTGAGCCAGCATTCTGCTATTGCCGCTACATCATAGTCCCATGCGGTGACTTGCGCCTGCAGCTCACCAACCTTATTTAGTTACATAGATCTACTCGACACCCAACTTAGACTGCCTCATATTTGCCCTCTGTCTTTCCCCTCCCATTTCTGAAGTATTCACCTCTCCCAGTACCCCTTATTTCTCCTTTCAGTTGTTTTTTCCAATTAAAAACCTATTTGCTGCAGTATAAATAAAGTCAGATAAATGTGAGGTGATGTGATTCAGAAGGTCTACTGCAGAAAAAAAGTATACAGTAAATGGTAGAGCCCATAGAAATATTAGCACACAGAGGGATCTAGGCGCACAGATCCACAGTTCCCTGAAGGAGGCAACTGAGGTGGACGAGGTGATCAAGAAGGCATATGGCATGCTGGCCTTCATCGGTCGGGGCATTGAGTATAGGAATTGAAAAATCATATTGCAGCTGTATAAGACATTAGTATTCTGTACAATTCTGGTCACCACACTACTGGAAGGATGTTGATGCATTGGAAAGGGTGCAGAAGAGATTTACCAGGATGTTGCCTGGTTTGGAGGATATGGGCAATGAAGAAAGGTTGGATTGTTTTCATTAGAACGTCGGACGATGAGGGGGGGACCTGATAGAGGTTTACAAGATTACGACAGGTTTGGATAGAGTGGATAGTCAGAGTCTTTCTCTCAGGATCGAAAAGTCAATTACTGGGGGCATAAGATGAAAGTGAGACGGGAAAGTTTAAAAGAGATGTAAGGGGCAAGTTTTTCACACAGAGGGTAACGTGCTGTCGGAGGAGGTGGTGGAAGCAGATTCTATACCAACGTTCAAGAGAATCTGGATAGATACTTGAATAGGCAGAGAATAGAGGGATATGCACCACATAGAGGTAAGAAAATATTAGATTAGAGAGGCATTGGTGTCGGCACATACTTGGTGGGCCAAGTGCTGTACTGTTCTTTGCTGCCATTTCAGGATCCCCCCGCCCCCAGAGAAATTGCACAGCCTTCATTGTCTTCCTGTCAAAATTCAGGTCCAAAGCATGTGCATTTGTTACATCCATGGTGATTACAATGTATACAGCATGTAGTGACTGAGTGCTTACGACTTTGATCTCCCATCCTCATTGTAACAAAACACTCAGAATTTTTTACCCCTCAGGTTTGAGTGGTTTGTTTCTTGGTGTTGAATCATCTGAACAAAAATTTCAGATTTAGAAGTCAGTAAACATTGATTCTAATAATCTCCAGGCTTCCCTTGTATACCACAATGAAAACCTTTCCAGAAACTGAAATGTTAATTGAAACTATAAAGTTAAATTGCAGAAACAGTGATAGAATCAAAATTGATATTAGTACAATGTTAATATAATCCCAGAGATACCTCGTGTTGCCAAGGTTGTATTGTGAATCTTGAGCGTTTAGGTGTGACTTGCTGTGGTAAAGATCTTGTTCCAAACATGGGTATACATTGAATGACTTGTATTCTTACATTTGCCACTTCAGACACTCGTGAATGAAAACTCAGAACCTATTATGTTTTCTGCTACTACTTCTGTTCCCAGTTTTAAAAAATTCGGCAAAGCCGATATTCTGACCATGTTTTTAACCACCTGTACTTAATCCTTTACTATTGCTAGGCATATCCCACAGAAAATGTAACTTATGTCAATTGGCTATTTTAATCATTCCACTGAACTGCTTATTGCTAATGTTGCTTCTGACCTTGCCTCTCTTATGTGAACATTGAATATCCTGAATTGACTTATTCCATCCATTCTTCTTTCTGAAAATGTATTGTGTTTGGGGTACAAATAGGGTGAAGATTAGAAAGTAATTATGACAATAAGACCAATTTACAATTATTTATTCAAATGTATTCAGTTTATTTTTTTTTAAAAAGAGGACAGATGCTATATAAATGCCTATGACTGTCTGCACCTAGCTTGAACCTTTCTGGATTGATTTGAATTTAAACTTCTCTTGAATTCTGGTGTTGCTTTGCAGTGTGCTGTGGTGCTGGATAGTCGCTTGATTATTTTAATTGTTTTAGTTTTCTTTAAGAAACTTGCAGACTTTGATCACCCTGGAGTGGTCAGGGAATTCTTGCTCTGCTTTCAGAATTGGATAACTGGCAAGTGGTGAATTTGCACACAGGTTTTCCAGAGATGTGGCATATTCCCCCTTAATGCCACAGCCCATGGTATATGATGTTTTACCTCGTTTAGTCAATCATACACATTGAAGGACAGGTGGTTCTTGCCATTTTCAAAACAGGAATCCTCAAGTTTCCTGATTTTTAAACCTGCTTACATTCTGTTATGGTGTGCAGAGCTTAAATCATTTCAGGAACTACTAGACAACTGCCTCATTTCTTTTTTGCATGAGCTGGCTGTTTCTGTCTACTCTTTCATTTCTGACTGTTTATTTGGCTTTTAGGCTCTGTTGACACTTTTTACAAGTGAACCTTGGGAGCAGTACCAAGACCAGACTCGTGACTGCTATGTGCCACTCCCCTATATTTAGTTTACATTTCCTCCTTCTGCATGCAGGCTCTTGGCGCTGTTGTTCTTGGGCAAGAGATCAGCTTGCGCATGTATTTTTTTCTGTTCTGGGGATGTGAGCATTGCTGACAAGGCCAGTGTTATTGCCTATCCAAGGGCGGCACGGTAGCACAGTGGTTAGCACTGCTGCTTCACAGCGCCAGGGACCTGGGTTCGATTCCCGGCTTGGGTCACTGTCTGTGTGGAGTTTGCACATTCTCCTCGTGTCTGTGTGGGTTTCCTCCGGGTGCTCCGGTTTCCTCCCACAGTCCAAAGATGTGCGGGTTAGGTTGATTGGCCATGCTAAAAAATTGTCCCTTAGTGTCCTGAGATGTGTAGGTTAGAGGGATTAGTGGGTAAATATGTAGGAATATGGGGGTAGGGCCTGGGTGGGATTGTGGTCGGTGCAGACTCGATGGGCCAAATGGCCTGTTTCTGCACTGTAGGGTTTCTATGATTATAATTGCCCTTGTGACTGTGTGGTGAGCTGCCTTCTTGAACTGCTGAAGACTGTGGTGTAGATACACCCAAAGTGATGTTATGGAGGGAGTTCGAGGATTTTGACTGGATGAAGCACAGTATTAATTCCCCACCATCTTGGGCTACCCCTCCATTACCCTTTTGCCAAACCACTTGTCCAACATATAGCTTTTGCTGAGGCTCACTTTGCTCTAGCGAAGGATTTGTAGGACTGCAGCTGTCATCTTTGACTGCTGCCACAAGCTTGTACATTTGCCACTGATTCCATTCCCCTCCCCAGCGCTTCGGCCAGAACCAGACTATTTTTAACCTTGGCATTCTATTCAACCTTGAGATGATTTTCTAACCCTGTATCCGCTTCATCAAAAAGACTGTCAACTTTTACCTCATTGTCTGCCTCTGCCCATATTTCAATCCATGTGCTACTGAAACCTTCATTCATGCCTCTGTCACCTTCAGACTTGATCATTCCAATACTTTTTAAAAATTCATTCGTGGGATGTGGGTGTCGCTGGCAAAGTCAGCATTTATTGCTCATCTCTAATTAGCTTTGAGCAGGTGGTGATGAGCTGCCTTCTTGAACTGCTGCAGCCCCTGTGGTGTAGGTACACCCAGAATGCCTTTAGGGAGGGAATTCCAAGATTTTGACCCAGCAACAGTTTTATTTTATTAATTCGTGCGACATGGACGTTGCTGGCTGGCCAGCATTTATTGCCCATCCCCAGTGAAGGAAGAGTGATATAGTCCCAAGTCAGGATGGTGAGTGACTTGGAGGGAAACTTGCAGGTGGTTGTGTTCTGTATCTGTTCTATGTGTCTGTGGCTCTTGTCTTTCTAGGGGGTTTAGAAGGTGCTGCCTAAGGAGCCTTGGTGAGGTCCTGCAGTGCACCTTGTAGATGGCGCACACTGCTGCCACTGTTCATCAGTGGTGGAGCAAGTGAATGTTTGTAAAGTGGGCTGCTTTGCCAAGTATCTTGACTGTTGTGTAGCTGCATTCATCCAGGCAAGTGAGTTACTTGCTGCAGACTTCCTAGCCTCTGGCCTGCTCTTGTAGCCACACTGTTTATATGGCTGGTCGAGTTCAGTTTCTGGTCCATTGTAACCCCAGGATGTTGATAGTGGGGAATTCAGCGATGGTAATGCCATTGAATGTCAAGAGGTGATGATTAGATTCTCTCTTGTTAGAGATGGCCATTGCCTGGCAATGCTTTCGTGGTTGGTGAACCATTCTCTAAACTTTAAATGTTAACTCATCCAAACCTCTGCACATTTTATCGTGTTCTGCATCAATTCCTCCCCAAGCCTGTCCTTGATGATTTACATTGGATGCTAGTTTCCCAGCGTCTCGGTTAAAAAATGTTCATGTTTTCACACAAAATTATAGAATCGTCTGGACACCTTAAACCTATGCTCTGGATTTCTCTCCTTAAATACCCTACCCCTCCCCATCCCTCTCTTTAAAGCCCATTTTTTGAACAAGGTTCCCCCCCATTATATTTCTTTTAATTAGCATTCACTCATTTCTTACACCTCTGTGAAGTCCATTGAAACTGTTTTTCTATACTAAAGAACTATATAAATGCAACCTGTTGTAATTGCCCTATTACTGCAGCTTAAAGTCAGAAGCCTGTGATTCTCATGGTGAAAAGGAAGGGAACATTTCAACTGGAACCCAGATGGTACCTTGCGAAACCCACTAAAATATGGTTCTGTAATTCTATCTCCTCTCTGGAGATTGGAACATGCATTGTGTTAGTAATGGCAGGACTACTGATACTGCTGTGTGGTAAATTTGAAACTGTGCTGTGATCTCTTCAACCCCCTCCCACCCAAAGTATCCCCACTGTTAACGTAACTCCCATTGCTTAAGGCTGAGCTCAGCTGTCAGCTGCTGCAGGAGTTTATACACAAAACCGCAGTTGAGTGTTCGTGGCATTAAGTAATTTGGAACTTGACTGCCTCACTGTTGTGCCGTTTAGAAGATCCAGGAATTTGGTATGCAGCTAACTTAAATTTTCATCATTCGTAATGTTTTAGCTACCAGTTCTGACAGCCACTTGATAGAAATTCACTTATAGTACATTATTTAGAGGTTCTTTGCTCATTTCTGTTGTGGCTGATATATGGTGAAAATGCACTAATAAAGAGTGGCTACTCTGCAACCTGCTCTGCTTTATGGATCTGGCTGTTACTACAGTTGCAGCATTGGAGTGAAGATAGCAATTTTTTGTGAGCATGGAAGGTGTATGGAGAATGGCTCAACTTTTGATCTCTGTGAAGCAATATTCAGGATGTTTCCTTACAGATTTAAGATGGGTGTGGAAATAATGGGGATAATTAGTGGCTGTGCTCTTGTCAACAAAAGAACAAGCTCTCTATAGTGGTAATTGCTGCCAGTTGAAATTTTTTATTCTTTCACGGTTGTGGGTGTTGCTGGCTAGGCCAGTATTAGTTGCCCATCCCTAAATACCCTTGAGAAGATGGTGGTGAGTTGCTTCTTGAACTGCTGTAGTTCATATGCTATAGGTACATCCACAATGCTGCTGGGAATTCTAGCATTTTGACCCAGCAAAATAAAGGAATGGAGATATAGTTCCAAGTCAGGATGGTGTGTGGCTTGGAGGGGAACGTGCAGTTGGTGGTGTTTCCATGTATCTGCTCCACTTGTCCTTTGAGGTGGTAGAGTTGGAAGGTGCTTTCGAAGGAGCCTTGGTGAGTTTGTACAGTGTACCTTGTAGATGGTACACACTGTGCACTGGTGATGGAGGAAGTGATGTTTAAGGTGGTGGTGGATGGGGTGGCAGACAAGTGGGCTGCTTTATCTTGGATGGTGATCGGTCTTAAGTGTTGTTGGATGTGCACTCATCCAGGCAAGTGGGGAGTATTCTATCACACACCTGATTTAGGCCTTGTAGATGATGGGCAGGTTTTGGGGAGTTTGGAAGTGAGTTACTCACCACAGAATTTTTAGCCTCAAACCTGCTCTTGCCATCACAGTATTTATACAGCCGGTCCCGTTCAGTTTTTGCTCAGTGTCAACAGTGGGAGGTTAAATAATGGTAATGCCATTGAAAGTCAAGGAGATGGCTAGATTCTCTCTTCGACTCATAGAGGTTTACAGCATGGAAACAGGCCCTTCAGCCCATCTTGTCCATGCCGCCCTTTTTTTTAAACCCCTAAGCTAATCCCAATTGCCTGCATTTGGCCCATATCCCTCTATACCCATCTTATCCATGTAACTATCTAAATGCTTTTTAAAAGACAAAATTGTATCCGCCTCTACTACTACCTCTGGCAGCTTGTTCCAGACACTCACCACCCTCTGTGTGGAAAAAAATGCCCCTCTGGACACTTTTGTATCTCTCCCCTTTCATCTTAAACCTATGCCCTCTAGTTTTAGACTCCCCTACCTTTGGGAAAAGATATTGACTATCCAGCTGATCTGTGCCCCTCATTATTTTATAGACCTCTATAAGACCACCCCTCAGCCTCCTACACTCCAGAGAAAAAGTCCCAGTCTATCCAGCCTCTCCTTATAATCCAAACCATCAAGTCCCGGTAGCATCCGAGCAAATCTTTTCTGCACTCTTTCTAGTTTAATAATATCCTTTCTATAATAGGATGACCAGAACTGCACACAGTATTCCAAGTGTGGCCGTACCAATATCTTGTACAACTTCAACAAGACGTCCCAACTCCTGTATTCAATGTTCTGACCGATGAAACCAACCATGCCGAATGCCACCTTCACCACTCTGTCCACCTGTGACTCCACTTTCAAGGAGGTATGAACATGTACCCCTCGATCTCTTTGTTCTGTAACTCTCCCCAATGCCCTACTATTAACTGAGTAAGTCCTGCCCTGGTTCAATCTACCAAAATGCATTACCTCGCATTTGTCTAAATTAAACTCCATCTGCCATTCGTCAGCCCACCCGCCCAATTGATCTTGTTGAAGTTAGTCATTACCTGGTACTTGTGTGATGCGTATATTACTTGCCACTTATGAATCCAAGCCAGAATGTTGTCCATGTTTTGCTGAATATTAGTACAGACTGCTTCAGTATGAGGAGTTGCGAATGGTGCTGAACGTTGTGCAATCATTAGCGAACATCTCCACTTCTGACTTAATGATGGAGGGAAGGTCATTGATGAAGTAGCTGAAAATGGTTGGGCCTAGGACCCTACCCTGAGGAACCCTTGTTGTGATATTGTGGGACTGAGATAATTGACCTCCAAACACCACAGTCACCTTCCTTTGTGCTAGGTGTGACTACAAGCCATGGAAACTTTTGCCCTGATTATCATTGACTCCAGTTTTGCTAGGGAACCTTGATGCCACACTTGGTCATATACAGCTTTGATGACAAGGATAGTCACCCTCACCTTCCCTCTTGATTCAGCTGTTTTGTTCATGTTTATCCAATGCTTTATTGAAGTCCAAGGCTGAGTAGCTTGGTGCTGGGAAGTCTGGAGGGCTTTCTGGAAAAAGATTGGATCTTCTGGATTTATTTGTGTACATGCATTTCCAACCCTTGAAGTCAAAAGATGCATTCCAAAGAGGTTAGTAGCTTAATGATCTGAGGGAAAAAATAGAAAAAAACCCGGCAATTTCCTAGCACAGGGGTCCAGTGACACACAGAGGGAAATACAGAAAAGAAGTTCAGAGTGTTTATGTCAAGAGGGAAGAGAAGAGTTCTAAGTTCGCTGATAAGGAATACTGCAAGGCTGCTGGGTGACTGAATTTGGGGAACTCGCATCTGCTCTGCAGTTGAAGTAACAGTAAGTTTAGAGTATGATTTTGGGTGTCTTGAGGAGAGAAACTAACTGGGGAAAAAGCATTTTGTAAATGTTCAGAAATCTGCTGGAACAAAACCGTTTGCAATTTGGCAAGCCCAAGTAAAAAATCTTGGTGTTGGGATGGTGGTAAATCTTCACTGGTTTTGTGTCTGTAAGGGTATTGCTGGGATAAAAGGAATAGTGTGAATTTGAATCCTTTTCTGGTGTTTGTATTGAGGTCTTTCCAACCTTTTTGGTCTAGTGCAATATAGTTCATTTTTCCTTGTTCAATCAATGTTTTATTCTTTATGTTAAAATTTCATCTGTAAGTTTGTTCAGTAACATTCCTCCATGGTTTCTTAAAAAAAGTTTGGATCTATCAAGCCAGGTTTCACCCTGAGATCTGATTTGTGCAGTATTAACATCAGCTGAATTGTAACATTGTGCAGGTTTGGATGTGACTATTAATATAATTCTAGCTCTAATTAGCTGTAACCAATCATCACAACAACTTACATTTAAAAAGTGTCTTTAACACAAGGCACTTCACCACAGCATTGTGAAACAAAATTTGACACCAAGCACATAAGCACATTTGTGACTTTTAAGGGGCATCTGGAGAAATACATGAATAGGATGGGAATAGAGGAATATGGTCCCCAGAAGGGTAGGAGGTTTTAGTTCATTCGGGCAGCATGGTCGGTGCAGGCTTGGAGGACCGATGGGCCTGTTCCTGTACTGTAATTTTCTTTGTTCTTTAAAATATTCGGGCAGAAGTTTGGATAAACAGAAATATTTTATGGGCAGTCTTAACGAAAGAGTGAAATGGAGCGTTAGGGATGGAATCCAGAATTTAGGGTCTAGGCAGCTGCCGGCAACCTTTGATGAGCAATTAAAATTGTGGATGCTCAAGATCCGAATAGGAGGATGCAGCGATCTCGGAAAGGGTGTAGAGCTGGAGGAGGTTACAGAGGTAGGGGAGAGCAAGGCAATGGTAGGATTTGAAAACAGGAATGGGAATTTTAAAATCGAAACCTTACTTAAAAAGGAGCAAGTTTAAGTCATTGAGCACAAGTATGATGACTGAACCTGACTTGTTCAAGTTAGGATACAGGCAGCAGAGCTTTGGATAACTTAAGTTTACGAAGGGTAGAATGAGGTGTGTCGGAATGATCAAACCTCGAGGTAACAAAGGCATAGCTGGGAATCTGTATTAGATGAGTTGAGACAGGAGCAGAGTTGGACGATGTTACTAAAGTGAAAATAGACAATCTTACAGTAGATACATGGTTGCAAGCTCATCTTGGAATCACCCATGCGTGAGAACAATTTAAGAGAAAAGCAAATTACTGCGGATGCTGGAATCTGAAACAAAAATAGAAAATGCTGGAAAATCCCAGGAGGTCTGAAAGCATCTGTGGAGAGAGAACAGAGTTAGCGCTTCGAGTCTGGATGTGCTTTTCTTTTGGGAAAATTTAGTTCAACTTTGGGAGTTTGTGGCCAGGACAAAAGACAATGGCTCTGGATTTCCCAATATTTACTTGGTGGAAGTTTCGGCTCATCCAGTACGATATGTGGACACATGTTTGTCAACCTGGCCTATATACAGGTCGCTATCCTTTATTTGTACAACAAAAGCGGATCACATTCTATGAAACCGAATTTTTTTTGAACAGCTATGCAGTTTTATATTTATATACTAATAAAGCACTAATATGTTATGGGTTTAATAAGTGTAAATGCAAAACGTAGGGCGAGAGAGTTGGCCAATGGAGAAACAACCAAGTATTTGTAGACTGTGGCTAGTCGAGGCTTAGGCTATTGTAATGTAGAGCCAAAAACAGCAGAGCCAAAAATATCTGAAAACCAGAATGCAATCAACCTCAAGGGTTTCAGATAAAAGATACTCGACCTGTAATTTGCAAATAGCATGTGCAAGTTCAGCTCACAAGCAGTGCAATTAAACGGAAATCTTATATATAGAGTGGTATAGAGTGCTCTTTTTAAAAAGAAAACAGAAATGCACTTCATGTTGGTCAACGACAGACAAAAATAAGTTAACATTTAAATGATAAATACTTCACCAAAGATTCATGGCCAGGTATTAGAGGATGAGCAATAAGGATGATCAGGATGAAAAACAAAGGAGAGGAATGCCACATTTAGAATTTAAAATACTTGAAGTGAAAAGACTAGCATTTATATAGCCTTCATCCCAAAGCACTTTACAGGCAATGAAGTGCAGTCATTGTTGTACTGTAGGAAACAAGGCAGACAATTCCGCCACTGCACGCTTCCAGAAGCAACAATATGACAATGACCATATAAAATCTTTTTCATGGTTTTGAAGGAGGCATCCATATTGTCAGTAGACTGGGAAGAAAGGTGGCACAGTGGTTAGCGCTGCTGTCTCACAGCGCCAGGGACTCTGTGTGTGTGCGTGTGCGCGTCCCTCCGTACACCTTAAACCTTTTCGCTCCCCTTGTTTATCATTACACCTGTTGTGATGGCTTACATGACACAATGAACCTTAATTCTCGAAATATAGAGTGCTATTTCCAATTCCAAAAGTATTATAAGAAACATTATCTGGCACTCATAACTGAATTTGCTGCTGTGGCAAGAACTACAAATCACAAAAGAGTTATGAAAAATGGTTACATTTCTGTTAAGTTTTGGCGTCCCTTTTGCCTTTCATACTGTTGTGCTATTAAGAAACAAAATCCAAAACTGTACATCAAAATGGTATTGTTTTTCACTATTTTTAAAATGGGCTTCCTGCTGAACCAAAAAATAGCTGCTACAAGTCACATGACAACAGAATTGGCCCGTTGTTCTGGATAGTTACTAACAGGAGTTACAAGAACAAAATAACCCTCTCCCCACTGTGGAATCTCTCACCCAATTGTAAGGACATTAGCACTCTGGGTGTACCTACACCACAGGGACTGCAGCAGTTCAAGAAGGCAGCTCGCCACCACCTCTTCAAGAGCAACTAGGGATGGGCAATAAATGCTGGCGTAGCCAACGGAATCACATCCCGTAAATGAATTTTAAAAATCACAAAACCAGGGTAAATGCAGATAGAAACTCATATTGCCCGCAGAGTTGTTAACAGACCCATCACACACCCATTTCAAAAGAGGAGCATTGAGGGGACAATGGCCATTATTTGCATCGCGAAGAGCTTACCCCTCTAACGGAGTCAGTGGTTCCGCCTGGACAATGGCTGCCTGACACAGGAACCTCAGTATGGATGGTGGTAACTCTTTCAAAAGTTAATTGCTGGGACATTATCAGCTCTGAAACTAAAAACCAAGTCCAGACAATAGATGAACATCCCTTTTGACATCACTGTGGAGAAAGAAGGTCACATGACTTGAGCGATCATTTTGGAATCTCTATATTCCATTAGGAACTGAGAAATCGTCAGACTGTTGATTTAACATCAACTCTTAAGAACTCCAACAGTTCCTGGCTAAGCAAATAGCTATCAACCATCTCTCAACTTCTCAAAGCCTGTTCGATTTTAAAAATTCTTTGATCATGTCCTGCCAAGTGGCTGAAGCACAGAAACTCCATTGTGCCGCATTTGTGATTCATTTCGAGGACTCTCGTGCTGTTGTCTCCAACGGGAACTCATCTGGACTGAACTATGCAATGAAGGAAATACCTCTGGATTCTGACTAGTCAGACTTTGGAAATCATGTGAACTAATATACATCTGTGGTTCTTTTGTTGTTGTTGCCCACAGTTGTAAATCTTCCTCTTTTTATCCCTCATATTGTGCATGCATGTGTGCATCCCACCGGCACCCCAAAACCTACTTTAAACATTATTCACTGTTGTCCCCAACCCTACATTGAGTTGTCGTTAGCAGTAACCTCTGGCCCTCTACCTTCTCAAGTTGTTGGACAGCATTTCTATTTACAGTGCGCATATATCTCATGGGGGGATCTCAATTTAGTAGTGAAGCACTACTACAAAAATATACTCTTCAGGGAATTAGCTGAGGCAAATCAAGCGACTCAGTGACCAGGAATAAAACTTGGCTCAAAATCTGAATAAATTATTCAGATTGCATATTGAACAGCATAAATGGTACTGGTCTTCTGCCTCTCACATAAATGATATCAGTGTATCTGTGACCTTCCTGTGAGATCTTTATACAAATTCAAATTGATTCACATTTGTGTTGCTGCGACTTTGAAGCATTAAATTTAACACTGCAGTGGATAGGGGAAAGGACCTAATTCAATTTAATCCTTCTTAGCTTTGAGATTTGAGATTTTCCTCCAAAGGGTTCTAATTTAAGCAGCAGCATGGTTCTGTAGGCTGTGGCAACCTCCTGGTGCCTTATTCATGTTGCCATCCTGGATTTGTTACCCTGGATTAGGGGTTTCAAGCTCCTTATCAGTATGCCAGACAAATGTGTACCAAGGAGCCTCAAGGGCAACCTATAAAGTTTAAATCTACATTTCCATTCATTTACACTTATTTTAACTTGTGCTTTTTATATTTTTACCACCAACAAAGCAGCACTGCTTAAAGACAGCCCTTTCTAACTTTTGAAGTCACATGAAGTAATAAATAGAAGGCAAGTAAAAATGGGACTGGATTTCTTGGTGTTGGGGGCCAGATTTTCCAGGCTTTGAGGGTTGTTAGTTGAGCAAGTATCAGCAGGTATTTTACAATTGAATGAATCGCATCCTATCTTCATGTAATATGTGTAATCCCATATGATCACTGATAAATAATCATGTTCCCCACCAACTAATGACCAATTGTCACATCCTTCGTACAAATAACACAGACCGAAGATCACATCTGAGATCTTCCTAGTCTATCTAGCTCAGTACTGATTCAGATATTGCATGCACTAGTTGAGATATGGGGGAGACCAGATTTATTTCAAAAGATACAATGCGCATGGGGAAATAACTTCAATAAGTTGCTTGCTTGGTTTTTGGCTATGTGTTTACTGTGAAAAATGCGTGCTTGAAGCTCAAAGCAATTTGGTCACATTGTAAACATACCACTTGCCTAAACATTCTACTTCTTCCAGGAGGTCAAAATGCATGTGTTAAATTGCTCCGCAACCTCCATTTTAGCCTGTTTGTAGCTGGTCTAAAGTGTGACTGAAGTGGACATTGAAGTTTTTATTTTGCTTTTGTATGGCACTGCACTACATATTGTTAGATAGTAAATTCAGGTCAGATTTATTCTAAATGTTGTTGATATTTTCAATCAAAATAACACAGAACCATTCACGATTAATTAAAATTGTTTAATTCTGAATCTATACGAAACTTTAGAAATGTACAGTTCATGTTCCTTGTATAATTTTGTACCTTGTATAATTTTGTACTCTAAGAAACATGATGCAGTAATAAAAAGGAGACGGCACACAATCTGGTATTAGGAACTGGTGTTACTCATAGCTCACTTAGTAATACTCTTGCTTCTGAGTCACAAGGTTCTGGGTTCCAAGTCCTGTATTGGGAATACTGCATTGTCAGAGATACCATCTTTTAGTTGAAGCCTCAAACCATGGCCCCACCTGCCTGCTTGGATCCTGGGGCAATATTTATCCCTCAATTGACAACATTAAAAAAATTATATTATCTGGCCATTGTCACACGCTGTTTGTGGAAGATTAGTTTGTACTAGTTGGCTGCTGTCTTCCCTATAGCACAATAGTGATTACACTTCAAAAGTACTTCATTGGCTGTACAGCGCTGTGAGGTGGTTGTGCAAAATGCTATATAAATGCAAGTGTTTCTTTACAAAAGCAAACAGAGGTTTCAGAAATTGGACAGTTAATTGAAAAGTAGAGTATTGCGAAACTTATTACATCTCTAACTTTTCCCAGTTCTGATGCAAGGCCATCAACCTGCAACGTTTACTCTGTTTCTCTGTCCACAGATGCTGCCTGATCTGCTGAGTATTTCTAACATTTTCTATTTCAGTTTGAGAAATTGAGACTGTTTTCAGTGGACAGAGATTGTGTGTTGATTTTTATACAAGTACATTATGAAGGGGTTAGAGTAGTCAGGAACACACTGTTTCCAGTGATTGAGGAGACTAGAATAATGGGATTCAGATATGAGATTAAATGTAAGAGATTTAGCTGAAAAAGTATATTTATACTGAGGGTTGTGAAGCTGTGGAATGCACTGTCAAAGCTAGTGATTCAAGCAAAGACCATGTCAACATTTAAGAATAGGTTAGAGAGTAATTGAAGGAAAGTTGGGAGGGTGGGGGTGAAGTGACATGGCACTAGCACTACTGTTCATGTGAATGATCAGAAACAATGCAGAATGGTTGGGATGAATGTACTGTTTGTATATTGTAATTTCTATGTAGTTCTATGAATATTAAAGTATTGAAGGCTAATGCAAAGTCTAATGAGAATAACTAGAATAAAATTCAGAAAGACTGATGGTAGATACTTAATAAATATGAAGGATCAAAATTATATAAATTTCCTAACATACAAAATAGGTGACGAATAGGTTACATATAAATATTGTGTTGGAATGAAGTTGTGTCATTTGTCCTAAACCGTTAGCAAGAATTCAGACTCATGTTTCAAACCTACTCAGGCTCTCATGGAGCTATAATTGATGTGACAGTTAGAAAAGACTGCTGAAAAGAAATGTATCTGGAGGGCATCTGGACCAACAGAGTTACACCCTAGACATTCTAAAGAAAATGAACAATACTATGATTAATACTTTTAAAGCCTTCATAAATGGAAGGTTTTGAAATCAGTACACTCCCCATATTCAGAATATTTTGAAACCAGGGACTGACTAATTTAACATTGGCAATAGGGAAAATGTCACGGAAGAAAGAGTTGGACTTTTAGTAGTTTTATTAAGGAGTACTATTGTAAAGGCAAATAGAGCAGGCGTTTTACACATGGCTAGGTCCTACGGATCGCAGTGAGATGAATAATCAATCTGTTCTGGTGCTGTTGGTGAAATGAGGAATGTGTATAATGACACCAGGAGAACACTCTGGCTAATCAAATAGTGCCATGAAATCGCAAATGTCTGATATCTTGCCTTTCATCTGAAGGATGGCATCTCTGATGCTAACTCAGTACTGTAGTGGATACCCAATGAGATTTTCTGCTTAAATTCACAACCTTGTGATTCATAAGCAACAGCAGGAACAAGCTGATACATGCTGTCAAGAGCGGTTTGTGGAATGAGAGGGGATGTTCATCTGAAGGGTGTAAAGGCAGACTCGGGACAATCTTAGAAGCAATAGGTGGCCCTTTAACAAATAGACTGACAGTCCTTGAGAAGTGGATGAGAGAGTTCCCATGGATATTATTTACTTACATTTTCAAGGATAAGATTGTGAATTGAAGAATTCAAGGATAATAAGAGGTCATAGATTTAAAAGCAAATTAACTACCATTACTTCTCCAATGGTCATTTTGTAAGATTTCCTTGTTTCAACAGAACGTGCAAATAGATTGCTACTTAAAGATCCAAAATTTTGGGTTCATAAGCTAATTCATGGGTGTCTATTAGATTTTAGGCTCCACTTCTAACATTTTCTTTGGTTCAACACCAAAGAACAAAGTGCCTGTAAAATAGCCCTCACTCCCTGTAATTTGGATTAAGACTGTACTTGTCTAATACTTCGGTGATTCAAACAAGCCCAGAGATCAAACAGAAATAGTGTTTTGATTTGCTGGGCATTCTGCATATCTTTATGTGATTTCTTGACTTTGGAAAGCTGTAGAATAAACACTATTAGACCATGGTTTAAGATAAAAATTGACAATCAGATTTATTATCTTTAAAGGATAAACAATAAATTGCAATATATGAACATAATTATCCTCTCCGGGAATATATAAGGAATAACAGTTGTGTTTTTTAGTCTTTCAATTCAAATTGAAGACATTATGTGGTAGAATCGTAGAATCCCTCCAGTGCAGAAGAAGGCCATTCGGCCCATTGAATCTGTACCGACCACAATCCCACCCAGGCCCTATTCCCATAACACCACATATTTACCCTGCTAATCCCCAAACACTAAGGTCAAGTTAGCATAGCCAATCAACCTAACCTGCACAACTTTGGACTGTGGGAGGAAACCGGAGCACCCGGAGGAAACCCACGCAGACACAGAGAGAATTGCAAAGTCCACATAGACAGTGACCCGAAGCCAGAATTGAACCTGGGTCCCTGGTAGTTGACTAACTGCCTATCATTCTCTGGTGGCTTCAGAAGGACTGCTGACTTGAAATAGGTCAGTCTGAGATTTACTTTGAATGCCCTTTGAAAGTGGAACAAAGGAAATTAAAAATGAATCTCATCTCGATTACTTTTCTTCACAGCTATATTGTATATTGTATACTCCCAGCAATGTGACTGTTCCTCAGTTCAACTCATGAGGTATCATTTGATGATCCTTCTAGCATATCATCCCTCCTCATAGATGCGATTGTTTCTTTAACCAATATTACCACACACCCCACCCCAGTCCTTTTTATCCTCTTCTCTATCCCTGCTGAATCAGGAAAGCTGTCATTTCTGCCCTTTAATCCTGCGTGCCTGTCAGTACCTTCAGCTTATCTGCCTTATGTTCTGGACTTGTTGCTACTTTAAGCTCTCTTAAATGACACTCGGAAACCAATCTGCCACAATATTGCTTCTAGCCCTGTTGATGTGCACCCTGGGTGGCACTGAGTCATGGAGGTCAGGGAAGTTCTAAGTTTGCTCCTTAGTTTGCAGTGAGTAAGCCATTTCAGCACTCGTGGTGCTCAGTCATAGTGAGCAGGTCAGACCAGTCGGAATTGTTGTAAGGAGCATATTTGATGGACTGAGTGGGCTGTAGTCATTTTGTATTTGTTTCTTTTACCTGAAGTTTTAATTGATTCCTGAAAGACAGGAGAAGACAGAGGGTGGTTGTAGAGGGTTGTTTTTCAAACTGGAGGCATGTGACCAATGGTGTTTGCTACCAAATTTGCTACCAAATAAACCTGTTGGACTTTAACCTGGTGTTGTTAAAACTCTTACCAATGGTGTGCCTCAGGGATCGGTGCTGGGTCCACTGTTATTTGTCATTTATATTAATGATATGGATGAGAATTTAGTAGGCATGGTTAGTAAGTTTGCAGATGACACCAAGATTTATTGGCAAAGTGGACAGTGAAGAAGGTTATCTAGGATTGCAACAGGATCTTGATCAATTGGGCCAGTGGGCTGATGAATGGCAGATGGAGTTTAATTTAGATAAATGCGAGGTGATGCATTTGGATCGATCGAACCAGGGCAGGACTTACTCAGTTAATGATTGGGTGTTGGGGAGAGTTATAGAACAAAGAGATCTAGGGGTACAGTTTCATAGCTCCTTGAAAGTGGAGTCACAGGTGGACAGAGTGGTGAAGAAGGCATTCGGCATGCTTAGTTTCATTGGTCAGAACATTGAACACAGGAGTTGGGATGTCTTGTTGAAATTGTATAAGACCTGGTACGGCCATGCTTGAAATACTATGTACAGTTCTGGTCACTCTATTATAGAAAAGTTATTATTAAACTAGAAAAAGTGCAGAAGAGATTTACTAGGATGCTACCGGGACTTGATGGTTTGAGTTATAAGGAGAGGCTGGATAGCCTGGGACTTTTTTCTCTGGAGCGTAGGAGGTTCAGGGGTAATAGAAGTCTATAAAATAATGAGGGGCATAGATAGTCAATATCTTTTCCCAAAGGTAGGGGAGTCTAAAACTAGAAGGCATAGGTTTAAGGTGAGAGGGGAGAGATAACAACAGGGTCCAGAGGGGTAATTTTTTCACACATAGGGTGTGAGTGCCTGGAACAAGCTGCCAGAGGTAGTGGTAGAGGCGGGTACAATTTTGTCTTTTAAAAAGCGTTTACAGAGTTACATGGGTATAGAGGGATATGAGCTAAACGCGGGGCAATTGGGACGAGGTTAGAGGTTAAAAAAAGGGGCAGCATGGACAAGTTGGGCCGAATGCTGTAAACCTCTATGACTCTAAATGTGTCATCACAGGGAGGAACCCCAATGTTGATGTCAGCATTCACAATATGTTTTTAATTCTTGTTTGGTTGTTCTTTGTGCCTCGTTCTTTCAAAACATACATGTTGTCAGTTATGCTCTTGCAAGTGAGATCTCCCATGGTATTGCTCATGGGCAGGCTCTGACCAGGAGTGTAGTTTCTGATGGTCGTAACACTGCAGTCTAAGTATTACAGCAACTTCTGCGCGTTGCTGTATTACAACAAACTGATAGAATGCACGATCACTGGGACTGAAGGATACAGGTACCAGATATGTTTTAATGTTATTTATTGCTGCATTACATAATTTGCTAAAGATGTGAGCAACTTCTTCCCCCAGCCCTTCTATGTTTACATGATCTTTTTTAGTCCCAGGATCTGTTTGCAATACCTACTTAAGATGCAAGTACGTTCTCTGTTTACTCTTCTGTCCTCCCTCTGCAGAACCATTTCCATTTTTTTCCCATTGGTTTCCACATAATTATAAAGAATATATTCTCTCTCCCAAGTCCCACAGTGGATTTTGTAGCTTTGCTGAAGCTTTCACTAACCATTGTCCAGAAACGTTTCTTCCACTGTTGAAACTCCAGAGACCAGCACCTATGGGCTGAACCTGGATAACTAATGCCTCCAACCACATCTGTGGCCAGCATCAAAGTGACCCTTTAAGTCTCCCTTTGCCCCTTGGAGATGATAAAAAACAGTTATGTTAAAATTTATGCTTGGGCATTAAATTACATTAAGAAATCACTCTCAAATCACAGTTGATTGTAAATGTTTTGCCTGGTTGTTGCAGTAGAATACAACATTGCAGTTTCCCAAAAGCATGGTGACAGCTCTTAAGCCTCTCTGTCTTGCTTTCTCTCTAAGAGACACAAGATTTGCTGTAACTCCCCTGTGTTTTTCTGCCTGGTTATCTTATGACACGGATTGCCCTGCTTCCATAGGAATAGTGTGAAATCTTGTTTCTATGATTCATCTATCTGTTTTGCACAGAACTTATCCAAACCAGTTGAAAATCTCTAGTATCCAAGATCCAGATCAAGTTTATGACTAAAGATCTAAACAGAATGGCAAGCATAGTGAGATAATGTACAAGCAATGCAACTGTCAAAAATCCAATTTTATGGGTAATGTGCTTTATTGTTCTTGAGAATTTTGTACATTTTATGTATGTTTTTATTCTTCCACAGATGTGGGCATTGCTGGCTAAGCCAGCATTTATTGCCATCCCTAATTGCCATTGAAAACGTATTAGTGAGCAGCAGCCTTGAACTGCTACAGTCCAACTGGTGTTCGTACACTCACAGTGCTGTTGGGAAGAGTATTCCAGGATTTTGACCTGGTGATATATTATCAAATTTGGATCGTTTGTGGCTTGTAGGGGAAATTGAAGGTAGTGGCGTTCCCACACATTGCCCTTGTCCTTCTTGGTGACAGAGGTTTCAGGTTTGGGCGATGCTGTCAAAGGAACTTGGATCAGTTTCCGCAATGTATAAACTGTTGCAGCAGTGCATCAGTGGTTGTGGATGGGGTACCAATCAAGCGGGCTGCTTTGTCCTGGATGATTTTGAGCTTTTTGAGTGATGTTGGAGCTGCACTGAATCAGGCAAGTGGAGATTATCTATTGCACTCCAGCAGACAGTGGACAGGCTTTGGGAAGTCGGGAGGTAAGATGCTTGCTGCAGAACACTATTTATATCGCTGGTTCAGTTCAATTTCTGGTTAATGGTAACCCTCAGGATATTGTTAATGTGGGATTCAGTGATGGTCATGCCATTGAATGTCAAATGAAGATAGTTATTGCCTAGCACTTGTGTGATGCAAATTTTACTTGGCACTTATCATTCCAAACCAGAATGTTGTCCAGGACTCGCTGCTTATGGGCACAGCCTGCTTTAGTAACTGAGGAGTTGTGAATGATGTTGAATATGGTGTAGCCATCAGTGACATCCCAACATCCCCCACTTTGACCTTATCATGGAGGAAATTTAATTGTTGAAGCAACTGAAGACGATGAACCGAGAACACAACCCTGAGGAACTCCTGCAATGCTATCCTCCGCCCCCCCAAACACACACACACCCTGATTCCCATTGACTTCAGTTTTGTAAGGACAGTCACTCTCACTTCCCCTCAGCTCTTTTGTCCATGTTTGTTCAAGGCTTTAATGAGCCAGAAGCCTAGTAGCCCTCATGGAAACCAAACTGAGCATCATAAGCAGGTTATTGGTGAGTAAGTGCTGCTTGATGGGCACTGCTAATGACTCTTTCCATCACTTTGCTTATGATCAAGAGTAGATCGGTGGGCTGTAAATGGCTGTGTTGGATTTGTCCCGATTTTTGTGGACAGGACAGACTTGGGCAATATTCCATATTGCCAGTGTAGTAGCTATCCTGGAGCAGCTTGGCTAGGGGTGTCGCTAGTTCAAGACTTCAATACTGTTGCCGGGATGTTGTCAGTGCTCAAAAGCTTTTGCAGTATCCTGTGCCTTTGGCAGTTTCTTGACATCACGCAGAGTAAATTGAATTGGCTGAAGACTGATATCTGTGATGCTGGGGAACTTAGGGTGAGGCAAAATGGATTAGCTACTTGGCACTTCTGGCTGAAGATGATTGCAAATGCTTCAGCCTTGCATTTTGCATTGATGTGCTGTGTTTCTTCATAATTGAGGATCAGGAAATTTGCGGAGCCTTTTCCTCCAGTTGTTTAATTGTCCATCGCCATTCATGACTGAATGTGACAGACCTGCAGAGTTTAAATCCGATCTGTTTGTTGCGGAATTGCGTAGCTCTGTCAATTTCATGTTGCATCCGTTGTTTAGCATGCAAGTGTTGTAGCTTCACCAGGTTGACACCTCATTTTTTTGGGATGCCTGGTCCTGCTCCTGGAATGCCCTCCTGCACTCTTCATTTAACAAGAACTGAGCCCCCAGTTTGATGATGATGGTGGAGTGGGGGAATATAGAAACATTAAAAACAGGAGCAGGAGTGGGCCATTTGGCCCTGCTACGCAGGTCATTATGATCATGCCTGATCTTCCAACTTAGTATCCTATGTCAAACCTCTTCTTGAAAACATATAGGGGACGATTCTCACATCCTACTGCACTGCAACGGGCTGGGAGATTCAAGAGGTCCCCGATGCATGAGATCTGTGCTAGGCATTCCGCCCCACTAGCGTCTCCATGAGCCGGATTTCTGGCGGCGTCAGCTCTGTGCCAGAAACAGTGGGGAGCTGCATATATTATTCAAATCCACGTTGAAATATATTTTAAATACAATTAGCGGGCCCAGGACCAAAATCTCTGGGCCCGCAAGCATCCCCCCCCCAACAATCCACCCCGGCCAGGAGGGTTTCACTCCAGTGGAGTTTACAATAGCTTCCCACTTGTGGGGAGCTGGCAACCCAACCCCGTTGGAGTGAAGGGAGGGGGCAATCGAGGCCCCCCCCAGAGGGTCAGGCGCTGGGGGGTTGCCTCTGGACATTGTGACCTTGGCAGTGCCAGCCTGGGCCCCTGGCATTCCCAAGGGCAAAGTACCAATGCACAGGGGGCATCCTGGCACTGCTCATCAGGCATAGGGCAGTGACAAGGGATGGGGCTGAATGGGGGTGGGTGGGGCCTGATGGGCCAGGCCCAATAGAGGGCTGTTGGCGGGGCTGGGGGGTCCCATTGCCACTCTACAGTTAGGATCGATGGGGGAGAGAGGGAGACCAATGATCGGGGCTAGCCATCTGGGTGAGGAGTGGGCATCCTGCTGGGAGGAATCAGAAACACATGGTGGGGGGAGGGGGGGTTCGGGACTGCTGTGGGGGGGTGGGAGATCGGGGCTGCAGGGGGAGGGGGTCGAGGTGGCCTGGGCATGTTTGGGGGGCCAGCGATGGGGCCGTGGGGGGATGGGAAGGCTGGTGATGTGGGTCTCGCGGAGCTGGCCAGCAATTGGGAGATCGGCAGACAGGAACCATTATACATGCGCCGATCATGCTGCTGACAGAGTGGCGCATGCGCAGTGGCCTGCTCAGCACTGTGTTGCCGGCCTCTCGAGCTGGAATTGGCCCTGCCCCCGGATTTCTGGAGTGATTTACGCTGGTGCACTCTGCAGTGCACAGTGTGTGGGAGATTCTTCTCTGAATTCCCACTGAATAAACCAGCGTGATGTACTCCAGTTTTCACGCAAATTCAACACTTTGAATTTTTTGGGGGGAATTCCGCCCACAATGTTTTGGCCTCAGCTGCTTTCTGTGGTAGTGAATTCCACAGGCTAAGCACTCTCTAGGTGAAGAAATTTCTCCTCATCTCGTCCTAAATGGTCTATCCCTTATCCTTGTTTGTAAGGATTCTGTAAGATTTGGATGTGCTGCTGTTGTTTTTGGTGAATTGGTTTCATTCCTTTTAGACTTTGTAGTGGTTTGATACAACTGAGTGACTGGCTAGACCATTTCAGACAATATTTAAAAAATCAACAACATTGTTGTGGTTCTGGAGTCATGTGTAGGTCAGACCAGGTAAAGACTGCAGATTTCCTTTATGAAAGGACGAGTGAACCAGACAGTTACGATAATTGATGATAGTTTCATGGCCACCATTACTGATACCAACTTTTAAATTTAGATGTAATAATTGATCTTAAATTTTGCCAGCTGCCTTGGATTTGAACCCGTATCCCCAGAGCATTGGCCTGGGCCTCTGGCTTGCTTGTCTTGTGACATTACTCTGTGGGTTAAAACAATTAACCAATTAAAATAAATCAAATAAACTGAGGGACAAATTAAAGGGACAGCCCCTTAAAGGGATACTGTTTTAACAAAAACAAATCGCAAATGAAACTTAAAACATCAAACCAAAATGAGAATAAGAGGGTTGATAAGGCACCTCAGTCCACGTGGTGCCACTGAGCACAAAAGGCCTCAGTGATGCCGATGGACACTGTGTGCTCCTTCTCCAGGGGCACCTGGCCACAGTAGAGGGGCAGTCAGTTCGGACGATCCCCTTGATCGACTGCTGCCTGGACCTGTTGATGGCCAATTCAGCTAGGCCAGGAGCAAGGTCTTGAGGAGGTCCTCTTCCTCCCCACCCCTCTCTGCATTAGGTGCCTGTAGATCAGGGGCGTGGGGCTGATGTGCAAACATCTGTGAACGGATGCAGCTATGGTTGTATGGGACTGCTGAGTGCAACAACCTCCACCCCACGTCCTGGATGTTGAGAGAAAAATTGATGCTGTCAGAGTGGCATTTGAACCAGGTCCCTGGACATTACCGTGGATTTCTGGATTACTAGACCAGTGACATTACTACTACGTCACTGCCTCCCATAGTTTGAATGTAATTTGTAGCTGTATACACAGGCTAGTGCGTAAAAGACAATTGAAAACTGAATAAATTATCTTGTATAGGATCTTTTCGCACAAGTATGAGAGAGGATTCCTATATGTGTTCGAGGACGCTGTGTGCGAGGGACCTGCCTTTTGCTGTAGAATAGCTGAGTTTTATTTCCTTTCAAAAGTGCTGGAGAGGGAAGTGGCCAGGTTGATAACACTAACTGGTAATGTAGTCAACATACTGGCTTACTTTGTGATAAGTTCCTCCTACCTCATTCATGGAACATTTTAAAAAAATGAAATAATATTCAAAACATGAAATAATATTCAATTTCATCAGACAAATGGTCACTGGCCTGAAAGATTTACTGTTTCTCTCGCCACAAATGTTGCATGATCTGCTGACTATTTCCAGCATTTTCTATTTTTATTTCCGATTTCCAGCAATTAATAAGTTTGATACTTTTGAAAAAAATTGAGAGACTCGATTGCTGTTTTCTACTCATCACTTGTTCCTCATTGAAATATTTGCTCACCTTTAGTTTATTTGATATTTAGTACAACTAGCCAATTACCTGTTAACATACCAATGACAGTTCTTTGTCCTACTAACTGTCCCCATGCCCATTGCTACACACACGTCATGCCTCTCCCCACTTTTTAAGGTGTGGTGCTATTTATTTTTGAAGTGTGCGTTGTTGGCAAGACAATATTTATTGCACACCCCTTTGAAAGGTGTGAAGCTAAAAGCACACTACATCAGAAAAGTTTGTTACATTTGAGCAAAATTTGAACATCTATACAGAGGTTTTTGCTAAATGAAATTCAACAATCACTTGTTACTGTCACATATGCAAAAATATAATCTGACCCCTTAATGGGTCAGATTATATTTTTTAACCCCATTTCCAGTGCATATTTGAATTTTATGCTATGACTTCAGCTGGCTGTGTTGCTTTTGACACTATAGAATTGTGTGAGCTGTGACATTGTTGGGAAGAAGTTCAGTTGCTCAATAAATTCTGAGAAACTAAAAACAAACACTGCAGAACAGCCATTCTGCTCTAGATGGAGGCAGTCATTGCGTGAAGGAACCAACAAATAGTGCATGTGATACTGAAGTGAGCAGCAACAAGGTGCAAAGGAACTAATTTTGTGTCTTTTAACTTCCTGCTTGCTGCTGAGTTCCTGATCTTGCATCACTATCGAACAAATAGCTGCATGGCCATTTAAGGAGCGAGGGTGAATGGAGATCAACATCCAATGGGTGGAAGTTTAGGGAAGGTTCTCACCTACATTGTATTCACATTAATCAGGTATGATATAATTAGGTAGCTCTAATCAGTTAGGTTGCTGTGCATATTGATTAGTATTGGGCAGGGTGAGGCTTCCTTTATATAGTGGACACTCTGATATTTAAAACTACCCCTTTATGAAGGGGTAGGATTCCATATTTGCATGAGGATATGCTTAGAGTAACTGAGTTAGTACCTGAAATCTTCAGGTGTTTTGTGAAATTGTCGGGGAGAGAATTAGTCTGGTTGATTATGCCTGCTGTTATGCTGTCAGCATGCAGATTTAATTTGTGTAAATTTCTTTCTGCCTGTATCATGGATGCTGGGTTCACTTTGGCGTGTGTTACTGGAGATTTTATGATTCTAGGCAAAGAGGAAGGCCACTGAAAGATATCTGTCCAATCTTTCAGAGGCCTGCAGGGGAACTGGGGCATTGATGCATTTTGAGGTTGTGAGCAATGGATACAGGCTTGTGATTCACTTCCTGAATGTGTTAATACAGCCATGAGTGTTGCAAAGGCAAGTTTCTACACCACCCAGTCAAATGTCTTCATTGTGGGAAATTACCAAGCATTTTGCTGTTATTACAGCAGTGACTCAGAATGCATACTCCCCTAGTGGCATCCTGTGAGAGACTTGTAGAGTGTTTGTTTTGTGTTGACCATTCCATTATGACTGCATCAAGTCTGGTGGCCAAAATCTTGGCCAATATTTGAGGAGAGACATGCATGAGTGTGTTGTGGAATCCTTACTTTTCTTATAGATATTAATGTGATGGGGGCTATCTAGAAGGTTTTTGGGCGGGTCTCCAGTGCATGGTCAAGGAAATCCAGAGGAGCTGAGTGGAAAGTAACAGGGTAGCCCAGAAATTATATCAGGTTGGAGATGCTTTCGCCAGTTGGAGCTTACTGGCTCAAGTTGGAGCAATGAACATCTCGGAGGGGGCAGTGTAGTTCTGAGATCTGTACTTCATTTCATGAGCCAGTAGCCTACAGCCTGGCCTGGTGTGTGCTCGAATAAGCTGGGAGTGAATACTTGAAGATTTGTATCAGTGGTGAAGTGATTTAGAGAGAATGCAGTGACCAAACCTCAGCTAATCACAGCTGTGCTTTATCTGGCTGTCTTGGGGATGGTGAATTTGGATGAGTTCCCAGTCTGCTGCTGTCTTGGAAAACTTCTTAAGGAAATCAGGAATCTATCGTAGCATGAAACTTGTTCATAGGATGTGCTGGCCAAATTTAACGTTGCACAATGCCCACTTTGCCTTTTATAGTATTCCCTCTCCAACAAAAACCTGTTTCTTTATAGCTACCAATCACCATCTGTCCAGTGCAGCAATAAGACTGTGTATGGGAGAGTGGAGAGCGCTGATTAAAATTGCTGCTCTGGGGTCCTGATGCAAGTTTTCTTTCAAACAGTGGATCAATGAAAAACCGGGAGGTCTGAATAACATTTATTAGTGCATTGCTTCTCAGTCTTTTTATTTTTGAGGTGAGGACTGTAAGAAGCAGAACATGCTCAGTCAGGGAACAGAGGATATCCCTTTGTTTTCTTTGTGATTCCTAGGTGACACATTGCAAAATGGAGAACACATATTTTCAAGACAGTTTCCTGTTTGTTGGAGGTGAGGTAAGATAGCAATCAGAGCCCATTCAAAAAGCCAATTTTTTTGCCTCTGGCAATACTGTAGCGGTTGAACTACGAACAGGACATTGGAACACTACATCAGGGATATTGAGGCCCTGGTTAAGAAGAAGAAAGAGGCACATGACGTACATAGGCAGCTGGGATCAAGTGAATCTCTTGAAGAGTATAGCAGGTGTAGGAGTAGAGTTAAGAGAGAAATCAGGAGGGCAAAAAGGGGACACAAAATTGTTTTGGCAGATAAGGCAAAGGAGAATCCAAAGAACTTCTGCAAATACATAAAGGGCAAAAGAGTAACTAGGAAGAGAGTAGGGCCTCTTAAGGATCAACAAGGTCATCTATGTGCTGATCCACAAGAGATGGGTGAGATCCTAAATGAATATTTCTCATCAGTATTTACTGTTGAGAAAAGCACGGATGTTAGGGAACTTGGGGAAATAAATAGTGATGTCTTGAGGAGTGTACATATTACAGAGAAGGAGGTGCTGGAAGTCTTAAAGCGCATCAAGGTAGATAAATCTGCGGAACCTGATGAGGTATATCCCAGGACGTGTGGGAGGCTAGGGAGGAAATTGCAGGTCCCTAGCCGAGATATTTGAATCATCAATAGTCACGGGTGAGATGCCTGAAGATTGGAGAGTGGTAAATGTTGTGACTTTGTTTAAGAAGGGCTGCAGGGAAAAGCCTGGGAACTACAGACCAGTTAGCCTCACATCTGTGGTGAGTAAATTGTTGGAAGGTATTTTGAGAGACAGAATCTACAGGCATTTAGAGATGCAAGGACTGATTAGGGACAGTCAGCTTGGCTTTGTGAGTGGAAAATCATGTCTCACAAATTTAATAGAGTTTTTTGAAGGGGTAACCAAGAAGGTAGATGAGGGCAGTGCAGTTGATGTTGTCTACATGGACTTTAGCAAGGCCTTTGACAAGGTACCGCATGATAGGTTGTTGCACAAAGTTAAATCTCACGGGATTCAGGGTGAGGTATCTAAATGGATACAAAATTGGCTTCTTGACAGAAGCCAGAGGGTGGTTGTGGAGAGTTGTTTTTCAAACTGGAGGCCTGTGACCAGTGGTGTGCCTCAGGGATCAGTGCTGCGTCCACTGTTATTTGTCATTTATATTAATGATTTGGATGAGAATATAGGAGGCATGGTTAGTAAATTTGCAGATGACACCAAGATTGGTGGCATAGTGGACAATGAAGAAAGTTATCTCCAATTGCAACGGGATCTTGATCAATTGGGCCAGTGGGCTGGCGAATGGCAGATGGAGTTTAATTTAGACAAATGCGAGGTGATGCATTTTGGTAGATTGAATCAGGGCAGGACTTACTCAGTTAATGATAGGGCGTTGGGGAGAGTTACAGAACAAAGTGATCTAGCGGTACATGTTCATAGCTCCTTGAAAGTGGAGTCACAGGTGGACAGAGTGGTGAAGAAGGCATTCGGCATGCTTGGTTTCATCGGTCAGAACATTGAATACAGGAGTTGGGACGTCTTGTTAAAGTTGTACAAGACATTGGTAAGGCCACACTTGAAATACTGTGTACAGTTCTGGTCACCCTATTATAGAAAGGATATTATTAAACTCAAAAGAATGCAGAAAAGATTTACAAGGATGCTACTGGGACTCGATGGATTGAGTTATAAGGAGGGGCTCAATAGACTGGGACTTTTTTCTCTGGAGCGTAGGAGGCTGCGGGGTGATCTTATGGAGGTCTATAAAATAATGAGGGGCACAGACAAGGTAGATAGTCAATATCTTTTCCCAAAGGTAGGGGAGTCTGAAACTAGAGGGCATAGGTTTAAGGTGAGAGGGGAGAGATAGAAAAGTGTCCAGAGGGGCAATTTTTTCACACAGAGGGTGGTGAGTGTCTGGAACAAGCTGCCAGAGGTAGTAGTAGAGGCGGGTACAATTTTATCTTTTAAAAAGCATTTAGATAGTTACATGGGTACGATGGGTATAGAGGGATATGAGCCAAATGCGGGCAATTGGGATTAGCTTTAGGGGTTTAAAAAAAAGGCGGCATGGACAAGTTGGGCCGAAGGGCCTGTTTCCATGCTGTAAACCTCTGACTCTATGACTCTATCTCAGTAGGCAAAACCGAGTGGTGCTTATCATTTACCATAGAATCCCTCAGGTGCAGAAGGAAGCCATTCAGCCCATTGACCCTTCACCAATCCCACCTAGGCCCTGTCCCCATAACCCAACGTATTTACCCTACTAGTCCCCCTGACACTAAGGGGCAATTTAGCATGGCCAATCAACCTAACCTGCACATCTTTGGACTGTGGGAAGAAATTGGAGCACCTGGAAGAACCTCACGCAGGCACGGGGAGAATGTGCAAACTCCACACAGACAGTCATCCAAGGCTGGAATCGAACCCGGGTCCCTGGCATAGTAAGGCAGCAGTGCTAACCACTGTGACACCGTGCCACCCATTTGTGAGCTAACTGTGTCCATCTGGAAAATAGTCCTAGTATGTGAGATCTGCTACTGACATTTACAGCTGGGCTCTTTGCAATCTATGAAGTCTCACAACACCAGGTTAAAGTCCAACCGGTTTATTTGGTAGCACGAGCCACAAGCTTTTGGAGCACTGCTCCTTCATCAGGTGAGTGGGAGATCTGTTCACAAACAGGGCACATAAAGACACAAACTCAATTTACAAAATAATGGTTGGAATGCGAGTCTTTACAGGTAATCAAGTCTTAAAGGTACAGACAATGTGAGTGGAGAGAGGGTTAAGCACAGGTTAAAGAGATGTGTATTGTCTCCAGCCAGGACAGTTAGTGAGATTTTGCAAGCCCAGGCAAGTCACGAGGGTTACAGATAGTGTGACATGAACCCAGGATCCCGGTTGAGGCCGCCCTCATGTGTGCGGAACTTGGCTATCAGTCTCTACTCAGCGACTGTCGTGTATCGTGAAGGCCGCCTTGGAGAACGCTTACCCGAAGATCAGAGGCCGAATGCCCGTGCCCACTGAAGTGTTCCCCAACAAGAAGAGACTCTTGCCTGGTGATTGTCGAGCGCTGTTCATCCGTTGTCGTAGCGTGCATGGTCTTCCCAATGTACCATGCCTCGGGACATCCTTTCCTGCAGCGTATCAGGTAGACGATGTTGGCCAAGTTGCAAGTGTATGTATCATGTACCTGGTGGATGATGTTCTCACGTGAGATGATGGCATCCGTGTCGATGATCCGGCACGTCTTGCAGAGGTTGCTGTGGCAGGGTTGTGTGGTGTTGTGGTCACTGTTCTCCTGAAGGCTGGGTAGTTTGCTGCGGACAATGGTCTGTTTGAGGTCGTGTGGTTGTTTGAAGGCAAGAAGTGGGAGTGTGGGGATGCCCTTGGCGAGATGTTTGGCTTCATCGATGACATGTTGAAGGCTCCGGAGAAGATGTCGTAGCTTCTCTGCTCCGGGGAATTACTGGATGACAAAGGATACTCTCTCCGCCGTGTCCCGTGTTTGTCTTCTGAGGAGGTCGGTGCGGTTTTTCGCTGTGGTGCGTCGGAACTGTCGATCGATGAGTCAAGCGCCATATCCTGTTCTTATGAGGGCATCTTTCAGCGTCTGGAGGTGTCTGTTGCGATCCTCCTCATCTGAGCAGATCCTCTTTGCAATCTCCAGCTGTATCATAAAGTGAGCTGTGATGCAGCTCGTGATCTTTGCTCTGTTGGTACATGTGACTGTCATGTTTTGGAATCCAGAACAACAAAAGGCTTTAAACTCGTCTTCTACTTTCCACCCCTGCCCTCACCAGAAAAAGGCAACCATTGTGTGTGCACAAGCTGAAAACAGCATTTGTACCTGAGTTTAGTCATTTTTGCTTGTGTATTGAGGCTGCCACACTCGGTGGTGTTTAGGGCACTGCAAGTATTGGCCCTTATGCAGGAGTAGCAGCAGCATTCAGTCAGGGGTTTTCTTGTTGGTTGATGGTAGAGTCAGTCCCTTCTCTCTTAGCACAAGGGAATATCTGCATATAGTTGATAACATCAGTTAAAACTGAGGCTTGAGGTTAGCCGAAGTTATACATCAGCTTCTTAACTTATCAAAACGATTTCTTTGGAGTGAGGCTAATGAGTTTCAGAGCTGCTGACCAGGAGGGAAGGTCTGAGAAATGAAGTCACTTACTAATATAGGGCTGCTTTCCTCTTCAGTGACAACTTAAAATGCAAGTTATGAGGATGGCAGGCCCCAGAATGAACATTGACTGCTGCAGACCAGAATACATTTTTCACTCGAGCAGCCCAGAGCAAGAGTTGCTGTACAGGCTATTCAGGATTGGAGAATTTAACTCTGTTGGCAGCTATGCCATTCAGTCTGGAAGAAACATAAAATTAATCATGTGAGCTGTATTTTATTGTAGAATAAGCTGCATTAGAGGATTACTCATAATGCATTGGCTGTGGCAAATTTCATTGCCACTTTTTCAATGCAACTGTTGTCTGAAAGTCCTGAGACCTAAAAAGAAAAGTCACTGTACAGCTCTGACTCCGTTATTATGCATCTGATATTGTACCTCAGAGTGGGAGGAAAAGAGATAATTAAATATGCCACAGGGCTTGTTCTGACTGAACTGCTGACCCTTGTTTGATGGTTTCTGCTTTTTGTTAGATTCTCATCAATGTGCAATTTCCTGCCGATTTAAGTGTCTTTCTGAGTGAGCTTGTCGCAGCTGTGTGAAAACATCCTGTTAATTTCTTTCCCTGATGTATACATTTTCCTATTTATTAGACAAAGCAGTTACCCCCACATCACCACAAAATGCCTGGAATATGAATAACTAACCCCTCTCCATCAGCTGATTTGGAATAGTCTGTTTGCTTCCTTGCCGCAACACTTTTTTTAATGGAGATATCTATTCCTTACTTGTCCCTGGTTTATGATGTAAGATTGTGGAATTGGCCTCTTTGCCTGTGAATGTTGATTGCTGCACCACTAGAACCATTGAAGAAGGCAATGTTCTGTCACTGGAACTTAATGAGCTCAGTGAATTTGAGAGCAAACTGTCCTGACTGTGTGAGAATGAGGATGGTGCCTTGCAGAATAGGATTTTACCACATGCCTCAACATCAAATTTCATGGCTGCACATGAATCAGGTAATTTTTAAACTGAATGTAAGCCATGACTGCAGGAAACTTCATGGTTTTATTCAAGTATTTGTTCTTTTTATGTAGTGGTTTTAGTTAGCAACATGTACACATACCAAAAGTCTAAACTCATAGCGGAACATATCGCTTGAGTTCTTAAACTGAGAAACTGTTGTCTTTGGTCTGATGCGTTATGACACTTGTTACCAAGGTCAAACATGGTGAGAAAAATAGTAACATGATTAACTAGCTGAAATGTATTCAACTGGGTTATATTTCTTCTAACAATCTATTGAGTACATACTGAAAAGGCTGAGTTGTCACAGAAACAGTAATTGAGGATTGGGTTGAATGAGATATGACCGGTTTATGGAGATTGGCATAGATTCTGTCAGTGTAAGGGATGCCCATGTCCGATAGAACATATGTCCTGTTTACATGGAGATTCAGGTCTGCAAGGTCATCTTATCTTTGAGCTCTGACTAAGAGTCATCCAGACATGAAAATTTAGCTCAGTTCTCTCTCCACAGATGCTGTTAGACCTGCTGAGATTTTCCAGCACTTTCTGTTTTTGTTTCTGATTCTAGCATCTGCAGTAATTTACTTTCATCTTGGTGTTTAATTTACTGCTGCTTCTCTTCCAGGAATGCCTACCCTGCTGAAGTACTGCTCTTCTCTCTGACAAAGTAATCCAGACTCAAAATGTTAGCTGTATTCTCTCTCCACAGATGCTGCCAGACCGGCTGAGACTTTCCAGCATTTTCTGTTTTCGTTTCAGACTCCAGCACACGCAGTAATTTGCTTTCACCTTTCTGTCTTTCTCTGTCATTTTCTATTTTTCTTGTATGTGTGGAAGTTTGGCTTGTGCACTCTTGTACTTCTCCAGTCTCACTGCCTCTCTCCTTGGGGCCCTAGGCCACATTTATTTTCTCATATGTCCTGCATGTATTGACGAGCAATACGTGTACAGTACTCGGGAGTGCAGCTATGCAATCTGGGTGTGGTTCACTTGGCAGTGTCTAATATTTGATTTTTGATAAGAGAAGGAATGCAGCTGTTTATGAAATGTTACTCAGGGTAAGAACGTCCTGCCTATAGACATTGTAGTGTTAGCCATAACTCAGTGCAAACATGCTTTATATGAGGCTCATGGATTTCTATGGCAACAGAATAAAACTTGAACCAGGAGTGAGCTCACTTCTACAGACATGATTGATCATGAAAAAAAAGTTTACAGCTTTATTTCAGGTTTTCACACATGTTATCACAGTTCAAGGTTGAAGTTTTCGATGGAAACATATGTCTATGTATAACTGTGAACAGATCTTGGTGATTAGCAAGCTAAAGATTATTTTAATATTGTACAGTGCTCTTGTTTATTGGGCATGGTCAGGTTTACTATCTGTTTGGCTGTTGGGAATTCCTGAATATTGAGCAATAACTGAAATGTGGTTGACTCTTCAAAAGCCTTCTGAAATAGTCTAGCAAGCCACTCAGTTGTATCAAGCAGCTACAGAAAGTCAAAAAGGAACACAAATGGACCGACTATCGAGAATCATAGAGTCATAGGAGGCCATTTGGCCCATCGAGTCTGCACTGACTCGACAACAAAGCATCATCCCCATAACCCCATGTATTAACCCCACCAATCCCCCGAACCTATACATCTTGGGAAACTAAAAGGCAATTTAGCATGGCCAATTCACCTAACCTGCACATCTTTGGATTGGTACCTGGTAATGAAAATGCACACCCAGACCTGTTGACTTGGCTAAATCCTTCTTACTAACATTTGGGACTTGTGCTAAAATTGGGAGAGCTGTACCACAGACTAGTCGGGCAACAGCCTGACATAGCCATACTCAGTGGATCATACCTTGCAGCCAAAGTTCCAGATACCACCATCACTGCTCCTGGGTGTGCCTGTGCAGAACAGGTCAGGCAGAGGCGGTATAAGAAATAGGAGCAGGAGTAGGCCTTCTAGCCCCTTGAGCCTGCCCCGCCATTTAATAAGATCATGGCTGATCTGAAGTGAATCAGTTCCACTTACCCGCCTGCTCCCCATAACCCTTAATTCCCCTACTGATCAGAAATCCATCTATCCGTGACTTAAACATATTCAACGAGGTAGCCTCCACCACTTCAGTGGGCAGAGAATTCCAGAGATTCACCACCCTCTGAGAGAAGAAGTTCCTCCTCAACTCTGTCCTAAACTGACCCCCCCTTTATTTTGAGGCTGTGCCCTCTAGTTCTGGTTTCCTTTCTGAGTGGAAAGAATCTCTCCACTTCTACCCTATCCAGCCCCTTCATTATCTTATATGCCTCTATAAGATCACCCCTCAGCCTTCTAAACTCCAACGAGTACAAACCTAATCTGCTCAATCTCTCCTCATAATCTACACCCCTCATCTCCGGTATCAACCTGGTGAACCTTCTCTGCACTCCCTCCAAGGCCAATATATCCTTTCGCAAATAAGGGGACCAAAACTGCACACAGTATTCCAGCTGCGGCCTCACCAATGCCTTGTACAGATGCAGCAAGACTTCTCTGCTTTTATATTCCATCCCCCTCGCGATAAATGCCAACATCCCATTTGTCTTCTTGATCACCTGTTGTACCTGCAGACTGAGTTTTTGCGACTCCTGCACAAGGACTCCCAGGTCCCTTTGCACAGTAGCATGTTGGAATTTTTTTCCATTTAAATAATAATCCAATTTGCTATTATTTCTTCACTGTATGACAGTGGTATACAGTTAGAACGGAGTTACCCTGGGATTTCTCAACATTGACTCTGGATCCCATGAATCCAATGGTGGAAATAATCTTTTGAGGTGTGTCTATTTCAATGCCAGGAGTATTGTGGGGAAGGCAGATGAGCTGAAGGCGTGGATAGACACATGGAAATATGACATTATAGCCATTAGTGAAACTTGGCTACAGGAGGGGCAGGGCTGGCAGCTCAATGTTCCAGGGTTCCAATGTTTCAGGCGGGATAGAGGCAGAGGCTTAAAAGGTGGGGGGGGGGGTGGCATTGTTGGTCAGGGAAAATGTTACAGCGGTACTCAGGCAGGATAGATTATGGAGCTTGTCTACAGAGGCCTTATGGGTGGAGCTGAGAAACAAGAAAGGTATGACCACGTTAATGGGGTTGTATTATAGACCACCCAATAGTCAGCGAGAATTGGAGGAGCAAATCAGCGGAGAGATAGTTGACAACTGCAAGAAACACAAAGTTGTGATAGTAAGGGATTTTAATTTTCCACATATAGATTGGGACTCGCATACTGTTAAAGGTTTAGATGGGGTAGAGTTTGTAAAATGTTTTCAGGAGAATTTTCTACATCAGTATATAGAGGTGCCAACTAGAGAGGATGCGATATTGGATCTCCTATTGGGAAATGAGTTAGGGCAGGTGATGCATGCGAGTGTGAGGGAACACTTTGGATCCAGTGATCATAATGCCATTAGTTTCAACCTGATCATGGATAAGGATAGATCTGGTCCTCGGGTTGAAGTTCTGAACTGGAAAAAGGCCAAATTTGATGAAATGAGAAGGGATCTGGGAAGTGTGGATTGGCACAGGCTGTTCTCTGGTAAGGATGTAAATGGAAAGTGGGAGGCCTTCAAAGGAGAAATTTTGAGAGTGCAGAGTTTGTATGTTCCTGTCAGGATTAAAGGCAAAGTAAATAGGAATAAGGAACCTTGGTTCTTGAGGGAGATTGTAACACTGATTAAGAGGAAGAGAGAGTTGTATGAAATGTACAGGCAGCAAGGAACAGATCAGATGCTCGAGGAGTATAAAAAGTGCAAGAAGCTACTTAAGAGGGAAATCAGGAGGGCTAAAAGAAGACATGAGGTTGCTTTGGCAGACAGAGTGAAGGAAAATCCAAAGAGCTTCTATAGGTATGTTAGGAGCCAAAGGATAGTGAGGGATAAAATTGGTCCTCTTGAAGCCCAGAGTGGTAGACTGTGTATGGAACCAAAAGAGATGGGGGAGATACTAAATGGTTTTTTTGCATCCGCATTTACTGAGGAAACGGACATGGAGTCTACGGAAATAGGGCAAACAGGTAGGGAGGTCATGGAACCTTTACAGATTAAAGGGGAGGAGGTGCTCGCTGTCTTGAGGCAAATCAGAGTGGATAAATCCCCAGGACCGGACAGGGTATTCCCACGGACCTTGAGGGAAGCTAGTGTTGAACTTGCAGGGGTCCTGGCAGACATATTTAAAATGTCAGTATTCACGGGGGAGGTGCCAGATGATTGGAGGGTGGCTCATGTTGTTCCGTTGCTTAAAAAAGGTTCCAAAAGAAATCCGGGAAATTATAGGCCAGTAAGTTTGACGTCGGTGGTGGGCAAGTTTTTGTAAGGTGTGATAAGGGATAGGATCTACAAATATTTGGATAGACAGGGACTTATTAGGGAGAGTCAACATGGCTTTGTGCGTGGTAGGTCATGTTTGACCAATCTATTAGAGTTTTTCGAGGAGGTTACCAGGAAAGTGGATGAAGGTAAGGCGGTGGATGTTGTCTACCTGGATTTCAGCAAGGCCTTTGACAAGGTCCCTCATGGGAGGTTAGTTAGGAAGGTTCAGTTGCTAGGTATATGTGGGGAGGTAGTAAATTGGATTAGACACTGGCTCAGTGGAAGAAGCCAGAGAGTGGTTGTGGAGGATTGCTTCTCTGAGTGGAGGCCTGTGACTAGTGGTGTGCTGCAGGTATCGGTGTTGGGTCCATTGTTGTTTGTCATCTCAATCAATGATCTGGATGATAATGTGGTCAATTGGATCAGCAAGTTTGCTGATGATACAAAGATTGGAGGTGTAGTGGACAGTGAGGAAGGTTTTCAAAGCTTGCAGAGGGATTTGGACCAACTAGAAAAATGGGCTGAAAAATGGCAAATGGAATTTAACGCAGACAAGTGTGAGATATTGCACTTTGGAAGGACAAACCAAAGTAGAACGTAGAGGGTAAATGGTAGGACTCTGAAGAGTGCAGTTGAACAGAGGGATCTGGGAATACAGGTATAGAATTCCCTAAAAGTGACGTCACAGGTGGATATGGTCGTAAAGAGTGCCTTTGGTACATTGGCCTTTATAAATCAGAGTATCGAGTATAAAAGTTGGAGTGTTATGGTAAGGTTATATAAGGCATTGGTGAGGCCGAGTTTGGAGTATTGTGTACAGTTTTGGTCACCTAGTTACAGGAAGGATGTAAATAAGGTTGAAAGAGTACAGAGAAGGTTCACAAGGATGTTGCCGGGACTTGAGAAGCTGAGTTACAGAGAGAGATTGAATAGGTTGGGACTTTATTCCCTGGAGCGTAGAAGATTGAGGGGAGATTTGATAGAGGTGTATAAGATTTTGATGGGTATAGATAGAGTGAATGCAAGCAGGCTTTTTCCGCTGAGGCTCGGGGAGAAAAAAACCAGAGGGCATGGGTTAAGGGTGAAAGGAGAAAAGTTTAAAGGGAATATTAGGGGGGGGCTTCTTCACGCAGAGAGTGGTGGGAGTGTGGAATGAGCTGCCGGATAAAGTGGTAAATGCGGGGTCACTTTTAACATTTAAGTAAAACTTGGACGGGTTCATGGATGAGAGGGGTGTGGAGGGATATGGTCCAAGTGCAGGTCAGTGGGACTAGGCATAAAATGGTTCGGCACAGACAAGAAGGGCCAAAAGGCCTGTTTCTGAGCTGTAATTTTCTATGGTTCTATGATTTCTATGGAATCTTATGGTGTCAGTTGAAATGTGGACAAGGAAAACTCTCACTGATTACCACTTACTGCCCTTCCTCAGCTGATGAATCAGTACACTTCCATGTTGAACACTAATTGGAGGAAACATTGTAGGTAGTATACTCTGAGTGAGGGACTCCAATGTCCAGCACCTATAATGCTCAGTAGCACCATTACTGACCAAGCTATCTGAATCCTAAAGGGTGTATTTGCCACTTGATCCCACAGCAGGTGATGAAGGAACCAACAAGTGGGAAAAAACCCACTAGGCCTCACCAGTCTACCTATTGTAGTTGGAGCTGTCCATGAGAGTGCAGGTAGGAGTGACCACCGCACACTGCTTGCAAAGACGAAGCCCTGTCCTCACAAGGAGCATCCATTTTCATTCCTTTTTGACTTTCTGTAGAACACTACCACTATGTTAAATGCAATAGACTCAGGACAGATTTAGAGTCTGATTTAGAATCAGAATCTAGAGGTGGCAAAGGTGTGAATGAACATTCAATAGCAGATTGACTGAGCTTGGGGAAGAGTCCAACAATATACGAGTTGGAAATAGGCCGTTTTATTACTGGAGAGGTTGTCTTATTACTGAAGAGGTTGCAACCTTTGGACTGGGTCCAGCAGGATGCCAAGGTTGTGAATAGTCTGGTTCAATCTGAGACAGTGGCTGTAAAGGGGAATGGAATCAATGGCGAGGGCACTGAGTTTGCAGTGAGAGCTAAAGATGAAGAGAAAGATTCCAAGATTTGATGTCGGCTAAGTGATTTAACAACCGAGGCAACAAAGGGGTCAAGAGAGATAGTGGATAGTGGGACTGGGTGCCATCAGCAAACAGGTGGAAGCTGATCATATATTTTGGGATAATATAATCCAGGGATAGCATAAATTTGAGAATGAGGAATGGACCAAAGGTAGACCCTTAAGGATTCCAAAGGTAACGAGGCAAAGTTTGGGGGAGGGGGGGGGGGGGGGGGGGGGGGGGAGTCATTGCTGTAGATGAGCTGGCTTCAAATGACTCGATATGTGTCAAACCATAGCAAGATTAGACTCAGTAAATTGGACATCGGCAGAGAGTTGATCTGGCCGACCACATCGTTGACTGAAGAGAGCTTTAAGAGAGTGAAAACGAATAATGTTGCAATGTCACAGTCACAGGGGATGCCATTCGCAACTTGGATTAGGGCTGTCGTAGAATGGGAAACCTGAGTGGAGAAATTGAAACAAAGATGTGAGAAAAATGGTCACAGATTGGGGGGGTGGTGACAACATGTTCAAGAAATTTGAACAGGGGAGACAGATTGGTATTAGGGTTGTAGTTTGCAAGGACAGAGTAGTCAGGAGTGGGATTTTTGAGCAGCAAGCGCCCTCCAAGTCTCCCTCCTCAGATCTACGATCCACCACAATTCCACAGCTTTGGTAGCTCACTGCCTCGTGTGTCTCTTGATGAACACCCACAAAATCTCTCTCGCTCACTCATTCATGCCCAGCTCAGTAGAACCTTAAATCTGAGAACCAGAGACCTGAGCAAACTTGGCACCTTGCTGACCTGGCTATTCAGTGCCAGATGTGATTCCATTACCACAACCAGTACCATCTCTCCCTCTCCGCAGCCAAGTCTTATTCCAAAATTATTCAGGATGTTAAAGCTGTTCTCCAACCTCACTCCTTCATCCTCATCCCTGATACCATCTGTGACTACATCATCTAATTGCACTGCTGGATATTTCAATCAGTTCAAGTAGACATGGTATCTGTATTAATGATTTATTTCACTAGTGCACCATTGTGCTCTAGTGATAACATTGTGTGGGGAATTAACTTGATGTGTGGTTTAAGTCTGCTTTTCCCACTACAATTTTTCATCAACATCAGCAGTGAAACAATGGTCAAACAAAACTGTTTTTCAACCTTTCATTTTAGTTGAATAATGCTTTTCTTTGGTCTACTGAGTGAACCAAACATAATAATGGATGGTAGAGAATGAGTTACGGGCTGTAATTGATTTGAGAAGTTCGAGTATCATGTTAAAAATACTTTGTGAATGCCCTTTGAACTCGAGTTGGGTTACAGCTTTGAAATGGCTGCCTCAGATGTCTTCTGGATATCTCTGTTAATCATTAAACCTGTCACTTACCAATTTCTCCCACAGTCTGTGAAGTCTTGCACTATTAGTGCAAAGGCTCAAATGCATGCAGGTCCTTGCCTATCAGGTTACCTGTTCGCTGCTTCTCATCTCTAAATCTGCACTGTTAACCCATTTAATGAGGTTTTCCCATGTCTATTTTACCAGCTGCGCTGTACCTGAGCTCCATTCATCCTTCATTTTTCAGCCATAAATGGTCTTACCTACTTGTGGCGCTGGAATTTGCATGTAGTGAAGGAGTGGCACTCACTATTCGTTATGTTTACAGCTACCTGCAGATTTTCTACTGGTTTTTGATCAATAACTTGCTATCATCAGCAGCTCTGTTCCCTCTCTAGGGCAGCTGTGGCGTATGTGAGCAGGGCAAGCAACAGTATAGCTTGTTAACTCAGATTGAAGAGTCATCACTGACGCATGCAGAATGTAAAGCAGGAAGTATAAATTAGAATCATCAATTAAAATCATGTAAAGAAAGTAAGCTCCAAAGAGCTTCTATAGGTATGTTAGGAGCAAAAGGATAGTGAGGGATAAAATTGGTCCTCTTGAAGACCAGAGTGGTAGACTGTGTATGGAACCAAAAGAGATGGGGGAGATACTAAATGGTTTTTTTGCATCTGTATTTACTGAGGAAACGGGCATGGAATCTACGGAAATAGGGCAAACTGGTAGGGAGGCCATGGAACCTTTACAGATTAAAGGGGAGGAGGTGCTCGCTGTCTTGAGGCAAATCAGAGTGGATAAATCCCCAGGACCGGACAGGGTATTCCCACGGACCTTGAGGGAAGCTAGTGTTGAACTTGCAGGGGCCCTGGCAGACATATTTAAAATGTCAATATTCACGGGGGAGGTGCCGGATGATTGGAGGGTGGCTCATGTTGTTCCGTTGTTTAAAAAAGGTTCCAAAAGAAATCCGGGAAATTATCAGCCAGCAAGTTTGACGTCGGTGGTGGGCAAGTTATTGGAAGGTGTGATAAGGGATAGGATCTACAAATATTTGGATAGACAGGGACTTATTAGGGAGAGTCAACATGGCTTTGTGCGTGGTAGGTCATGTTTGACCAATCTATTAGAGTTTTTCGAGGAGGTTACCAGGAAAGTGGATGAAGGGAAGGCAGTGGATGTTGTCTACCTGGATTTCAGCAAGGTCTTTGACAAGGTCCCTCATGGGAGGTTAGTTAGGAAGGTTCAGTCGCTAGGTATACATGGGGAGGTAGTAAATTGGATTAGACACTGGCTCAATGGAAGAAGCCAGAGAGTGGTTGTGGAGGATTGCTTCTCTGAGTGGAGGCCTGTGACTAGTGGTGTGCCGCAGGGATCGGTGTTGGGTCCATTGTTGTTTGTCATCTATATCAATGATCTGGATGATAATGTGGTCAATTGGATCAGCAAGTTTGCTGATGATACAAAGATTGGAGGTGTAGTGGACAGTGAGGAAGATTTTCAAAGCTTGCAGAGGGATTTGGACCAACTAGAAAAATGGGCTGAAAAATGGCAAATGGAATTTAACGCAGACAAGTGTGAGATATTGCACTTTGGAAGGACAAACCAAAGAAGAACATACAGGGTAAATGGTAGGACTCTGAAGAGTGCAGTTGAACAGAGGGATCTGGGAATACAGGTACAGAATTCCCTAAAAGTGACGTCACAGGTGGATAGGCTCGTAAAGAGTGCCTTTGGTACATTGGCATTTATAAATCGGAGTATCGAGTATAAAAGTTGGAGTATTATGGTAAGGTTATATAAGGCATTGGTGAGGCCGAGTTTGGAGTATTGTGTACAGTTTTGGTCACCTAGTTACAGGAAGGATGTAAATAAGATTGAAAGTGTGCAGAGAAGGTTCACAAGGATGTTGCCGGGACTTGAGAAGCTGAGTTACAGAGAGAGATTGAATAGGTTGGGACTTTATTCCCTGGAGCGTAGAAGATTGAGGGGAGATTTGATAGAGGTGTATAAGATTTTGATGGGTATAGATAGAGTGAATGCAAGCAGGCTTTTTCCGCTGAGGCTCGGGGAGAAAAAAACCAGAGGGCATGGGTTAAGGGTGAAAGGAGAAAAGTTTAAAGGGAATATTAGGGGGGGCTTCTTCACGCAGAGAGTGGTGGTAGTGTGGAATGAGCTGCCGGATAAAGTGGTAAATGCGGGGTCACTTTTAACATTTAAGAAAAACTTGGAGGGGCTCATGGATGAGAGGGGTGTGGAGGGATATGGTCCAAGTGCAGGTCAGTGGAACTAGGCATAAAATGGTTCGGCACAGACAAGAAGGGCCAAAAGGCCTGTTTCTGAGCTGTAATTTTCTATGGTTCTAAATCAATGCTATGAATTTTAAAATGTGAGTCAAAGAAAATGTTAAACATAATTTATTTTTAAAGTCTCCAACAATTAAATATTGAAGGAAAGTGAGATTATTTGACAGTATTATTACTAATCGTATTGTAAAATACTTCACTTGCTTCCACATACATCACCCCTTACCTTTATTGCCATAATTAATGGTTATCTAGTTGTAAGTACTGCAACACCCCACACGTGTGTTTCAGCAAAACTTGTGGAAGCACAGGGAAAAACCAGACAGAATCTTTCTGGATTGTATAAACCCCAGAAATGCTATGCAGTACACACACAGATGTTATTCGTCGCACAAAATGCAGGCCATTTTCATGGAATCATGAACTCCCAAGCCCAGCACCTTCTATTTCTCCATTCAATGTATAAGTATTAATTAGATTAAATTGGTTAAATAAAATATAAGATTTAATGACATTGAATTTCCATATTTCTTGCTTGCCAATTATCTTATCAGTGTCCCCTTGGAGCTTCCGTTGAACATCAGTTTACTTATTTGACTTTTTGTTTAAATATACTTTCTGATATATCAAATTCAAATGTGGGCGCCGCTATCTTTGGTCTTATTCCCAAATCATTGATATACACAGTAAACTGAAGAAGTATCAGAACAGTAATGGAATACTGCTGCCTGCTTCCAGCCACTTTAAGAAAGTGTTCTTAACTCCTATTCTCTCTTCTCTCTTTTAACCAGTTTATAATGCAACTTGATACTGTTGTTTTATTTGATATTGTCATGCTGTTTTGAGTTTGTTTGATGCCTCAATGATGAGATCTTGAGACTTGTATGAGACTTGTATGTTTAAACATGAACCATTTATTGTTAGTCTTTATAACTGTTTACAGATCCCAGTTGCTGTCATACACAGTGCTACTGTCCCCATGCAGGCTGTTTTGGGAGTGTTCTACGAGTCTATTACGATGTGTCTCTACATTATACAATGGGTGATGCTTTTCTCTAGCTGCACGTTAACTTTGCGCGCTGAGTACCTTTACAACACAATGGCATGCAGGAACATAGAACATCATACACCAGATACATTCTACCAATTCCTTACCCCTTAATCTTGTTCAGTAGTTTCCTGTGTAGTATGTTGTCAAAGGCGTTCTGAAATTCCACGAGCACCCAATGTCCATTGCTATCATATTTGCCATCTCCTGAAAGAGCTTTTATCAGGTTTTTCAAGCACAGGAGTCCTTTCTGAAATCTGCATTGCCTGCTTCTAATTAGCTTCACTTCATCCAGATTAATTAAAGATTCCAAAATATAAACTCCTCTCCCTTGTGACTGGTTGCATTTTGTTTTACAGCCTCTCACTTGCACTGAACAAAATAGTGCACAATCTTGATGTCCTGTTTGACCCTAAGCTGATCTCAGCTTTAAATTCCACATCCTGGTCATCTAAAACCCTCTTGATTTTTTTGGCATAATCTACGCTGCTGTTACCTCAACTCGGTTACTAACATACACTCAAATACCACATCATGCAAAGCATGGCTGCCCATATTTTGTTCTGCACTCATTGTTTATTCCTTTGCACAATATTTAAATCCTTGCTTTCCTGCACTGGTGTCCTCAAAGGCATTAAATTAAAACTTCTCCCTTCCTGGTCTTGTCCATTGAGTCTCTGCAACTTTGTTAGCCTTGTATCTGTCCCAGCACTCCGATCCTGACTATTTTTGTGCATCCATTCCTCATTCTGAACTATCGTTCTTCAGTCATTTTGGCTGCACCCCCTGGAACTACTTTCCTAGATAAGTTCCACTTCTGTCGTCTCTTGTTTGTGTAAAACATCTCCCTGGTTACCCATGCTTAATTATTTCTCAGTATTCCCATTTGTGAAACCAAGTGATTTCTTTTCAGATCTATGTTGGAGGTGCTATATAAATACAAGCTGTTATTTTTCAAAAAGCATGATGCAAATTGTCTTGTGTAGAACTACTCTATATGTTGCATGATTGGATGAAAATCAGAGGAACATAAGAAATAAGAGCAGAGGTAAGCCATACACTCTGTCGAGCCTGCTCCATTACCACATCATTAAATACTGCAATGGCTGATCTTCAACCTCAATTCCACTTTCCCAACCAATTCACATATCCATTGATTCTTTTAGAGTCCAAATATTTATCAATCTCCATCTTGAAATCTTGTTTCAAAGCCCTCTGTGATAGAGAATTTCAAAGGTTAACAATTTCCAAGAGTGAAGAAATTTCTCCTAATCTCAGTTCTAAGCGGCAGATTCATTATCCTGAGACTATGCTCTCAAGTTCTAGATGCCGCAGCCAGGGAAACAACTTCTCCATGTGTAGGAGCTTCCTGGGGACCAAGTATTAAGTTGGCTTTCACATGAAAGATTTCTTAACTACAGCTCAGCTAATACAAAAGTTTCGCAGAGGCAGTAATTCTGGTTGAAGACATACTTTATTGCCCAAGCTTGGTCCACACACATGGGAGAACAACTTGAGACAAACCAAATTATTCTAAATTGTATTGCCTTTAGTATTACAATTATACAATTTTCAAAAGTCATTTGCCCACCTCCTTGCCCATCCCTAACCGGGCATGGGCCAATCATTATTAGTATAGGTCATTTACCTTGGCCAATAACATTTACTCTCTGGCAGCATAGGAATACATAGGTCCATGGTTTTTGAAAGTTCTTTCCCACTGCCCCCAACTCCCCTTATCAGGAAATTGTATGCTGTATTAATTCAGCTGTCTGGGAGGATTTGGACTGTTTGGGACCCACACTGACAAGATGCTTCACTCAGCTCTATTGTTTTCGAAGAATGTGGTTCTTCTTACTTAGCTATATCCCACCATGCTTAAAGCAGTATGTAATTAGCCACGGTATACAGAATATAATATGTTTAAATTCGCTAACAGTGGTTCTTTGTGTTTCTATGCAAACAGTACCCATATAACTCTAGGTACTTTGTGCTTTTTCTATACTATATTCACTCTAAATTTATCTATTCTAGCCTAATTCTAGACTAATCTTTTAGTCCCAGGTTACCCCAAAACCCTCTCCAACTCTGTGTCTTCTCTGTCATCCCATTTTTTTTTTTATCCATGCAGATAACTGAACAGTTGTTACAATCCTGGAACAATATCATTACATCTGTAGACAGTCAGTTTTCTAGCAGTCTATTAGTGCATTTTTTGTAGCTCAATCGGTTTATTTTATCCATGATGTTCATTCCTACTCCCTTTTTAGGCTTGTGTTCTTTCTCTAGCCTCCCCTTCTATGAAAATGACCAGCAGTGAGTCAGAGTGCATGGGACCGGGAGGGAAGGCTGGATTTGCAAGCTGCTGATGTTTCATTCTTTAAGTTTTGATGACATTTTGAGAATTAATAGAAGTTATTTCCCCAAATTCCCGTATTTAGATGGAGATCTTTTACAGGTGGCATTACTAACCAAAACTAAGTGTTTCAAACTACCTCTTCTGCATTCTGTGACTGGCAACTGCTAGCAATTCAGAATTAAAACAAGAAACATGCATATAAAGAGCTTTTCACATCAAAATAGTCCAATACGCTTCAGAGCCGATCAAGTACTTTTGAATGCAGTCACTGTTGTGTTGGAAAATGCAGCAGCCAATTTAGACACAGCAAAACTGCACAAACAGTAATATGAGATCAATAACCAGATAATCTGCTTTAGTCCTGTTGTTTGAGGAATAAGTATTGGTCAAGGAGAACTCCTTTGCTCGTCCTGGAAAATCTGTCATGGGATCTTTTGCTCTCTGTCTCAGAGAGCATTTGGGACCTTGATTAAGACTCTGAAAGTTTTTAAAGTTTATTTATTAGTAGACCAAGTAGGCTTACATTAACACTGCAATGAAATTACTGTGAATCTCCCCGAGTCGCTACACTCTGGTGCCTGTTCAGGTACACTGAAGGAAAATTTAACATGGCCACTGCACTTAACCAGCACGTCTTTTGGACGGTGGGAGGAAACCAGAGCATCTGGAGGAAATCCACGGAGGCACAGGGAGAACGTGCAAACTCCACACCGACAGTGACCCAAGCTGGGAATTGAACCCGGTTCCCTGGTGCTGAGAGGCAGCAGTGCTAACCACTATGCCAAGGCAGCATCTCCAACAGTAAAGCACGCCACTCCCTTGGTACTGCACTGAAGTGCCAGCCTAGATTATGTGTCCAAGCCTCTGGAGTGGGACTTGAATCCACATGCTTCTGCTTCTGAAGTGAGAATGCTCAATTAACGCCTGAAACTTCTAAATTCAATCTTTTATACATGTAAAATGTATGAGGGATGTGATTTGACAGGGCTTTTGGGAACCTTGCCCTAGTAAGAAAAGGGTTGTAAAATTTGGTGGGACTGGTATATACAAATTTTTTTGAATACTGATTCCAAAGTCAATTGCTTGTAAATAGGCATACTTTTGGCTCTCGCCCTCCTGAGCCTGTTGAAGTTCGCATCACTTTCATTCTATCATTATCAGCAGTAAAAGTTGCTTATGATATATTGGAGTTGTTCTGAAGCACTTCTAACACCATAACGTATGAAGTATTTAGTAACCATTTTAAGCACCGGAAGATTCCACAAACTGATGAGGGACCATTTCATTGTTTGTATTAGAAATGGTATTGCCAGCTGTTTGTCTTTGAATAGTACTATGGGATTGCTAATATTCCCTCTCACCAATGGGACAACCTTTGGTTAATGTTCCAGTATTTTTTTTAGCAATGACAGCTGGATTACAAACTTGAGTGCTGAAGTGAGGCTTGAATCCAAACCTTGTAACTTAGAAACAATGTGCCACGGAAAGCCTTTCTGCCTTCACACATTTAAACCTATTGGCAAGAGTTTTCTCAAAACCTGGCTGCTGAACCATGCCTTTGGCGACCTGCCCTCGCTACTTCCAAATTCTATTTTTGTTTATTTGTTTTATGGATGTGGGTGACACTGGCAGCAGGGCCTTCTTTTGAGTCACTGCAGTCCTTGCATTGATGATTCTCCCTCAATGGCATTAGATAGGGAATTCCAGTTAATGATCCAACAACTATGAAGGAATAATGATATAGGTTGAAATCAGGATGGTCTGTGATTGGTGGGGAGTTTGGAAGCAATATTGTTCTTATGATGATGTTGCCCTTATCCCTCTTGGTGGTAAGGGCCACAGGAGAGGAAGGGTGCTGTTGAAATAATCTGTTGAATTGCTGCAATGCACTCTAGACCATGCCTATTGGTGATGGAGGAGTGGATATTGAATCCAGATCTTGAAAATGGTGTCATCCCGGAGGGTGTTAAGCTTCTTGGATGTTGTTGTGGCTTCTCCTAGCCAGGTGAGCGATTTAACCATACTGCTGAACTCTTGTCCTCACCATCTTACTATGTGAATTGGAGTTGTTGGACTACGACTGCAGTCACGTAACTTGATGTGATCATTTCCACTTGTACTGTATATCTTTGGCATCAAGTGGCAGGACATGGTGCTTAACGTGGTCCTCGAGTGCTGCAATATATCTGGAATTAAGGCCACAATCAAAAAGGTCCAGATACATTTCAGTGGCTGTGCTTGTACGCCTGATTATAGAGCTCCCAAAATCACCCTCTTAAGCTGAGCTGCGGTCAAGATAATCAGAAGAGGTGAACTCTTTAAAAGGGCACACTAAAGACCACCTTGAAATTTTGTAAAAATAAACCCCGACAGCTACTGATGGCCAACAGTGGTAGAATGTTTGTTCGGTCAGATTACAAGGTTGCAAGATCTGAATGTCTGGCATGTGAGGCTTAGCTGCTTCATCTGGCTTTCAGTGTGATTTGTGTAACTGTGCATGTGCACCCAGTATTGGACTCATCTCTTTTCAGTGCATCCATAACAACAGATTCATTGATTCAAGAAGAAACACCACAATGACCAAGGTTAAACAGCTTGCTTGCGTAAACCTTTCATTATTTCAAAGATTGGGTGGGTTTTTTTGTAAATAATGTGACAGGGTTACTACTCATTTTGTTAACAAATTATGATTTGATACAACCTATGTGACTTGGTTTAGGAAGTTATGTTTTTCTTAACCCAGAATGTAATTAAAACTATGTCAGCAGCCACCAGTGCTCTGAAACACCACAATCTATTCTGCAGTATCATTTCCTGACCTCTACCTTGATCCCCTCTTCCTTTTTTGGTGACTTCATGCCATCAGAAGGAGATTCCTGTGCTGCTTGCTCCAAATTAATCTGCAACCTTATAAAGCATGGGCTAGCCTTTGTACAAGAAGTCCAAATTTCAGTAGCCAGAGATGATCTGGTGACTGGAGATTATACACAGTAAGAGTTAATGTGAAGAAACATGAGAAATAAAGCTTAAAGGGGAAATCCATATTGATTCCAGGACTGCAATTAGCTTGGGCACTGTGCCAGGAGGTAGTTGGCTGCAATAGATCTTAGACACGCACTTGCACCAGCCTTCAGCACCACATGGAGCTGAGTTTCAATATAAATGAAGAACCTGTCAGTACAGCATGTTTGCCTTTGGGCTGATGTGGGAACCAGGCTGTTCAAATTGCTGCTGCAATGTTCTATTCTCTCTTCTTATACAACAAAGAGTACAGGAGTGTAAAATACATGGTAACATGCAGTTTACAACAATGGAAAATTACATTAAATTTGGCTTAGCAGCTAATAGGAACACTGGCTTTTACGCTAAATCTGTGTTAATATATGGTAAGGACAATGGAAGCTGAGGTGTAAATTAGATAATACTGATTGTGGAACAACTGATTCCATGTAAACTTCCATTGCTTTTTGTGATTGTTGACACTGACAGAAATGGGAACATTTGAAATTTTTCTGTGTGTTCTTGTGGTGCTGCACTCCCTGGATGTATCAGCAGCAGAACTACTATTAACTAGACTCTTTGTTGGCTAGGCATTGTTTCTAATTCAGGCTTTAGTTTGAACTCTGCCAGATTTATTGATTTACCTCCTGATGCTGTATAAGTGCTGTAATAACAGTTGAACTGTGTAGTTACTCTCAACATATTGTGTTCCTTTTAACATAGCAATAAAAAAATGAGTTTCTTAAAGAGAAATTCTTATTTCATTAGCTGCCCAAACTTGTGAATTAAGTACTGGACTTTTGTTACCTATTGAGTATTATAATACAATATCCAATAACAATGATATGATATCTGAAAAGGCATTTGGCTTGTTTGCTAAAAGTGGAATTTATTGAGTTCCCTTTTGAACTTCTAAGGCTGGATGTCTAGGTCATAGACCATGTGCAAGGACAGGCTATGAAATCCCATTATTTGGTCCTCCAATGCCTGGGCAGGTTACGCCCCCATGAAATTGCCCTAGTCGCCACAGTCCGGTGCCTGTTCGGGTCAATGTACCTAACCAGCATGTCTTTCAGAATGTGGGAGGAAGCCAGAGCACCCGGAGGAAACCCACACAGACGCGGGCAATGCTGTTTCCACCAATCGGGCGGGGGAGAGGGGGCTCCTCCCAACATTTTAAGCTTAGGAGTTCAGTTTAAACACTGTAACCAACTGTGGGGGAAAGAAACAGGCTGAAGAACAGGCAGCGAAACAATCAGCAGAACAATGGCATAGAGTGGAGCTGCCCGAGTATGCAAGGAACCAACATTGGTGGAAGTGGCTAGGAGAAGGAAAGTATCAGTCGTCCAGTTTTAAGTAGAAATTTAAGCTCAAGTTTATGGGCATTTTATTTTTTCTTGAGACTGTGCATTCAGGGGATGATTCACACACTTAAGTTTTCTAATACTTGGAGTAAATACATGAGGAAGTGTTAAATAGAAAATAATGAGATTGTGTTAACGTGGAGTTTAACCATGCTTTTCACACTACCCAATTTGCTTGTCCACCCCTCATACGCCACCCACTCACTCTCACCACCTCACTCACGTGCGCATCCCATCCTAGTCACTCCCACACTCACCCCACACATGCACTCAGCTATCTCCTGCTCACCCACACCAATCGCCACACTCATCTATCTCCCCAACCTCCATTCAAGCCCCAGTCCCCTTGCTCATCCAAACCCCCACTTCCGCTTCTCACCAACCTCCTTTTCACCCTACACTCTCACCCTGTACTCATCCCTTTCACTTACCCTTCCCACCCTCAATGTCCAAATGGTGACACACCTCTGCACTAGATGTAAGCCTACTCAATCACTGTTTGATTATAGTTCAATTATAGTTATCCCTAATGTTAAATTTAGTTTGTGGCTCCCTCAGTTTATATCAATCTTGTGTGGGTAATGATCTTTGCTGCACAATCCACAGGTTATATTATACTGCAGTGACTGTGTACACTATAGTGTGCAGATGTTATTTTGTGTTGTGTTGGGGGCTAAGAATGATGTTTTTTTGATTGTAAAGTGTGGTTGAGTATTGCTTTGTGTGGGATAACTTTGAACTATCAGACAGAGAGAAGTACTAAGTAAGAAATTCTATCAAAAGACAAGCACTCATTTACACTCATTACTGTGGATCCTGAGTTGCATCTTAATCACACACAATTAGCAAGTTTCCTCATCCATTCTTTTCCATTGGTAATATGTGAAGGAAGTCTGCATTAACTTAAATGATGGGGGATGCTTATGGAGAATCATACTGTGCTTTGCTTCAGTGGCGTGGAGTCTTTTTACACATGGGTTCACCATTAATGTTTTTGTCATGAAACCCTGCTGAACCTGATTAGAATTCATTGAACTGAAAGTCAACTGGTTGGTGTCCTCTTTGAAGAAAGATTGATGGATTTCTGAGGATGACGAATGTAACTTCTGTTTTCTGTCTCACTTCTCCCTTTCTCTGTTGACTTCATGAACTCTGCTTGTTCCTCTGTGCATCTTTTTCTGTTTTCAGGAATGTGCCTCTTTCCACCCTGCGTCCCCCTTTGCATATTTCTAAGCTTTCGTTTTCTGCATGTGTTTATATTTTTCAATATGATATAATTGCTTCCATATATATGATCCATGTTGTTTGGACACATTCTACTCTGCCATTTTTTTTACTCTCGCAGCCTTTAATAATATAATTCTGTAACAGTAATTGACATCTACCAGAATTTTAGTAAAAACTAGTTGTTAGGCGATTATCAGTCACTTGTCTTTATCATATGTTGTAGTTTTGCAGACACCTATTGCAGTTGTAATTTCTTGAGTTCTGTTCTGTGTAATAGGACTGCAGTGCATTCTAGCTCTGAAATCTTTGAGCTGACTGCCCCTTCAAATATGGCTAATATTCTACTTTATTCAGTTGTTTAATTCATACACTACTGGGGAAGTTAAGGTGAGAAAATTTAATGCCAGGTTTATTGTGAATCTCAGCCATTGTGACATAGTGCCAGTACAGTTAGTCTCAGTATCTATCTGGGTTCTATTGGTGTGTTACAGTTCACTCGGAGTCTGAGTGGATGTGGCTACATGCAAATGCTCAACCTGTTTGGCCATGTTATAAACACACCTTCCTTCGTCATCAAGTCCTCGGGTGTGACTTGAGATCGGAGCATCTGGCTCAGAGGCAGAGATGCTACCCACTGCATCACAGGACCTCACCTATTTAGGCTAGGTAGAGTAAAATAAAATAAAAGGCACAAACTTAAAGGGGTTACAGGAACAGGGAGGCCTGGGTGTGTATTTGCACAAGTCACTGAAGGTAGGAGGCCAGGAAAAGTGATTGAATAGGTGTATGTGATCCTGGGCTTTCTAAAGGTCGCAAGTACAAAAGCAAGGAAGTTATGATGCATTTACACAACTGGTGTATTGTGTCCAATTCCTGAGCATCGCACTTTAGGATGGATGTGAAAGCTTTAAAATAGGTGTGGACATGATTTACAATACTGGTTCCAAGGAGGAGGGATATCAATTAGGATAGATTGGAGAAACTGTTTTCTTTAGAGAAAGAAGTTTGAAAAGAGATTAGATAGGGGTGTTCAAAATCTTGAGGTTCAGTGACTGCAATCGCAGCTTCTTCTGTTAGCAGCCCTGGTTTAAATGCAGCACTCTTATCTCTGAGATGGAAGGCTATGTGTTTAAGTCCCACTTCAGGGACTTGAGGCTTAGCCTCCAATGCAGTACTTTTGGACGAGACTTTAAGTCTGAAGATCCATGGTCCAATTTGAAGAAAACCAGCAGAATTCAACTGGGGTCCTGACCAACATTTATGCAGTAAGAAGTTTAACAACACCAGGTTAAAGTCCAACAGGTTTATTTGGTAGCAAAAGCCACACAAGCTTTCGGAGCTGCAAGCCCCTTCTTCAGGTGAGTGGGGATTCTGTTCACAAACAGAGCATATAAAGACACAGACTCAATTTACATGAATAATGGTTGGAATGCGAATACTTACAACTAATCAAGTCTTTAAGAAACAAAACAATGTGAGTGGAGAGAGCATCAAGACAGGCTAAAAAGATGTGTATTGTCTCCAGACAAGACAGCTAGTGAAACTCTGTGGGGGTTACAGATAGTGTGACATGAACCCAATATCCCGGTTGAGGCCGTCCTGATATTCGGGTAAGCCTCTGATATTCGGGTAAGCGTTCTCCAAGGCGGCCTTCGCGACACACGACAGCGCAGAGTCGCTGAGCAGAAACTGATAGCCAAGTTCCGCACACACGAGGACGGCCTCAACCGGGATATTGGGTTCATGTCACACTATCTGTAACCCCCACAGAGTTTCACTGGCTGTCTTGTCTGGAGACAATACACATCTTTTTAGCCTGTCTTGATGCTCTCTCCACTCACATTGTTTTGTTTCTTAAAGACTTGATTAGTTGTAAGTATTCGCATTCCAACCATTATTCATGTAAATTGAGTTTGTGTCTTTATATGCTCTGTTTGTGAACAGAATCCCCACTCACCTGAAGAAGGGGCTTGCAGCTCCGAAAGCTTGTGTGGCTTTTGCTACCAAATAAACCTGTTGGACTTTAACCTGGTGTTGTTAAACTTCTTCCTGTGTTTACCCCAGTCCAACGCCGGCATCTCCACATCACAACATTTATGCCTCAGCCAACATCACTTTAAAACACTTGTCAGTTATGTGAATGGTTTTTATGAGACCTTGTTATGTCCAAATTGGCTGTAATGTCATCTACATTACAATAATGATTGCACAACAAAAGCTCACTGGATCTGAAACATTTTGAGATGTCCTGTGGCCATGAAAGGTTCTATATTAAAGGAAGTTTGTTCTTTCAGTATTTGCAGTGATCACTGAAATATTGCCTCTCCAGGCTCCATCTGTGCATTACCTACTCAAAATTTGAGCCTACTACCATCCTTGCTTCTGTGCGTATTGAGCCCACCTTGCCACCTCAATGCTACTTTGTGTGCATACATTCAGTACCTCTGATGTTCCCAACCCAAACCCCCCACAGCCCTGAATCCACTGTTATCTCGGCATCTGTTTGAATGGATCTCCCCTCTAACTTTTGGTTTCTCTGCCTCTGTCTCTACAGTACACTTTGCAAATTTTATGTCATTTTCAAACCACTAAAAATGTACTGTCAACAAAATTCCAGAATACTCTAAGGAGGAAACACCAGTCGGTTTTATCTGTTATCTGAGGAAACAGGCTGATGTTAGTTCTGCACTGTAACATTTAGTTCCTCTCTTTACCTTAAATGTAAATCTGTGGCAGGAGTTCTAGTATTTGAGGGTTATGTGCACCTTCAGCTACTTATGCAGCATTTAGCACCCAGTGATGCGGGCATTTTAACTGAGTGACACAAGAGTGTATGGGGAATCCCAGTGGACATTTTACTACTAGGGTACAGGTACACATTTAGTTCTAGCACAAAGTTCTGGTTCTGTGGTTTGTAAGCTGCATGATGAAAATTGATCACTTCTTGCACAATGATGTGGTAACCCTGGTAGCCACTGTGTTTCTGCAGGATAAGAATCAGAGAGTAGAAGGCAGTTGGCTGTGAAGGTTCCTTATGAAACAAGATTGGGTGTTCATCCAACATTTCTCAGACTGGGTGTGACTATTTGGAAATGCTCTTGTGCTACTCTTAGGCATGTGTAAGTTTGATTTTATAAAAATTATGAGTGAAATGAGGGCCTTGGCCTGAGGAGACACTGTTTTGGTTGGTGAGAGATAAGTGGCTAACTTGTATTTATAGCCACCCTTCATGCCTCAAAGTGTTTCAGAGCCACTGAATTACTTTTAGAATGCAGTCACCATTGCTGTGTCTGGGATAGTTAATTTAAGCATGGTGTCAGTGTACAGCAAATGGAGAATGAACTTGTATTTATACAGCACCTTTCAAAACCTCAGGTTGTCCCAAAGTGCTTTAAGCCATTGAAGAACAGTAGTCAGTGTTAGTATGTAAGGAAACCCAGCAGCCAATTTTCACACAGCAAGCTCCCACCAACAGCAATGTGATAATGATAAGATGATCGGTTTTAAAATCAGAAAAGGCCTACAGTGCAGAAGGAGGCCATTTGGCCCATCGAGTCTGCACTGACTCTCCGAACGAGCATTTTACCCAGGTCTACACCACCCCACCCTATCCTTGTAACCCTGTGCATTTACCATGGCCAATCCACCTAACCTGCACATCGTTGGACTATGGGAGGAAACCCATGTAGACATGGGGAGAACATGCAGACTCCACACAGACAGTGACCCAAACCAGGAATTGAACCCAGGTCCCTGGCGCTGTGAGGCAGTAGTGCTAACCACTGTGCCACCGTGCTGCTATGATACAGGGAACTCCAAAGGCTGACTTATTAAATGAAATAAGTGTTTGGTTAATTTGTATTTTTTTCATGTTTATTAAAGTTGCATTTAAATGTCTTTAATGTGATAAAATATCTCAAGGTGCTTCACAGAGGTATGAAAAATAAAATATGACACTGAGCCACATGAGATGTTGAAGCAAAAATTCAAAGGTTTCAAGCAATGTCTTAAAAGAGGAAAGGCAGGTAGAGAGGGCGAGTAAAGCCTAGAGCCTTGGGGCCTGGGTAGAAGCAAGAGGTCTGACAGTTGAACCAAACTGACAGTTAAGATGACCAAACTTCAGCTGAGAATAAGGTTTGTTGTGGTGGGTGTTTTCGGTCTCGAGTTGTTTTGGAGGTGGAGGTGCAGTCTGTCCAACTTTCAGGGTTAGAAGATGTTGACGGTATGTTACACAGGAGCAGGGCTATTGCATGGATGATGTTGCCTATAATGTGAGCGCTGTTTTACTTTGTTGCCCTTTCAGTCCCCATTTCCCCAGGATGGAAAGTGGCGCTGCACCATAGCGACAAGTGTTTTGCCCCTCCTTTTAGCTGCTCTTGTTTTCTTTCTCAGATGTTTGTTTTTCTTTCTCTTCTTTTTTTTGGTGTTCTTTGAAGTGGGCTGTGGGCTTTTTGGGCGATTGTGCTGAGTGGAGCTGCTAAGGCCAGTGCGAGGCTCGGTGGAGTGAGCCTGGGGTGCGTGGCTGCAGGGGGAGAGTGAGGTGACACCAGGGCTGGGCGCGGCTTTAACCAAGACAAGTTTGGGGGGGGCCAGGCTTTACCAGGGCCAGGGGAATGGGAATTAATGGGGGTTCGGCAAGCAAGGTGATACCAGAACCGTAAATAGTTACTTGCTGTTGGAAATTAGTCATCACAATCCAGTTGCTGAGAAAACGTGGTCTGCTGAGCTGGATGATTACTGACTTGTTGCTCTTACATTGATAGTCATGAAGAGTTTCATATGCATTGCATCAAAGTGTCTTTCAGATTCTCTTGTTCCACATTTTGATCAGTGACAGTTTGCCTATCAACTTCATAAGTCAGTGGGCGATGCTGTTCTAACCATGGTCATTTGACCCAACAGCACATAGATAGATTAGGCAAATATGCTTACCTACCTTTATTGGTTTCTCTTCAGTTTTTAATACCATTCAACCATTGAAGCCTATTGAAACCTTGATGTCAATCCTACTCTCCTAATTTGCATCAGTGATTTACTTCATAACAGAATAATTTTTTCTTCACTCGGAGGGTGCTGAATCTTCGGAATTCTCTTCCCCAGAGGGCTGTGGAGACTCAATCATTGAGTATATTGAGGACAGAAATCGATAGATTTAAGTTATTAATAATGTCAAGGGACAGGTAAATGGTGTTTGAGGTAGGTGATCTACCATGATCTTGTTGAGTGGCGGAGCAGGCTCGAGAGGCTGAATGGCCTGCTCCTCCTCTTTCCCATATTCCTATGTTTGGACAGGACCCAATGGGTGTTAGTTTCCATGCTTTTACTTGACACCATATTAGCAAGTACTGGGTCTGTTCATAGCAGGGTACTGTGATCTTTACTTGTCATCCTGTATTTGGATGATGGTCAATCAGTGTGTGAGAACCTGACAATCCTGAAGTATGCTGATAAGGAACAATGAAGGAAACTCGAAGGAACTCGATTGAGAAGCTCATAAGATGGTGTGATAACAACTCTTTTCAACTGAATGATGACGGAAGAACTAGTTATAGACTTTAGGGAAAACAGTTCATGATATTGTTTCTCTGATGATTCATAATATGGATATTGAAATTGTTGCTAACTAACTCTTAAGTATCTAGGTGTCAAGGTAGATATAAATTGAATTAGAGGGAAACAGTGTGCAGATATTGTGTCCAAGGAATAGCCCAGAAATTTTGTTTCCTTTTGAGTAGATCCCACTGTAATTGAGAACATTATCCTGTTTAGATGTCTCGCTTGGTACTGTTGTCTTAGTAAAGTAGATTCTTTAAGGGTACAGAGATTTTTGAACCATATCTCTGAACGAAATCTGCTCTTGAAATAATTTTGATGAAAGAGTGTCGAGAACAATGAGAATCCACCCCTTGCCTCATTATTACTGTTGGTTGTTCAGGGAAAAAGCTACAATCCCTTGGATGCAGACAAATCATTTCCTGAACTGATTTTTTTGTGCTGTTCACTGTAAGAACTTTTAAGAGGAGTTTGATGTATGGACATTTTAATTAATGTTAAAAGTCTGTGATATTGTAATTTTAATTTTTAAATTTTTATTGTAAAGTAAAAGGTAAAGTTTATTTATTAGTCACAAGTAAGGCTTACATTAACAACCCAATGAAGTTACTGTGAAATTCCCCAAGTCGCTACACTCTGGCGCCTGTTCGGGTCAATGCACCTAACCGGCAGGTCTTTCAGACGGGAGGAAACCGGAGCACCCGGGGGAAACCCACGCAGACACGGGGAGAACGTATAAACTCCACACAGACAGTGACCCAAGCTGGAAATTGAACCCGGGTCCCTGGCGCTGTGAGGCAGCAGTGTTAACCACCATGCCACCCACTTCTTGTTCATTTATATGTAATTTTTAAATATATGAGCAATGTACCCGAAATGACTTTCCATGTAGGCAATAAAGTGAAATTGAACGGATTGATTTATGAGATTGAGCTCTTCAATAATATTCATATTTAGAGCATCTGTGCCCACTCTGAGAAATGTTTATTTTCTTTAAAAAATGTTGGAGCTGATAATGGGGTTGTTAATGAATCAGGCTTTGAATAAAGGTGTCATAAGGCTGGCGGATGGGATTTGTGATGAACATTTGGGTCGGTTAAGAGTTGGTTCAGAGGCATTTCTCAGTACTTACCTGCTCATTTGCTCATACAGGGCATTTCACCAGTCCCTGGTTTGCTAAATGACAAATAAACCTCAGGCCCTGAAATTGTACTTCTGTAATGCTTAACTGTGTAACAATAGAGCTCCTCCTCATTGCTGAAAATGGTATAGTAACATTGAGTAGTCCTTGGCTCAACCACCATCAGCTGCTTCTTCAATGATTTCTCCTCCATTATAAGGCCAGAAATGGAGATGTTTGCTGATGAATGCATATTGTTCAGCACCATTCACGACTCTTCAGATAGTGAAGCAGTCCATATCCCTATGCAGAGCAAGAGCTGGGCAACATTCAGGCTTGGGCTGAAAAGTAGCAAATAACATTTGCGCCATACAAGTGCCAGGCAATGACCATCTCCAACAAGAGTGAATCTTAACAATCTACCCTAGACATTCAATGCCACTACCATTGCTGAATTCCCCCCTATCAATATCCTGGGGGTACCAATGATCAGAACTGGAGCAGACACATAAGTATAAATATTGTGGCTACAAAGGCAAGTCAGAGGCTGAGAATTCTGCGGTGAGTAACTCACTTCTGCATTCTCCTTGCCTGAGCATAATCTGTAAGGCACAAGTCAACGGTGTGATGGAATATTCTCCATTTGCCTAGAAGAATACAGCTCCGTCAACTCCACAGGAAACTTGACACCATCCAGGACAAAGCAGCCCACTTGACTGACACCCCATCCACCACTTTAAACATTTACTCTCTTCACCACCGACAAAGTGGCAGCAGCGTGTCCCATCTACAAAATGTACTGCAGCAGCATTCACCAAGACGTCTTCAACGGCACCTTCCAAACCCATGACCTCTCTCCCTCAAACAACTCCACTATGTCATTTTCCAGCATTTTCTGATTTTGTTATCTCTGGCTGCTAATGCTCACATTAACAGGGCTTATGCCAAGAAACATTAAATTGGCAAGTGTAGTTTCCAAACATAGAATTTATAATAAGTGGGTACAGTGTACTGAGTAACGAGGTGGAGGTGCCTATTAAGGTGACATGTTAACAATATGCTGCTTCTGAGTCTAGACATCAGTTAAACATAAGGTTATTGTACTTCATCCATGAGTGCTTTGACCCAGTAGTCAGCTCCTCCCCATAAAGCCAGATTAATAATAACTGCATTAGTCATCAAGTTGATGTCTAAAGCAGGGTATCTGACATATCCTCTTTCACTCCTCAAGATTGCTGGTATTAGAGGAGCACAAGTTTTGAGTCAAGCAGGTGCATAAAAGAAACAGCTTTCTACCCCACACTGGTATGTGAAATTTGTGAGCTTATAACGTGCGTTTTCAGTGTGACTCTGTAGACCAGGATTGAAGGGATAATATTTTTGTTCTGTATGAATGTAGAGAAGTAATGTTCAATATGCACTATGTAGGAATGCTAGGTTTGGGTGTAAGCCTAGATTAATGTTTTGTACTGAATAGAAGGGAATTTGTATTTGATGCTTTGGGATATTCCAGGCTGTATACCTACAGCATAAGTCAGAGTTGAGAGTGGAAGGTTTGTGAAGGACTTTGTGCAGAGGGTGGAGGTGTAGGATTGGAATAGAGCAGTACATAATACCAAGGACGATTAGCATGCACTGCATCTATGAGTATACCCCCAGGCTTTATACCTGTGCTAAGTAAACTTAAATATTTGCAATGTAAATTACACCAGCCCGATGAACTGTGCAAGTACCATGTCCAAGAGAATATTGAATTTGCAGGTACCTGTGAATAGCATGTGTACAATGTTGTTGACGTGTGGGATTGTTTTTGTGAATGTGCTTAATTGGAATCATGTGTGCTGGTCAGTTCACTTGAATTTCCAGAATTTGATTTCGACTTGATCTGTTGTCTCCCCAAATAAAAAATAAAATGAATGCCAGTAAACAAGTTGTGCAGACATTGGGCAATCTTCTGCCTCCTACTACAGCCCACTGAAGCAGTGAGTTTAAATATATTGTTTCTTCTTGTTAGAGCATTCAGTTTAATCTGTAATGGATTTGTTATGGATGGAGTCTCACCTTGAATCAATGGATGAGCCTCAGTGAAACATGGAATTCAGCCTGAATATTGCACGAGGAAGAGACTGTCAGCTGGCATATCGAGCATGCCTGAGGGGTTTATTTCCTATGTACCTGAGGGAGAATATCCAACAATGATAATGGTGCGCTATATTTCAAAAGTGTAGCTGGAGAGACAGAAAAAAACAGAAATATTGGTTGGCAAGAAAACCTTAAGATTTAGTCGAGCAGAAATTAGGTAGACTAGGCAGTGCTTTAAAGGTAGATTGGGCTGGAAAAATTTGGGGATCTCTCCCAGCACCCCAGTCACCCTGTCCTTTTCTACTCTACTCTATTATGGTTAGTTTTCTAGTTCATTTCTCTCTCACCATTTAAACTATGTAAACCCAACAACAACTGCTTGCATCTATGTATCCTCTAGGTGAATGTCCCAAGGTATTTCATAGAGGAGTATTCAGAAAAGAATGGATGTGCAGTCAGAGAAGTAGATATTAGAATGGGAAACCCAAACAAAGTTTGGTAAAAGAGGTTGAAAGGAGAGCATTGTTGGGGGGTTGCTGATGTTGTGGACGTGGCAGCCAAATATCAGGCAAAGAGAGTTACACAAAAGGCATGAGTCAGAGGAATAGAGATGTCAAAGGGGAAGGTGTAGATTTGAAGGAGATTACAGTGATAGATGGGTGAGACTGTGAAGCAATTTAAAGAGGAAGTGAATTATTTACTTAAGGCATTGGGTAACTGGGAGCCAATTTGGTTGGCAAGGAGAGCAGTGTTAGGTGAGCATAACTCAGTGTGCAATAGGATACACTCAGCAGCGTTTTGGATGTGCTGCGGTTTAAGCAAAGATAGGAGGCTGGACATGGTAAACATCGGAACAATCAAATTTGATGCTGGAAAAGGCTTGCTTGGGGGTTTCACTGGAAGTTGGGCCTTTTAAAAAAATATTCATGGCATGTGGGTGTTCCTGGCAAGGCTGGCCATTCCTAATTACCCTCAAGAAGGTGGTAGTGAGCCACCACTTGAACTGCTGTAGTCTTTGTGGTGTAGGTATACCCACAGTGCTGTTAGAAAAGGAATCACAGGTTTTTGACCCAGCAACCACGTAGGAATGCAGGACAGTTCCAAATCAGGATGCTGTGTAACTTAGAACATAGAAACATAGAAAAACTACAGCACAAACAGACCCTTTGGCCCACAAGTTGTGCCGAACACATCCCTACCTATAACCCTCCATCCTATTACGCTCCATGTACTCATCCAGGAGTCTCTTAAAAGACCCTATTGAGTTCGCCTCCACCACCACTGACGGCAGCCGATTCCACTCGCCCACCACCCTCTGTGTGAAAAGCTTACCCCTAACATCTCCCCTGTACCTACCCCCCAGCACCCTAAACCAGTGTCCTCTCATAGCAGACATTTCCGCCCTGGGAAAATGCCTCTGAGAGTCCACCCGATCTATGCCTCTCAACATCTTATACATCTCTATTAGGTCTCCTCTCATCCTTCGTCTCTCCAAGGAGAAAAGACCGAGCTCCTCAGCCTATCCTCATAAGGCATGCCACTCAATCCAGGCAACATTCTTGTAAATTTCCTCTGCACCCTTTCAATCTTTTCCACATCCTTCCTATAGTGAGGCGACCAGAACTGAGCACAGTGCTCCAAGTGGGGTCTGACGAGGGTCTTATATAGCTGCATCATTATCCCCGGACTCCTAAACTCAATCCCTCGATTGATAAAGGTCAGCACACCATATGCCTTCTTAACCACCTCCTCCACCTGCGGGGCTGATTTTAGAGTCCTATGGACCCGGACCCCAAGGTCCTTCTGATCCTCTACAGTACGAAGAGTCTTTCCCTTTATATTGTACTCCTTCATCCCATTTGACCTACCAAAATAGACCACGACGCATTTATCTAGGTTGAAGTCCATCTGCCACTTGTCCGCCCAGTCTTGCATCCTATCTATGTCCCTCTGTAACTTCTGACATCCCTCCAGACTATCCACAACCCCACCAACCTTCGTGTCGTCGGCAAACTTACGAACCCATCCCTCCGCTTCCTCATCCAGGTCATTTATGAAAATGACAAACAGCAAGGGTCCCAGAACAGATCCCTGGGGCACAACACTGGTGACCGACCTCCATTTAGAAAAAGACCCATCTATACCCACTCTCTGCCTCCTTTGGGCAAGCCAGTTCTGGATCCACCTGGCAGCAGCCCCTTGGATCCCATGCCCTCTCACTTTTTCTAGAAGCCTTGCATGGGGGACCTTATCGAACGCCTTGCTAAAATCCATATAAACCACATCTACCGCCTTCTCTTCGTCAATGTGTTTAGTCACATTTTCGAAGAACTCCACCAGGCTTGTAAGGCACGATCTGCCCTTGACAAAGCCATGCTGAGTATTCTTGAGCATACTAAACCTCTCTAAATGCTCATATATCCTGTCCCTCAGGATCTTCTCCATCAGTTTACCAACCACTGAGGTTAGACTCACCGGTCGGTAATTACCTGGGCTATCCCTATTCTCCTTCTTGAAAATAGGAACCACATCCGCAATCCTCCGGCACCTCTCCCGTCTCCATCGACGACACAAAGATCATCGCCAGAGACTCTGCAATCTCTTCCCTCGCCTCCCACAGTAACCTGGGGTACATCCCATCCGGACCCGGCGACTTATCTATCTTGATGCCATTCAAAGATTCCAGCACAACCTCTTTCTTAAAGTCCACATACTCAGTCCTTCCAGTCCACCGCACGCCCGCAGTACATCCACCCAGGTCCTTCTCCTCTGTGAAAACCGAGACAAACTTGGTGAACTTTAAGGTTGTGGTGTTCTCATGCATCTGCTGCCCTTGTCCTTCTAGGTGGTAAAGGTCAGAGCTTCGGAAGGTGATTTTTGAAGGAGTTTTTATGAATTGCTGTATTTCATCTTTTGGATCATAGAATCATGGAATCCCTGCAGTGCAGAAGGAGACCATTTGGCCCATCGACACACTGCTGCCACTGTGTGCTGGTGGCAGAGAGTGTGAATGTTTAAAGTAGTGGATGGGATGCTGATCAAGTAATTTCCTGGATGGTGTTGAGTTTCTTGATCACTTTTGCAGTTCATCCAGGCAAGTGGAAAATATTCCATCACGCTCCTGAGCTGTGTCTTGTAGATGGACGGGCTTTGGGATTCAGGAGGTGAGTTATTCACCGCAGAATTCCCAGCCTCTCTTCTGTTCTTGTAGCCACAGTGTTTATATGTCTGGTGTAGTTCAGTTTTTGGACAGTGGAAACCTCCAGGATGTTGATAGTGGGGGATTCAGTGACGTTAATGCCTTTGGGTAGATTCTCTCTTGTTCAAGATGGTCATTGCCTGGCATTTGTGTGGTGCAAATTTTACCTGGCACTAATTAAACGAAGCCTGAGGCAAGAATGAGGCAAGCAATTTTACTGCAGTCGATATCGCCAAGCTCTGTGGCGGAGAGTACATTGAGTTTGAAGCTTAAAGAGTAGGCTATGCAGCTATACAATTATATTCTGCTGTGCAGTTAGATCATGCCTTATTTACACCTCAAACCCATTTACGTGTCCTTATTCCATTACTCTTGATGCCTGCACCAACAAAATCTATCAGTCTTAAACTTAAAAATCTTGATTGATTCTGTAACCTTATGGGAGAGCGAAGTTGAGATTCCTAACAGCCTTTGTTTGCAAACCTGGTGTCTTATTCATTTGCGGTTGAATAAGACATCAGATTTGCCAACTGCTGCTGATAAAGACAAGAGCTGAAGCCAATAGAACATTGAAATTTTTTTTCTTTCTGCCAATGGCAGGACTGTTTTTTTCCCAAGCTGCTTCTCAGTTCTGCAGCGCTGACATCAGGAAACCAGTGAACAGGGTAGAATTACAAAATGTAACCAGTCCACTTGAGCCTCCTCCTGTCTTTCCTTATCTAACTACAAGCAAACTCTCTATTTCCTTCTCTCCATGCTTTTCCAGTCCTTCCTGTATCTGTACAATTTGCTTCAACCACTCCATGTAGTAGCAAGTTCCACACTCCTGTCTCCTGAATTCCCTATTTGATATCTTGGTGACTCATTTATATAGATGGCCTCTAGTTTTGCTCTTCTCACAAGCGACCACGTTCTTTCTCTGTCTACTCAAAGTCTTTCATAATTTTAAAGACCTTTAGAGGGATATGGTCCCCGGAGGGGTTAGGGTTTTTAGTTCAGTCGGGCAACATGGTCGGTGCAGACTTGGAGGGCCGAAGGGCTGTTCCTGTGCTGTAATTTTCTTTGTTCTTTATAGATAATTTCCTGATAGGCATGATCTCCTATTTCGGTAATCACCCTTGTAAATCTACTTTGCGCCCCTTCTAGTGCCTATATACCCTTTTCATAATATGGTGACCAAAATTAAACACTGTATTTCTAAGTGTGGTGTAAAGGGTTAATACAGACTGAGCATAACATCTCTACTTTTCATTTCTATTTGTCTAGAAATGACTTTGTGCTTGGTTTGTTGTTTTGTTAATGGCCTAATAACATGCATTGCTACTTTTTGTGATCTGTGCACTTGTATACCAAAATTCCTTTGTTCCTCTACCCCATTTAGGTTCATATTTTCTAAGTAATATGAGACCTCATTATTTTTCTTGTCAACATGTAATATCTCACACTTATCTGTGAAGAAATTCAGGTGCTATTTATTTACAAGTTTATTAGCATCTTTTTGAATGAGTTGCCATCCTTTTCAATACTGACTACCCCTTCCCTATGAGTATGGGTGACACGATAGCACAGTGGTTAGCACCGCTGCCTCACAGCACCAGGGTCTTGGGTTCAATTCCGGTCTTGGGTTACTGTCTGTGTGGAATTTACACATTCCCCCTGTGTCTGTCTGGGTTTCCTCCGGGTGCTCCGGTTTCCTCCCACAGTCCAAAAGACGTGCAGGCTAGGTAGATTGGTCATGCTAAATTGCCCCTTCGTGTCCAAAGATATGTAGGTCGGGGGGATTGGTGGGGTAAATATGTGGAGTTGTGGGGTAAGCTTGGGTAGGGGTCAGTGCAGACTCGATGGGACATCATCTCCTATTTTGGTAATCACCCTTGTAAATCTACTTTGTACCCCTTCTAGTGCCTATATACCCTTTTCATAATATGATGACCAAAATTAAACACTGTACAGTGCTTCTGCACTGTAGAGTTCTATGATTCATCAGCAAATTTAGAAATTGTGTTTATAAGTCTGAAGTTTAAATCATCAATATAAATTGTGAATAACCGTGGACCCAGCACACTCTGGGAGACTGCACTTTTTATCTTCTGGCACTCTGAATAGATATCCTTCACCCCTACTTACTGCCTTTTTGTTGCAGTCAGCAAGCTTTTCATGATGCTGTTCTTCCTCTGGGTCATGGGAAACGGATCATAGCTCTTGAATCTATTGCAATTTCTTTGAGACAACTAGGAATGAAGAAAATTCTAATTTTATAGTACCCTTCATGACCTCAAGATACCCTGAAGCACTTAACAGCCAATCAAGTACTTTTGAAGTGTCATCACTGTTTAAATGTAGGGAAACGCTGTTTTCAGTTTGTGCACAAGAAAGTCTGCTTTAAGTCTGATGTTGCTTGAGGAATCAATATTTGCCTGGTCACGTAAATGAGAGGATTATTCTGCTCAGTGGATAGTCATGCATTTGGAAAGCTTGCAAATCCAAGTTTTATAGAAGATAAAAGGTTCTTACAATGAAAGGGCAATTAACTAGCTAGTTGAAATATTGACGTGGCAGCAGAGAGAAGATATGAGTCAGCTCCGTTGTTGGGAGGGAGAGGGAGGAATGAATAGTTTAGTGCTCCAACACTCGATTCGGGATCTTGTATCAGATCATCTATTAACATGGAGGAGGATACTTCTGATAGTTTTACAAAATCTGCTGACAGTGCAAAGCTATGTAATGTAATGGAGATTGATAATATGAAACATCTAGACAAATTAAATGGATAAATGAATGCAGCCTGGAAAAGAGACGTGGATTTAACGTGGATTATTTTAAGCCCCTGTGTAGGGACTGTATTTTACTCTGCACAGCCCATTGGTAAGGCCATGTTTGGAATACAATATGCCCGAACATGATTTTGAAACTAATTGAGATGAGTCTGTGAGAGTTTGGAGTTTGGGAGGATGATACCTGTCAACAGCTTCTGAGGTTTGCATCACTAAATCTAGGTGTTTATCTCTCTGTTTGAATTCAACAACTAAAAAAAGTACTTTGTCTATGGTTGCAGGGTTAGGATAAATGAGCCAGATTTAGTGGTGCAAATTTAGGGGGTTGACTCATGGACATTAATCACCAAGAATCCAAATTAAACCAACACAAGTATAAAACAGTTTCACAACTCTGTTTAAAAATATCAGCTAATAAAATAGAACTTCTCTTGGGGAAAATTCAGTGATGGTAAAGAATTGAAAAGGCTGGTACTGCTGTATTTGTTTCTCCAAAGAGAAAGTTGTTGTATCCCAGTGTCAGCGACTGTGTCCCAGATAAATCAAGGAGGAAAGTATAGAATAAATGGGAACGTTTTTCAGTTAATTGGTCCGAGTCAGTATAATCTTATGAAAAATAACAATTTGGATTTTATAATTGGCTGCATAATCAGAAGGCGAGAAGAAACATGTGAAAGCAGGTAAGGCAAAAACTAAAGAGAATGAAATCAATTAACTTCTGCTGGTTCAGCTGACAGAAATATAGATGTTTTATAGCTTCCAGCTTTTCGGATCTGAGGAGGTAACCTTTAATTCTGCCAATGTAAAATAACCAGAAGGTAAATATTTCAAATCCAGTGGAGAGGGACTGAGCCCTCAGTTCTTTTTAACATACAGCTGTCGATGCGAATCAGAATCGTGGCCAGGAACACAAAAACCTTCCACAACCTAAAAATATCCTCCTCATAAAGAAGAAAAATAGATTGTTATACAACTGTGTAAAGGATAACAGTTCAGGTGGACATAAAAAGGAAAGAGGTTCAAAACAAATAGGTATCATGTTCAGCTTTATTGCGAAGAGTAAGATTTCATATGATTCCAGTAGTTACTCAAAAGGACAGGTTCTGCACTATATGGTTGCTATCTCCATGCTGAAGATTGATTGTGACATTATGATAAAAACCCTCGAGGCCAGCTTGATATACACTCCCAGGATATTGCTGAAGGACAGTCATCAATCTGCACAAGCTGGACTACTTCACTGATAAACAGATGAACTAGTGCCTCTCTGACGCAAGAAATATTGTTGATCTTCATACACTTTATTGCATTCCTTAAACACTGCAAAGATTTGAAAGGATTTTCAACTTGTGGGTGGGGTGGGGCACATGTAAAATGCATTGGGCCCAGCCCACCTCGTTCCTGCACCACCCCACACCCCACATTAAGCTGCCTGCCCTGAGTCCTAATGAGGCAATTAGCTGTCTAATTATGTGGCAATTCAGGGCCTGAGTCTGCTTCCACTACCATAAAATGCTGGCCAGTGGCAGGCAGGCCAGAGTGCAAAGGCACTCATCAGTTGGGGGGGATGCCTTGTACGCATTGGGGAACCCCCAAGATGTAACCCCCCAATGTTGTTCCTTCCAAACTGCCCTCCAAAACCTGTCCCCCCCTCCCTAGGCTCTCTGATTTATCCTTGCTCCAAAGGCCCGACTGTCTCCAGTCACCATGATCTTCTCGAGGGCCTCCTTGTAGTCCCAGCAGCACCCACTACAGAACTCTGGCAATGCTGAGTGGGACTTCCTGTCCACTGAGGGGCAGAAGTCCGATCCTGAGCCTGTTTAGCCCACCGGTAGTATGTTATCATGTTCCTTCTGGGGGCAATGAGCAGTCTCCCCTTTCCTCCTCGTGAAATTTGGGAAAGTGAAATTTTTGCTTTTGATTGTTGATAATACAGCAGCTACTTTGCACACAGCATGATCTGAATTGATTGAGAGAGGAATATTGGGTGACATATGTTTGTCTTCAAATAATGCCGTTGGATCTTTAAAATTTGCTTAAATCATTAGTACAGACAGATGGATCCGAATGTTGCAGCTTCCTCTATTGCATTTTAATGTCAGCCTAGTTTATGTGCTGGAGTGATTAGAAGCCACAGTCTAAAGGTGAGAGGCCTAATAATATGACATTTTACAAACTGAGGAAACTTGGCCATGGGCCAAATAAATGGACTTCAAGTGCTTTTGTAATGTTCGGTGCCCTTATTTAAACTAGAATACAACCTATGGCAGGATGTTCAGTGATAATCGGGATAAACCTTAATTCCAGAAGGAAATGATTAACATTTTCCCAATTGCATAAGGAATTTTGATGTTGACAATCTCCGATCTGCAATATATCCTGATGTTAATTGCTGATTTGGGAAGGACCTTGTGATATAAAACCACATGGAACGAATTTGAGGACATTTCATTTGGGTAGTTATAAACTTCCACGATGTCCAAAGATGTGCAGGTTATTTACATTGGCCATCCTAAATTGCCCCTTAGTATCCAAAGATGTGTAGGTAGGGGAATTAGCCATGGGAAATGCGCAGGCTTATGGGTATAGGGCGAGAGGAGGGCCTGGACTGGATGCTCTTTCGGAGAGTCGATGGGCCGGATGGCCTCTTCCTGCATTGTAGGGATTCTATGGAATAGCGTGGAGTTTTTAACCTTTGTTACGTACAATAGCTCCCCCCACAGGTAGGTGGGTAGAAATAAATGCACAGGACCAGAAAAGACTGTTGACATCCATTTGGTTGGATTATTGCTAAAATTAAAAAGAAAAACTAGCATCTTTCTACTGTCTTTCACAGCCTTGGGTTGTCCTAAAGCAGAACAAATCCAATCCATCCAAATTGCACCCTATCAATCTACTCTCAATCACCTGCAATGTTATTGAAGGTGCTGTTAGTGCGATCAAGCAGCACCCAGCAACAATTTGCTCACCAATACTCAGTTTATTATTGCCAGGGCCACTTTGCTCCAGACCTCGTAATAGCCTTGGTCCAAACTTGCACAAAAATGCTGAGCTGCAGAGGCGCTGTGAGGCACCAAGGCAAAATTGAAATGTGAGAATTGGAGGAAAATTCTCAATAGGTTGGAGTCAAGCTTAAAACAAAAGAAGATGCTCGTGGTTGTCTGCCTGAGCACATTGCTGCAGGAAATCCTCAGGGTACTCTCCTAGGCACAACCACCTTCAGTTGTTCATCAATGATCTTCCCTCCACTATAAGGTCAGATGTGAGAGTGCTCACTGATGATTAAACAGTTTTCATTGTCTTTTGCAACTCCTCGGATACTGAAGTAGCCTGTCCTCCTGCAGCTAGACCTGAGCAACATTCAGGCTTGGGCTGATAAGTGACAAGTAACATTTGTGCCACATGTGGTAGGCAATGCCCATCTCCAATTAGTGCTAGGAGTGAGTGCCATCTACAAGATGCACTGCAGCAATTCACAAACCTCCTTCAACAGCACCTTCCAAACCTGTGACCTCTACCACCTAGAAGGACAAGAGCAGCAAACACAGGAACAGTACAAACTGCTTGTTGCCCACCAAGTCACACACACCAACCTGACTTGCAACTATATTGCAATTCCTATACTGTTGCTGGATCAAGATCCTGGAATTCTCTTCCTCAGAGCAGTATAGCCGTAACCAAATGGACTGCAGCTGTTCAAGACAGCAGCTCACTTATCACCCTAGAGGGAAATTAGGATGGGCAATAAATGGTGGTCCAGCCAGCAATGCACATCCCAAGAACAAATAAGTTTCTTGAACTGTTTTCTGAAGTAAACCTTGTAGATTCTGTAATCTTGTAGTGCAAATACATCCAGTTAATATGAAAGCTCTTGGCGGCTTATCTGACTCATAAATTGGAAGAGACTTTGGTCATTATATCTTGAAGCCATTAGTAATCAGCTTATTTTCGTGGGGGAGAGGGACAATGAACTAGAACTTTCTGAACAAGTAACAACAGATGAATGGTTATACACTTATTGATGTGAACTTGTGATGAGCAAGAAATATCCCAAAAATTATAAATCGCCACAGGTTGCTGGACAATATGTGCCATTCTGCTGCTACCTTTGTGCAAACCTCCCTGTGAGTTTCATGAAGTTGCTGGATTTGTCCATTAATTGCCCATTAAATCTGCCATGAAAAGCTGAGTTCAGTAATTAATGGCATGGTAATTGTTCATGACAGTCAATTAACCCCTCTGGCCTAGAATGGAAGAATTAGAAGCATGAAATCTCACTTCAGGTACTAAAATTGTTTTTGGAGATTTTTTAAAATAATGTTTTAAAAGTACAAATGTCATTTTATACTTTTCCATTTTGTTTCTTTCTTTTCTCTGCCTTAATCCAATTTTTCTTCCCCTCACTTTATTTCTCTTTCTGTATCTGATTTGACATTATATTCACTCACATTAATTCTCTTGGTCCTTTTTATTTACTTCTCAATCTTTAAATCTCATTGGTTAAGGAGATTTACTGTTCACTAACTTTCCTGATGTTCAGCTCTGACGAAGAGTCATCCAGACTTGAAATGTGAGCTCTGTTCTCTCTTCTCAGACCTGCTGAGATTTTCCAGCATTTTCTGATTTTGTCCCTGATGCCCTGTTGCATTTGCTGCAATGTTATCAGTTTGCCACCCAGCAACTTGCAGGCGAAAGAAAATTTAACAGTTGAAGTGTCTGGGGGGGAGGAATCTATCTGACTCGATACCCCAAGAGATGCCGTGCTCCAGCAAATTCCGGCCCCATCTTTGTAGATGATAGAGTTTAGGAAATGTTATCAAGCTTCCTACTGTCTTTGCCATTCCGTTCTGTTTCCTGGGCTCCCCAACAGTGATGGAGTGTGATGTAATTATGCAGTAGAAGCACTAAAGGAAAATGCAAACCCAGTGTTTGAGAATGGAAACTAGTAGAGGTGAGATATTAACCCAAAGTGGATTAGTATCTGATTAAAGTATTGGGCGACTGGCTATAGCTTTTATTTATATTTATTTGTTTGTGGAGGGGGTTTGAGTTTAAGAGACTTGGGGTTATGCTGCAACTATACAGGACCTTTGTGAGACCACATTTGGAATATTGTGTGCAGTTCTGGTCGCCTCACTATGGGAAGGATGTGGAAGCATTGGAGGGAGTGCAGAGGAGATTTACCAGGATGCTGCCTGGTTTGGAGGGTAGGTCTTATGAGGAAAGGTTGAGGGTGCTGGGGCTTTTCTCTTTGGAGCGGAGGAGGATGAGGGGCGACTTAATAGAGGTTTATAAGATGATGAGGGGGATAGATAGAGTGGACGTTCAGAGACTATTTCCTCGGCTGGATGTAACTGTTACTATGGGGCATAACTACAAGGTTCATAGTGGGAGATATAGGAGGGATGTCCGAGGTAGATATTTTACTCAGAGAGTGGTTGGGGTGTGGAATGGACGGCCTGCTGTGATAGTGTAGTCGGACACTTGGAACTTTCAAGCAGTTATTGGATAGGCACGTGGAGCACACCAGAATGATAGGGAGTGGGGTAGCTTGATCTTGGTTTCAGACAAAGCTCGGCACAACATCGAGGGCTGAAGGGCCTGTACTGTGCTGTACTGTTCTATGTTCTAAAGTGGGTGTTATTTGCTAGGCCAGCATTTATTGCCTGCCCCTAATTACCCTTTATCCCTGTAAACAACTTGTCCTTTGACTTGTGGGGAGGCGATGGACTGGTGGTATCATCGCTAGACTGTTAATCCAGAAATTCAGCTAATGTTCTGGGGAGCCGAGTTTGAATCCCACCACCGCAGGTAGTGGAATTTGAATTCAATAAAAAAATCTGGAATTAAGTGTCTACTGATGACTATGAAACCATTGTCAATTGTCGGAAAAACCCATCTGGTTCACTAATGTTCCTTCGGGAAGGAAATCTGCCGTCGCAGGTAGGCTGGTCTGGCCTACATGTGACTTCAGAGCCACAGCAATGTGGTTGACTCTCAACTGCCCTCTGAACAAGGGAAGCTAGGGATGGGCAATAAATGTGCACTGCTGCCTCTCAGCGCCAGAGACCTGGGTTCAATTCCTGGCTTGGGTCACTGTCTGTGTGGAGTTTGCACGTTCTCCCCGTGTCTGCATGGGTTTCCTCTGGGTGCTCTGGTTTCCTCCCACAATCTGAAAGACGTGCAGGTTAGGTGCATTGACCCGAATAGGTGCCAGAATGTGACGACTAGGGGAATTTCACAGTAATTTCATTGCAATGAAATAAGCCTTACTTGTGACTAATAAATAAACTTTAACTTAAATGCAGGCCAGCTAGCGACATCCATGTCCCACAAATGAATTTTTTAAAAACTGGCTGAATTTTTTATTTATTATTCGGTTATATTCAATTCCGCATTCCCCCCCAGGAATGGAACCGGACTGATTGCCATAGAATTATGAATTGCTGGTTATCTGGAGAGGGATTTGTAGTTGATCTTTCATGGATGTTCTAGCAAGTTACTGTAGCATTGAAATAATTGGAAGATCCCAGGAATCCAGCCAGTTGAAATGGTCAATTACTAATCACATCTTAAGCTATCAGTAAATATAATTTTCTTTCAGTGTTGGTGGATAGGCTTATTGAATTGTCCCTCCTTGCTTCCTTTTTTCTAATTCTTGTTACTCACACTTTGTTATTTGGATGAAATGTTTTTGGAATGTGTCAAGAATTTACTTGCATGTATCTGCATGGCAGCTGCAAGGTAATTTCCAGACACGTTGGGACGATTTGAGTTGGCAGCAATGGTTGAGTGATTCATAGTTTGCTTCCAATGTCTGTTGATGCAGACTGGTCGGAGCAGAGTGATCACAGAACAGACTGTAAAAGTTGGATATTTAGTGCAAGTGGGAATTTGGTGCAGAAGAGGAAGGAGGTACTTCTTTTTGCTTCCAATACTACTTGTAGTTCATGTAAGCTTGAGGCAGCAAGTATTTAAATATTTCATTCAGTGTTTGTATTAGTTATGTATGGAGAAAGAAAACATTTTAATACAAACGAAACAGTAGGTATCATATAGACCAAGATAAGGCAACACAGTTGTGTATCTGGATTCCAGTATGTGGGAATTTGTGGACAATGAGCCTATGCAGAGTGAAGTCAAAAGATGTGTAAAGTGGATTAGCCATGGTAAATGCCTATGTCACAAATCTCTCTGGCTCAGAATCATTGAACTGAAGCACAGGTTGAAAGTAAATAAGGGGGGGAGCAGTGCTTGGACAGTTTGCCCTAGACTTCCCGAAAGGTACATGTTTCAAATGGGATTGACATGATCAATAATGTACAGAGTAAGGGAAGCCCAGGTAAAGCATAGAAAGAGGATTGGCAGACACTAATGCTATTCAACCAGTACAATCTACTTGCTAGTTGTGAAGTTAAGGATAAAAGCTGTTGGAAGGACTGACGCAACGCAAACCAAAACACCTTAGAAGAGGAGGCTGCCTAAAGGGGGAAGTGGGGGAGGTCCCATTTAGAAAGTACCAGGAGCTAGAGCTAATTCAAAGAACAAATCTCAAGGGTTGTAATTTCCAGAAGTAACTTTTTATTGGAATAAGCCACCCCTGACCAGGGGTGTAACCAGGGTCTTAGCAGAGAAGACTGGTTAGAAGGACTTCCAGCTGGTAAATTGCAGGGAGGGCTCAGGTGAAAAAGCTGGTATTCAAAATAGTTCACAAACAAATCCAGAACTGTCTTGCCCAAAGGAGCATTGCTCCGAAAGCTTATGGTATTTGCTACCAAATAAACCTGTTGGACTTTAACCTGGTGTTGTGAGACTTCTTACTGTGCTTGCCCAAAGGAGGCAGAGAGTGGGTATAGATGGGTCTTTTTCTAAATGGAGGTCGGTCACCAGTGGTGTGCCCCAGGGATCTGTTCTGGGACCCTTGCTGTTTGTCATTTTCATAAATGACCTGGATGAGGAAGTGGAGGGATGGGTTGGTAAGTTTGCCGACGACACGAAGGTTGGTGGGGTTGTGGATAGTCTGGAGGGATGTCAGAAGTTACAGAGGGACATAGATAGGATGCAAGACTGGGCGGACAAGTGGCAGATGGACTTCAACCCAGGTAAATGCGTAGTGGTCCATTTTGGCAGGTCAAATGGGATGAAGGAGTACAATATAAAGGGAAAGACTCTTCGTACTGTAGAGGATCAGAAGGACCTTGGGGTCCGGGTCCATAGGACTCTAAAATCGGCCCCGCAGGTGGAGGAGGTGGTTAAGAAGGCATATGGTGTGCTGGCCTTTATCAATCGAGGGATTGAGTTTAGGAGTCCGGGGATAATGATGCAGCTGTATAAGACCCTCGTCAGACCCCACTTGGAGTACTGTGCTCAGTTCTGGTCGCCTCATTACAGGAAGGATGTGGAAAAGATTGAAAGGTGCAGAGGAGATTTACAAGGATGTTGCCTGGATTGAGTGGCATGCCTTATGAGGATAGGCTGAGGGAGCTCGGTCTTTTCTCCTTGGAGAGACGTAGGATGAGAGGAGACCTAATAGAGGTATATAAGATGTTGAGAGGCATAGATCGGGTGGACTCTCAGAAGCTTTTTCCCAGGGTGGAAATGTCTGCTACGAGAGGACACAGGTTTAAGGTGCGGGGGGGCGGGGGTTTTCACACAGAGGGTGGTGGGCGAGTGGAATCTGCTGCCGTCAGTGGTGGTAGAGGCAAACTCAATAGGGTCTTAAGAGACTCCTGGATGAGTACATGGGACTTAATAGGATGGAGGGTTATAGGTAGGCCTAGAAGGTAGGGATATGTTCGGCACAACTTGTGGGGCCGAAGGGTCTGTTTTGTGCTGTAGTTTTTCTATGTTTCTATGTTTCTAAATGAAAGGGAGCAGAATAGAGTAACAGTCAGAAGCTATGTTTTTTGGCAATATAGTTAAACTGCTTAAAGTAGGAGAAAACCATTTTTAAAAAACGAACAAAACATTAAAGCTGAATGACAGGTTGGGCGTGTGGTCCAAAGAAGCAAACTTTGTACAAACATACAGAGTATCAGGAACAAACTGAATGAATTGCAGATGCAAAGTCAACTTGAGGGTTTTAATGAGGGATTTTAGGAGTGAAGCTGGGAAACACTTCCATATTCAGGGTGGTAGAAGTTTGGAACACCCTCAGACTCAATAATAGCTATTGTCATCTTTTGAATGGTCCTATCATATATTAAGCTGATCTTTCTCTTCACCCTACCTGTAACTGCAACATTATATTCTGCACCCTATCCTTTTCCTTTTCCCCTAAATACTTCATGAGCAGTATGTTTGGCCTGTATAGTGCGCAAGAAACAGTACTTTTCACTGTATCCCAGCATATGTGACAAAATAAAATCAAATGGCAATTCATGTTAATTTTAAACTCAGATTGAGATTTTTGGTACTCAAGGGTATTAATGGGATATGAGGCAAAGGCAAGAACGGGGAGTCAGCTCATAGATCAGCCATGATCCCATTGAATGACTGAATAGGCTTGAGGCTAAATGGCATACTCCTGTTCCGATGTTCCTTAAGCAATAGAATCACTTGGCAGGGTGCTTTGATAAGCAACAGTAAAAAAGCTAAAAGCAGGTATACCTGGTGTGATAATGACACATATGTGGGTCTTGAGATGTTTATTGAAGTGCTACTGTACCTTACGATAGATTTGCCTATTGGGATTTTGAAGTTAGTGCTCACTCAATTGGAGTTTCTCTTTGGATCCCTGTATTAAAGACAAAGCAAATAACAGGTAAAATTGCTACCATGTTGTAGTTTGCAGTAATTTCCGAGTGGGTTGTATTTCTGATGATCTTAAATTGAACTACCGCATGTCAGGCCTGATGAATGATGAAGATCCTGGGATATGGTCCCAAAGATTTATTGTCATGCCTTCTGAGTCAAGGTGTCACCAACAAAACTCAAACATTTCATACAAACCTTTGTTTGTTAAACTTTATTTTTAAAAAAGGCATTTGATAGGTGAAGCAGTAAAAGAATTCTTGGAGCTGAGAGATTTAGGGATTCAGAGATTTGAAAATTTAAAAATGGGTTGATTTAGCTGTGTTTTGTTTTTCAAAAGAGGCTTAAGGAATCCTAAGATATAGTCATATAGATCCTAAGATATAGTAATAAGTAGAAGACAAAAGCAAAACAGTAAACTATTATTTGTAATTTAGAATGCCGTAGTTTAGAAAGGGTATCAAGACCTTCACAAGCATTAAGATTCAATTCACGAAAATGATACCAGGAATTAGAATCTTTTCTTAAGAGAGAGTTGGGAAAGTGGGGTTCTTTCCAAGAGGGAATAAAAGTTACGAGGAAATATGGTAGAGATGCTTTAATTTTGTGGGGTTTTAATAAAGTAGACTTGGGACCAGTTTTATTTTCATTGGTTATCAAGTCCGAAGAAATGGAAGAGATTTCGTGAAATAGGTTGTTAGAATATCATAATAGAGATAGTGGTGTGTCTTAAATATTTAACCACTTCCTTTCAAAAGGAAAAATTAAAAAATCTATGGATAATGGGATTAAGTGGAAAGTTCTTTCAGAAGGCTGATGTAAGCAACTGAAAGGCTGCTTTTTGTGCTCGAAACTGCAGTGTAAAATCATTGTCTGGTTTGTTATAGCAGTAATCTATATTTATAACATAATTGCTATCCCTCCTTTTTCTTCCAGATGCCTTGTTGGCTGATCTAGAGTCGACAACTTCACATATTTCAAAAAGGCCCATTTTCATCCCGGAGGAGACTCCATACTCCTACCCAACAGGAAGCCATATTTGCCAGGAAGTATCTGTGCCCCCACCAGTGCCACCTCCTCCCTCTGCCGATGCTCTAAATGGAGTGATTATTGACACAGTTGAACAGTGGCAGCCTCCTGTTTCAAGATATCAACAGCAACAGGTAGGTGTAAGCCAATCATTGGCTTGTGTTTCCAGTCTGTTGTTTTTGACCCTTCCATACACACCCCTCGTGGCACCTTTACCTGAATTTTTCATCTTGAATTTAAATATTTTATTTAATTTCCTGAATTTAACTCCTGTAGAGTATTAATAGAATGAGGGCGGCAGGGTAGCACAGTGGTTAGCACTGCTGCTTCACAGCTCCAGGGACCTGGGTTCGATTCCCGGCTTGGGTCACTGTCTGAGTGGAGTTTGCACATTCTCTTCGTGTCTGCGTGGGTTTCCTCTGGGTGCTCCGGTTTCCTCCCACAGTCCAAAGATGTGCGGGTTAGGTTGATTGGCCATGCTAAAAACTGCCCTTAGTGTCCTGAGATGTGTGGGTTAGAGGGATTAGTGGGTAAATATGTAGGGATATGGGGGTAGGGCCTGGGTGGGATTGTGGTTGGTGCAGACTCGATGGGCCGAATGGCCTCTTTCTGTACTGTAGGGTTTCTATGATTCTATGAGAACAAGTGTAGCAAAATCTACCAAGATTTAGATCATCCTCGGTTGACTAGGCCTCTCCACCAATTTTTTCAGTGTAACTTTGATCTTTCAGTGAGCATAATGAGTTTGTTTCAGTTTAATGCCACTGCCAGCATCCAGGGAAGAACAATATGTCTTTAAACCCTGCCAGTAATAACTATGTTTCAACATCAGCCATTTCATAATTGCCTTCTGAAAAATAGGTTAAACCATCTTTTGTATATTCTGCTGTTTGGTATCATCTGAAAAGATTTATTTGTTTGGTAAGGTGAGGTGTGCTGTTTAATGTTTTTCAGTTGGTGACTAAATGTGTGAATGATATTTTGTGTGCAGATGAAATGTGAATGTTCTCTGTGTCAATGATTTGAACTCCAGTATGGGGAGGGGAGGGGCCCTTTGGGATTGACTATGACCAACATGGGGAATGTGATTTATAGTGCACACTGGAAGTATAACATGGACCATTTGACGGTGACTGGCATAGAATGAGTGTTTGGAGTGTGACTGGAATTCCAGTCAGTATCCCTTTTGCTGTGTCTGCACTTATGACAAATGTATAGGATTATAGGAACAAGTCCAAAGCAATTCCCAGCTCTCCAGAAGTCTCATTTATTCCTGCCACACCACGTCAAGACCTTAGGACAGTCGTGCTCGGCCCCGAAAGTGCACGCGATCTCGAGGCGGCGCATGCGTGCGGTGGGATCCCGCCCGAGCGTTCCCCTGCTTGGACGGAATTCCACATTGGCCCAAAGCCTCAACCCCCCTCCTCGGGTCAGGTGCCCCACAACATGAGCCGCCTCGCGGAAATGTCCTCCGTGCCTTTTTCTACCGCGCGGAGGCGTTTCCTATACAGGCTGCTGTTGCACACCTTCCACTACCGCATCCTCGCCTGTCGCCCGGATACACCTTAGCGGGCCTTGTTGCCGTCGGGCGGCGGAGGTCCCCAGTAGAGGTCCCTCTAGGGAGGGATCTCCCCCAATTACATCGGGGACCTGGGGTGGAGGGTAATGCATGCAGCAGTGCTGCACAATCATAGAATTCACTGGTTCACGGGCTCCAAAGCTTGCCCCTTCTGTGGCCTTGTGGAGTCCGTGGACCATGTCTATGTTTTGTGTCTTAGGTTGCACTCCCTTTTTGTTTTCCTCAAAAACCTTTTATTGATGTTCTGTTTGCACTTCAGTCCCACGGACACCTGGTGCAGAGAGGGGCGGGTCAGAATGGCGACCTCCTCGTGAACCTGCTCCTGGGCCTGGCGAAACACGCCATTTACAGGTCCAGGCAGCGGGCGATCGAGGGGGCCGTCCATCCTGACTGTCTGACCCTCTACCGCGCTACGTTTGCGGCCAGGTATCCCTGGAGAGGGAGCATGCGGTGTCCACGGGCACGGTTGACGTCTTCCGTGCCCGTTGGGCACCGCAGGGGTTGGGGTGCCTTATCGATCCTAATAATCACATTATGATTTGATGTTTTTAAGTTTCCTTTGTACTTTGATTTTTGTTCGGGCTGTTCCCCCTCCTTTTGGGGAGCTGCCCCTTTTACTTTGTCCTGATTTAATTTGAGTTTGTTTATTTGGTTTGACCTTAAAAGAGGCCACCACGTCAAAATTTTCAATGTCTTTCAAAAATCATTCTACTCACCTCGAGCCTTCCAGATCCAATTTCACCAGCAAGGGTCATCTCAGCGACTCCGTGTTCCTTAAATCTCCAAATGTCTAATTTGTCCTGACCTCCCGTCCTTCAAGCAGAAAACAAGGCATCCTGCTTCTCCACAGCAGTAGCTCCATATATCAGGATCTTATTTTGTTCTCTGTGTGTCTCTGTCTCTGTTTCTGTGAGGTACTGTGTAGAGATATGAAAACTGTTATTTGATTTCAATAGGTTCATGTTCGAGTTTCTCCCCATGGCAACTCGGTCACATGAGCAGGTCTTCAAGTGGAGGTGCTTATTTTTACCTCATCCCCCCCCCCCTTTTCAGAATGCTCTGGGTAAAGAAGACATTTTAAAACAGAGCCATCTTGTAAAATTCAGCTTCACTATATTTTTATTACCTCCCAATTTCTCTACTTTGTTTGCTATTTCCTCAATTAGTTATTTCTTACTTCCTGTCTAGCATGAAGAGCATTCACATGTCATCGTAAAAATATATGGGCATATACATAATCCATATGGTAAGAGATAGTTGAAGTGAATGAATAATCACCAGGTTCAATCTTTTAATTGAAGTGAGCGATACCGAGGAAAAGAATGGTAGATATGCAGAAATGAGGATGATGTATTTGCAGCAATCTTCAGCCTAAAGTGCTGAGTGGATGACCCATCTCAGCCTCCTCTGGAGATCCCCAAGATCTCAAATGCCAGACTTCAGTCAATTTGATTCGCTCATGTATCAAGAAACGGCTGAAAGCACTGGATATGGCAACAGCTATGGGCACAATATTCCAGCAATGGTACTGATGACTTGTGCTCCAGAACTTGCCACACCCCTCGCCAAACTGTTCCAGTACAGCTACAATACTGGCATCCACCCGGCAGTGTGGAAAGTTTGTAAGGTATGTCCTGTACACCAAAAGCAGGACAAATCCAAACCAGGCCAGTTACTGCCCCTACTACTCTCAGTCTACTCTCGATCATCAGTGAAGTGATGAAAGGGGTCATCAGCAGTCCTTTCAACCAGCACTTGCTTAGCAACAACCTGTTCATTGATGCTCAGTTTGGGTTCTGCCAGGGCCACTCAGCTCTTGACCTCATTACAACCTTGGTTCAAATATGGGCAAAAGAGCTGAACTCCAGAGGTGAGGTGAAAGCCACTGATATCAAGGAAGCATTTGAATCAAGTATGGCATCAAGGAGCCACAGCAAAACTGGACTCGATGGAAATTGGTGCAAAACCCTCCACTGCTTGAGTCGCACCTGGCACAAAGGAAGGAAGTTGTAGTTGGTAGATGTCAATCATCTCACTGCAAGAGTTCGTCAGAGTAGTGTCCTAGACCCATCCATCTTGCCTGCTTCATCAATCACCTTCCTTACATCATATGGTCAGAGCCGGGGGATATTCACTGATGGTTGTACAATGTTCAGCAACATTTGCAGCTCGTCAAATACTGGTGCAGTCCATGCCCAAATGCAGCAAGATCTGGATAATATCCAGGCTTCGGCTGACAAGTGGCAAGTAATGTTAGCGCGACAAAAGTTCCAGGCAATGACCGTATCCGACAGGAGAGAATCTAACATTCAATGGCAATGCTGTCACTGGATCCCCACAATCAACATCCTGGAGTTACCATTGTCCAGAAACTTAACTGAACTAGGCATATAAATACTGTGGCTACAAGAGCAGGCCAGAGATTAGGATCCTACAGTAAATAACTCAACTCCTGACTCCTCAAAGCCTGTCCACAATCTACAAGGCACAAGTCAGGATGGAATACTCACCACTTGCCTGGATGAGTGCAGCTCCAACACCACTCAAGAAGCTCAACACGATCCGGGACAAAGCAGCTTGCTTGATTGGCACCCCATTCACTCCATCCACCACCGATGCAAAGTGACAGCTGTGTGTACAATCCACAAGATGCACTACAGAAACTCACCAAGGTGCCTTAGACAGCACCTTCCAAACCCACGACCACTACCATCTAGAAGGACAAGGGCAGCAGATACATGGGAACACGACCACCTGGAAGTTCCCCTCCAAGCCACTCACCATCCTGACTTGGAAATATCTCACCGTTCCTTCACTGTCAATAGATCAAAATTCTGGAACCCCCTCACTAATAGCACTCTGGGTGTACCTACACCACATGGTCTTCTCAAAGACTCAGCTCACCACCATCTTCTTGAGGACAATTAGGGGTGGGCATTAAATGTCGACCAAGCCAGTGACATCCACCCCAATCCATCCCAAGAAATAATTTTTTTTTAAATGTGCTATTGACCTGCAGCACAGATGTAATTGGTGTACCTTCCTCCTGTTATTTTTATGGTTCTGTGTCTGATATGTATGGATAACATGCTTTCTTCTGGTTTTTCAGGGTTACCAAGAAGAGATCTCCCCTTCTACTGGAGTGGGCAATTCTCCCAAGGTACAGCCTGGATGGCCATTTAGCAGGGTTACAGATGTTGAAATTGTCTGAAAGTTATTGATTATTTTGGTCCTTTGCTTCTAATATGATGTCTCAAGATCTTGGCAATTACTTGCCCCTCTTCCTCACTTTCTTCTCCACCCTCTCTTTCCCCTCCACCCTCTCTTCCTTTTTCCCCATCTGACCATCACCTCAACTTTTAATATATTAATGACTTGGATTGAGGGACTAACTATATTGTAGCAGATTTGCTGGCAATATGTAGATAGGAAGACGAGTTGTGAGGACATAGAACATAGAACAGTACAGCACAGAACAGGCCCTTCGGCCCACGATGTTGTGCCGAGCTTTATCTGAAACCAAGATCAAGCTATCCCACTCCCTATCATCCTGGTGTGCTCCATGTGCCTATCCAATAACCGCTTAAATGTTTCTAAAGTGTCTGACTCCACTATCACTGCAGGCAGTCCATTCCACACCCCAACCACTCTCTGCGTAAAGAACCTACCTCTGATATCCGTCCTGTATCTCCCACCACGAACCCTATAGTTATGCCCCCTTGTAATAGCTCCATCCACCCGAGGAAATAGTCTTTGAACGTTCACTCTATCTATCCCCTTCATCATTTTATACACCTCTATTAAGTCTCCCCTCAGCCTCCTCCGCTCCAGAGAGAACAGCCCTAGCTCCCTCAACCTTTCCTCATATGACCTACCCTCCAAACCAGGCAGCATCCTGGTAAATCTCCTCTGCACTCTTTCCAGCGCTTCCACATCCTTCTTATAGTGAGGTGACCAGAACTGCACACAATATTCCAAATGTGGTCTCACCAAGGTCCTGTACAGTTGCAGCATAACCCCACGGCTCTTAAACTCCAACCCCCTGTTAATAAAAGCTAACACACTATAGGCCTTCTTCACAGCTCTATCCACTTGACTGGCAACCTTTAGAGATCTGTGGATATGGACCCCAAGATCTCTCTGTTCCTCCACAGTCTTCAGAACCCTACCTTTGACCCTGTAATCCACATTTAAATTTGTCCTACCAAAATGAATCACCTCACATTTATCAGGGTTAAACTCCATTTGCCATTTTTCAGCCCAGCTTTGCATCCTATCTATGTCTCTTTGCAGCCTACAACAGCCCTCCACCTCATCCACTACTCCACCAATCTTGGTGTCATCAGCAAATTTACTGATCCACCCTTCAGCCCCCTCCTCTAAGTCATTAATAAAAATCACAAAGAGCAGAGGACCAAGCACTGATCCCTGCGGCACACCGCTAGCAACCTGCCTCCAATCCGAAAATTTTCCATCCACCACCACCCTCTGTCTTCGGTCAGACAGCCAGTTACCTATCCAATCAGCCAACTTTCCCTCTATCCCACACCTCCTCACTTTCATCATAAGCCGACCATGGGGGACCTTATCAAACGCCTTACTAAAATCCATGTATATGACATCAATTGCCCTACCTTCATCAACACACTTAGTTACCTCCTCAAAAAATTCTATCAAATTTGTGAGGCACGACTTGCCCTTCACGAATCCGTGCTGACTATCTCGGATTAATCCGCATCTTTCTAAATGGTCGTAAATCCCATCCCTAAGGACCCTTTCCATCAATTTACCAACCACCGAAGTAAGACTAACCGGTCTATAATTACCAGGGTCATTTCTATTCCCTTTCTTAAACAGAGGAACAACATTCGCCATTCTCCAGTCCTCTGGCACCATCCCCGTGGACAGCGAGGACCCAAAGATCAAAGCCAAAGGCTCTGCAATCTCATCCCTTGCCTCCCACAGAATCCTAGGATACGTTTCATCAGGCCCAGGGGACTTATCGACCTTCAGTTTATTCAAAACTGCCAAGACATCCTCCCTCCGAACATCTATTTCCTCCAGCCTATTAGCCTGTAACACCTTCTCTTCCTCAAAAACATGGCCCCTCTCCTTGGTGAACACTGAAGAAAAGTATTCATTCATCACCTCGCCTATCTCTACTGACTCCATACACAAGTTCCCACTACTGTCCTTAACCGGCCCTAACCTCACCCTGGTCATTCTTTTATTCCTCACATAAGAGTAAAAAGCCTTGGGGTTTTCCTTGATCCGACCCGCCAAGGACTTCTCATGTCCCCTCCTAGCTCTCCTAAGCCCCTTTTTCAGCTCATTCCTTGCTAACTTGTAACCCTCAATCGAGCCATCTGAACCTTGTTTCCTCATCCCTACATAAGCTTCCCTCTTCCTTTTCACAAGACATTCCACCTCTTTTGTGAACCATGGTTCCCTCACTCGGCCATTTCCTCCCTGCCTGACAGGAACATACCTATCAAGGACATCCACTATTTGTTCCTTGAAAAAGTTCCACTTTTCATTAGTTCCTTTCTCTGACAGTTTCTGTTCCCAACTTATGCCCCCTAATTCTTGCCTAATCGCATCATAATTACCCCTCCCCCAATTGTAAACCTTGCCCTGCCATACGGCCCTATCCCTCTCCATTGCAATAACAAAAGACACCGAATTGTGGTCACTATCTCCAAATTGCTCTCCCACAACCAAATCTAACACTTGGCCCGGTTCATTTCCCAGTACCAAATCCAATGTGGCCTCACCTCTAGTCGGCCCATCCACATATTGTGTCAGGAAACCCTCCCGCACACACTGCACAAAAACTGCCCCATCCAAACTATTTGACCTACAAAGGTTCCAATCAATATTTGGAAAGTTAAAGTCCCCCATGACAACTACCCTGTGACCCCCACACATATCCATAATCTGCTTAGCAATTTCTTCCTCCACATCTCTATTACTATTTGGGGGCCTATAGTAAACTCCTAGCAACGTGACCGCTCCTTTCCTATTTCTAACTTCAGCCCATATTACCTCAGTGTGCAGATCCCCCACGAAGTGCCTTTCCGCAGCCGTTAAACTATCCTTGATTAACAATGCCACTCCTCCACCTCTTTTACCAGCTTCCCTACACTTAGTGAAACATCTATACCCCGGAACGTCCAACAACCATTCCTGGAGGATGCAATGAATCTGCAAAAGAATATAGATACGTTAAGTGAATAGGTAAAAATTTGGGAAATGGAGTATATGGTGGAAAACTGTGAGGTTATCCACTTTGCCAGGAAGAATAGACTTTTTTTTGAAAATGGCGAGTTACTGCAGAATGCTGTAATAAAGAGTCCTTGTGCATGGATCACCAACGGTTAGAATGCAGGTTCAGCAACTGATTAAGAAGCAAATGGAACATTGGTCTTTATTGTAAGGGGAATCGAGTATAAATGTAGGGAAGTTTTGCTGCAATTATGCAGGGTGGTGATGAGACCACATCCAGAATATGGTGTGCAGTTTAAGTCACTCTCCATAGTGGGGTTTTCCAGGGGTCAGCATTCGGGCCAATACTTTTCTTGATCTATATCAATGATCTAGACTTGGGTGTACAGGGCACAGTTTCAAAATTTGAAGATGGCACAAAACTTGGAAGTATTGTGAACTGTGAGGAGGATAGTGATAGACTTTAGGTGGACATCGACAGGATGGTGGAATGGACAGTCAAGTGGCAGACAAAGTTTATTGCAGTGAATATGTATTTTGGTGGGAAGAACGCAAGTAATTAGAAAAGCCAATAGAATGTTATAATTTATTGCAAGGAGAATTGATTGCAAAAGCAGCAAGGTTATGCTTCAGTTTAACAGAGAATTGGTGAGATCATATTTGGAGACCAGTATTAGTCTCTTTATTTAACGAAGGATGTAAATACGTTGGAAGCAGATCAGAGACGTTTTATTAAACTAATATCTGGATTGGGCATGTTGTCTTATGAGGAAAGGTTGGACAGGCTAGGCGTTTATCCTCATGTCCAGAAGAATAAGAGGCGACTTCATTCAAACATATAAGATCCTGAGGGTTCTTAACAGAGTCGATATGGAAGTAATGTTTCCTCATGAGGGAGAATCTAGTATGACTGGCCACTGTATAAAAATAAGGAATCACACATTTCGGTCAGAGATGAGGAGAACATTTTTTTTTCATTTAGAGATTTTGAGTCTTAGAAACGCTTCCTCAAAAGGCAGTGGACGCAGAGTCTTTGCATGTTTTTAAGGCAGAGCTAGATAGATTCTTGTTATGCAGTGGGGTGAAAGATTATTGGGAACAGGTGGGAATGTGGAGTTGAGGCCGCAATCAGATCAGCCATGATCTCATTGAATGGTGGAGCAGGCTCAAAGGACCAAATGACCTACTGCTGTTCCTAATTTGTACATTTGTATGTTCATATAAAATAAGAGATACAATCCTAATAGAAGTTCAGGAGCAGAGGTACCTTGGAGTACTTGTAAACTAAATGTTAAAGATGGAAAGGCTGGTTGAGAAAGTGGTTATTAAGACTCTCGGGATTCAAAGAATATAAACAGGAGAAGGGGTAGGCCATTTTGTCCCATGAACATCCTACACCATTCAATGGCTGATCTGACTTTAGCCTCCTCCATTTTCCTGCTGCCTGGAGTGAAGCATCCTATCCTCACATTTATGCCAAAATTCAAAAATTGTCAGTGTCTAGTCTAGCATCCTAATGCAATTTGCAATTCTGGGACAATAACCTGCTCACAGATGCTCAGTTTGGGTTCCACCTGGGTCGCTCAACTCCTAACCTCGTTATAGCCTTGGTTCAAATATGGATAAAAGAGCTGAACTCCAGAGGTGAGGTGAGAGTGACTGCCCTTGACATCAAAGCCACATTTGACCAAGTGTGGCATCAAGGAGCCCTTGCAAAACTGGAGTCAATGGGAATTGGGATAAATTCCCCGCTGGTTGGAGTCACACTTAGCACAAAGGAGGATGGTTGTGGTTATTGCTGGTCAGTCATCTCAACTTCAAGACTGCACAAGTTTTTGGGGTCGTGTCCTCGGCCCAACCATCTTCACCTACTTCATCAATGACCTTCCTTCCATGATAAGGTCAGAAGTAAAGATGTTTGCTGATGATGCACAATGTTCAACATCATTTATGACTCCTTAGTGCAGCAGTGCATGTTGAAATGCAGAAACACGTGGGCTGATAAGGCTTGGGCTGATAAGTGGCAAGTAACATTTGCACCACACAAATGCCAGGCAATGACCATCTCTAGCAAGAGAGAATCTAACCATCGTCCTTTCATATTCAATGGCATCGCCAATGCTGAATCCCCCACTATCTTGGGGCTTACCATTGACCAGAAACTTAACTGTACCAGCTATATGAATACTGTGGCTACAAGGGCAGGTCAGAGGCTAGGAATCCTGTGGTGAGTAACTCACCACCTGACTCCCCAAAGCCTGTCCACAATCTACAAGGCACAAGTCAGGAGTGTAATGGAATGCTCTCCCCTTGTGCTGAAGGCAGATTTAAAGTTGGCTTTCAACTACAAATTGGATAAACACCTGAAGAGACAATATTTACAGGGCCATGGGCATGGTAGTGTGACGTTAGTGTACCTTTAAGAAGTTTTTTTTAAAAATCATGTATTCTGCAGTTGTAAGCATGCTTTTTCAGTTTGTTTTTCTCATTGCTGGGCTGTCTATGGAGAGTCTTTATATTGCTACTTAAACGGGGGTTTGTTTATTTTTACTGGGCTGTTGATGACTGCATTGTTAGGGAAAAAATTGGTTGGCAGGCCAGGTGAGAGGAGTTTTTTTTCATTTTCAGTTTGGAACTGCGGTTTGAGTTTTAGTTTTAGAAGGGGCATCAAGCTGAAAATAAGTCTCTCTCCCTGGTTTTGGAAATTCTGCTGGTGAGCTGAAAGCAAGGTCTTGCCTTTCTGAAGGGGGAAATCACTTGTTGGTGGCTTGCCCAGAATTCCTGGTGTTTTGGGAAGCTGTTCTGACTTCAAATTGTTCCGAGTTCATCCAGAGAATTGCAAACTTCGTCCAAAGGTCTCAAGTCCAGTATCACGTGAGCATTCATCTTTGTTGTGTTGAAATTGTTTGAAGGGCTTTGTCTATGACAAGGGTTTTTTTGATTGGAACACATTAGATATATTTGTTAAGGGTTATATATTATCGTGGTTGTTTTGTTTCTTGTTTGTAATTGATAAGAGTTCTTGCTAATTTTCTTACTATATATGTTAACTATATTCTTAAATAAACTTTGTTTGATAAAAGCTCCCCAGTGGGTCATTTGAATCATACCCGAAGTGAAACCTATCATGCTTATCCTAGCCAAATTTAAGATGCAAAACTTATGATCCAGGCGGGCTCCATACAACACTTTGGAGCTTCTGACCTGAATCATAACAGTAGTGAAACTAGTCAAGTAGCTCTTATGGAGAGTTGGTACAGACAGTGGGCTGAAAAGCCTCTGTCTGTGCTGTAATGATTTGATGATTCTATTTGTTCTTTATTGACTGTGCCCAGGTAGCATGTTAGCTGCAAATGCAGGGCCAGTCAAACCTACCCATGTATCTCATAAGAAATTAAAACGGTGAGATGATTTACATTATATTTTTGTATCCTTAAGATTATAGAATCTGATTTATGTTCCTTAATCTTCTGAACATTTTGATGTCTTAATCATCCCCAAGGATAGCTAGTAGAGATCTTAAAAGCTATTAGTTGTTCGCGTTTGGAACAACTTAAATGCCAGAACTGAAATAATGCAAGATGTAACTTTTTCCAGTGTTGTAATGAACTGCTCAAAGCCCCAAAGCATTTTGTCTCACATTTAGGATTACAGCTGCTACAGATTCAAGGTGTGTTTCCTGGCTAAGTCACACCTGTATCAATAAGTCAGTGAACCATTAACTACTACCTGCAGTAGTTTGTTTAATTCCTGTTATTTGGAGGGAGGATTGGCACCCAGATTGGGGATAAACTAGATTTGAGCTGTAGTGATTTCCGTATTCAGAGTTATTTCTCAATTTAAGAATACAAGGAAACTTGGGGATATAATTCTTTAAGGTGTGGGGAGAACTGGATGCCACCAGTTTTCTAAAGCAGAAAACTAAATTGTAGGAAATGTTGAAATTGTGTGTATTGGTCAATCTCAATTTACCTGTAACTCCCAATTTCTGCACATTTGAAAACCATTTTTCTAAACTTAATTATTATTGTTCTCAATACTGAATATTTTCGGTTCTCATTTCAAATGCAGCAGCAGACCTACCCATCAAATGTGAAAGGCAGCTCCAGTCTCACGCGAGACTCTGTTAGTCCTCCTGCTACACGTTCCGCCGAGGAAGACCACGTTTACAGGTATTTCACTGGGACAAGTCCCCATTTTTAAGTAGAGTGCAGATAACATTGTGTTTCAATATCAGTTTCCTCTCTAAGCAGCGTGACAGCACCTAACTCAGAAAGGATCTTCCATGAGCAGAGTAATGGGTATAGACTCCCTGTCTAAACAAAGTGGCAGACAGAGACTTCCTCCCTAAGCAGATTAAGAACATTTGGTTAAGACGGATGCTTTGTGTCAAAGCAGTGAGACAGTTATATTCTTAAACAAAGGCTGCTTCATTAAATGGAATGGCAGTGATAAACTGGGACTGCCTCTTTGAATAGAGTCACATTGATAGTCAGGGACTGCATGCCTTTTTAAACAGTGGCAACTTCAGCTGAAACAAATCCCTTTAAGAATAAGCCTCCTAAAATGGAGCTGAGTGAATAATGGGCAAGCAGTCAAAGTCTTGTGAAACTTACAGATAGCCTTGTGAGTGGAAGCATTTATCATACTCCTCTGTTTATCTTGCCTTGCTCGATTTCTAATGTTAAAAATGAAATACCATATAAGCAAATTTATTGTTTGGTGGCATGGTTTGGTTTATTAAAATTCTCTTCACAAATGATGGGACAATATAAAAATAGCTTATGTTTATATGACACTGTTAATGCAATGCATATCCTAAAATGTGGCACTGTTAATGCATGCATGTCCTAAAGTGCTACACAGAAGAAACATAGATGGCAAGCAGTAATCTGAGAATAGAAGAGAGAACAAAAAGTGTAATGGGAGGAGTTTTGGAATCTTCTGAAAAGGAGATAGAGAGCTAACAAAGGGATTGGGAGGGAAGCCCAGAGAGCAGACCCAAGATTGTAAAGCAGTCTGTCACTAATGATGGGCCAAGGGATCCATAGAAGACCAAACTCAAATAGATAGAAAAATGGAACTGAAGTAAGTGATAGCGATAGGACAGTACAACACGTGACATAATCGTTGGATGTAAGACACCAGCTGATTATTCAATTATTGCCTGTTTGATATTGTAAATTGACACAAGCTAGTGAGTGACATTTTCACCATTTGAGATTCTGGATCATTCACCATAAGTGGAACAATACTGCCCTCCTCTGACTGTCATCTGCAGCTATGTTTTTTGACTGTTACTTTGAAACCACTCTGTTACATACCTGATGAAAACATGGCACATTAGTTTGAAGTATAATTTATAATGAGATCAGAGCCATTTTAACTTTGCTGTCGCTGTATAATCTGATGCTAGTAACGGTTTTGGGCTGTGCCAGTGGTGATGTTTAAACAAGGCCTCTAGAAATAAAATCAAACTGCAGTGTGGCTTTCAGATAATAAATCATTCAAACTTTGTCATTTATGCAGCTTCCCCAATAAGACAAAGTCCGCAGAATCGTCACCACTTGTCATGACTTCTTCACTTGGCAGCAACCTTTCAGAACTGGATCGCCTCCTACTGGAACTCAATGTGGTGCAACACAGCTCACCCAGCGGTTTTGCAACAGGCAAGTCTTTTATGTAATACAAGTGGGGAACTTCTGTACTTGAAAGAAGTGTTTTGTTTTGTTTTACTTCACTTTTTTAAAAAGACTTTTGCTTCAGTGCAACAAATGAGAAAGAAGGTGCATTTTTTTCTGCTCTCATATGCTTCTCTGTTAATGCCCCAAAGAATCCGTTAAAAAATATTGCATCTGTCGAGATACTTGATTATCGAGGTAGTCTATTGACAGAAAAATACAATGCACTTGGAGGTGTAGAATCCTAGCTATACCAGTGCCGACCTGAATGGAGGCAGGGCATAGAATCAACTGTCAGCTGATAATGAATTCCCTACTATTTAATGCAAGGCTGGGGACAAGTGGAGAGTGTGGGAAGAATGTATTTTGAGGGTGGCACCCAAAATGGAAAGAGCATGGAGCAGGAAGGCCATCTTTATAATTGAACAGATGGAATTTTCCTACAAGAGTATGAATCACTCATAAGACTGGAAATGTATTTGGAATTGTCAGTGTGAAGGATCAAAGTCCAATGTATGCTGCTTGCTTTGATATTCAAAATCTGTGTGGAGTTTGCAGATTATCCTTGTGTCTGCGTGGGCTTCCCCTGGGTGCTCCAATTTCCTCCCACAGTCCAAAGGTGTGTGGGTTAGGTGGATTGGCCATGCTAAATTGACCCTTAGTATCAGGGAGGTTAGCAGAGTAAATATGTGAGGTTAAGGGGATGGGGCCTTGGTGAGATTGTTGTCGGTGCAGGCTTAATGAGTCGAATGACCTCCTTTTGCCTGTAGAATTCTATGATCTGTGAAACATAGCTGTCAACCTATATTTGCATGTAATCTCTATTCATGTAATGTTTGATAAATGAAGTGTAACATTTAGCCATTAGATTAATTATTGCTGAAATAAAAAGATCCACCCCATCACATTTCCTATTCCCTCCAGTCGTCCTGTCCTCGGAGGCCTAGAAAGCTTTCTTCCACTGTGATCAGGGCTGGATCAAGTGACCAGTTCTAAAGACTTTACCCAGTTTTGTGGCAGGATTAAGCCACTCCACAAAACATGGAAGCTGCCCATGGGAAAATGCCTTATTTCTGTAACGCAACTGAAGTTAAGATGTGAGGAATTGTGCAAATCTGAAACCCTGTTCAATGATGCTTTGGCACAAGCCTGCTGCATTATTGACCTGTCCTACATCATTGGATTTTAGACAAATTGCAATGTCTTAGGGATGAATTGCAGTTTAATTTTACTCCTCTTTCCAGGACACTACAATGGCATGTTCTAAAACAGTTGTGATTCGTATGAATCAATGCACTGCTCCATTGCTTGTTAGTACTCCGATCAGTGCCTGAAGATTCTGGCAGTGTTTCCAATCATGTGGCCAAAGAGAGTTAGGGATCTGAGGCCTCGCGTCTGTCCACAAATAGTTACTTTTTAAAATAAACAGAACGCTGCACATCATTTGGCACATTTAACCTCTGAATCATAGGTTTGGGGTGGAAGCACAAACCCAAGACAGACTTATGAACATAATCCAGGCTGATGCTTCACTGAATGATTAATGATGTGCTGCATTACAAGAAGTCCCATTTTTCAAATAAAATATGAAACCAATGCTCCATCTGTTAGCACAGTTAGCTGTAAAAGATTCCACAGCATTTACTCATATGTCCTGGCTGACATCTCTTTTTCAACCAACCAATAGTAAAAGCATATGATCTGGCCATACATTCAATTACTGTATGTGGGATCTCTTGAAAGTGTAACCTGGCTGCTGCCTTTACCTACCATAGTAACCGCGTTTTAGAAGTATTCCATAGGCTGTAAAGCATTGTGGGATGTCCTGAGGCATTGATGAAGCACAATATAAATGCAAACTTTTTCTTTATATGACAGATGGACAAGAATAAGGTATGGGAAATATCCAGGGAAAGCCACCATGAACCTAGTTTAGCTTTTAGTAACTTTTGATTCTAAGCTAGCTTTAAATCAGGCTTGAGCTATTGTCTGTGGTGTGATTAAATCTTATTGGTCCTTCCTCAGAGGAATCCAGCCGCAGCCCCCATCCTGCTCCGGTGACTGGCTCTCAATACACAGGTCAGGAAAATGGAACTCAAGTGGGAAAGAAAGTGCCTCCGCTGACAAAAGAAAAACCGAAAAGAAATGGGGGCCGTGGAATTGAAGATGTTCGGCCTAGCGTGGAAAGCTTACTAGATGAACTGGAGAGCTCAGTCCCCAGTCCAAGGTGTGTGTATATGTTGTTGTACTTCAATCAACTCTGACTTCTGCCAGCAGACCAAAAGATCCACTTGGCTCAGCTGTACTGCTGGAAATTTGGAATTCACACATATGCATACTAATTGTTTTCTATGATTTGCCTTTGGGCCAGCTGACTGAGCAGTGACTGCAATAATGAGATTGCGTGATTAGCCATTTTGGGATAGAGAGATTTGTTGACAGCTTATGCAGACCATCACCAGGTTACACAGTAACATGGCAGAAACGTTAGAATTGGGATTCTGTCAATTTTATTATTCTTTAGATATTATAAGGTGAAACACGCAACTGTGAACATTGGAGGGACTCTGTCTCTGAGAGAATCATAGAAATCATAGAAACCCTACAGTACAGAAAGAGGCCATTCGGCCCATCGAGTCTGCACCGACCACAATCCCACCCAGGCCCTACAACCATATCCCTACATATTTACCTACTAATCCCTCTAACTTACGCATCTCAGGACACTAAGGGCAATTTTTAGCATGGCCAATCAACCTAACCCGCACATCTTTGGGCTGTGGGAGGAAACCGGAGCACCTGGAGGAAACCCACGCAGACACGAGGAGAATGTGCAAACTCCACACAGACAGTGACCCAAGCCGGGAATCGAACCCAGGTCCCTGGAGTTGTGAAGCAGCAGTGCTGACCACTGTGCTACCGTGCCGCCCCCAAATCAAGCCTGATTTTATTAGCGGCCACAATTTTCCTCCCTGCAGTTGAGTCTTTGTTGGCAAGTGATCCTTAGTTCATAGAATAGAATCATAGAAACCCTACAGTGCAGAAGGAGGCCATTCGGCCCATCGAGTCTGCACCGACCACAATCCCACCCAGGCCCTACCCCCACATATTTTACCCGCTAATCCCTCTAACCTACACATCCCAGGACTCTAAGGGGCAATTTTTTAACCTGGCCAATCAACCTAACCCGCACATCTTTGGACTGTGGGAGGAAACCGGAGCACCTGGAGGAAACCCACGCAGACACGAGGAGAATGTGCAAACTCCACACAGACAGTGACCCGAGCCGGGAATCGAACCCGGGACCCTGGAGCTGTGAAGCAGCAATGCTAACCACTGTGCTACCGTGCTGTTCTTTTGACTTTTCTGTTCCAATATAAATACTAAAGGGGTGGGTGTGTTTTTTGCAAAGAAGAATATTAGTTTGAATGTAGACATCATGCATTTTCAGTGATCTTATCCACATACCAACCATATCCTAATACCTTGCATTTAGCGCTTCTACATTATGCATTCTGTAGCACAGATGCTCAAAACCATTCATCTATTTTTAAATCACCAAAAACATATTATTACAGTATGAATCAAGAAAATAGGAAATTGAATTGAGTTTGAATCCAGGTCAGTAATTTTCTAGTTATCTCAATCCTCATTGAGACTGAAACTTATAGAAAAGTTATTTGAGTTTCTAGTGACTGACTGGAAGGATCACTCAAGAAGATTTCAAGTTTGAAGACTTTTACTTTAACAAATGAACTTTGACTATATTTAGTTTTTAGTAGGCTAACTCTGAACTACAGAAAAGTTTCCTCAGTTAACTTTTAAAATGACCAAAAATCCCCTTTCATTGTTATACTTTACACTGTCCCTTTACTGGACACTTCATTCTCCAGAAACCAGTCCAAAACTATTCTTGGCTCCAGAAGGTTTGTTTCCATTTTCTTTTTCCAATTGGTTAATTTTTAATCCCCAAACTGACTTTTATGGTGAGATTGCTCTGGAGATTCCTCTTTTCAACCAAAGCTAGGCTAATCTCCCAGCCTCATTCAAATTTTCACAGTCTTGGTCTCTCAAGCATAAATTGCCATCCACATTCTGCTTGGTGAACAATAGAGATCATCTGCCTCTACCTCTTTGCTCTCAGAGTCTTGCAGACTGACTTGTGAGGTTTAGGGGTTTCTTAAGAAAACAGTGGCTATCTATAGCCTATTTTCCCCTCAAAGCTTATTTCCAAGGCAACATGAATGACATGGACCTTGTACCCAGTTAAAATGCTGATTAATGCTTCTAAACCTGCAATTCCATTCTATCTTGGAATTAACTACACAGTTTGAAGTATAGCTATTTATGAAACCTAACCAAAGCTGTTGAGATTTGGAGACATAACAGTCTACCCAAAGTCAGCACAAATGTTTTTCCCATTGTCTATAGGTGTGAACATCTTGCCCCTTCTTCCCAGTAAAACAACCTGGGCCTCACTGTCGCGTTAGTAACCAGGCTTGGTTTCAAGCAGGATTTGGATTGGGTCACAACTGCCTTCTCTGCTCCATTTTATCTCAACAGACAGCCCCGAAACATAAGTTTATAAACTTCATATTCCTCCCTCGTGTCCAAGAAATTGGTCTTCATTATCCTGCTGAGAGTTATTTAGGCCTCCATCCTCCCCAGATGAACGCGTGTAAGAGATTAGTTTATATGTAGCATTCTTTAGGTGTGCTTGATTGGGAGTGTATCATTTTTGTTTCAGTTTAACTTGAAAGTGAATCTACGCATAATGTTTGAATACAGGCAGGAAAATGAATTTCAACTCCCGCGGGCACTGCATACCATTGGTGTGCGTTTTAGTTCCCGATGATGCTGATTAGTTTGGTCTCGTTTTCAGTCCTGCAACAGCTGTGTCTCCAGTGGAAGGGCCAGCCTCTCAGCGTGACACTCCCAGCCAGCAGCAGGCACGCATTTCTGCATCCTCGGCAACCCGTGAGCTCGATGAGTTGATGGAATCCCTCTCTGTATTCAATGTGAGTGTAAACAGCTTTCTATACTTCCTGAGTCGAGTACTAAAATGCAACAGGCAGGCAAAAGTATTTGTCTCGTAGGCAGCCCCGTGAGTTGTGTGAAAGCTGTTTTGAATGTTGTAACTGCAGCTCACAGGAAGGTGTAGCCAACAGCAAGCACCTGTTATTTATCAAGGCAATGGGAATGTATTTGGGTGGAAAAAATATGTTTGTTGCATTCTAACTTGAGAAAGAATATCTGAAGCTAACTTTTAATGAGGCTTGGTGATTATTTACTAGAGTAAAACTTGACCTGGGCAGAATGCAGTACCTGAAGCTCTCTGTTGATAAACAGTCAGGAATGTGCCCCCTCCATCTTGCTGAAAGGAATACGTAAGACATGGCTGCGTCATTCAAAAATTATTAACTATATCATACCTGGAGTCTATTCAGAAGATGGATGCAACTTGTTTTTCAGTTGTCTTAACCTCAATATTTTGGGAGGTTATATGTATGTTGCATGAACTTGGAAGGAATTGAACTGAATTGGGCTTGAATTATTTCTTAACCTTTATCTAGATTGCGTCAAAAAAGAATTCAGTACTCCATTTTGCACTGATTATGTGTTTTGGATATCAGTAGTTCAGTTGGCAAGAGGAAAGAGCTGACACCAGGAAATGCAGAGACAGCTTATACAAGAGGTGTTAGTAAAGAGGATGTAGGAATGGAGCATGAGAAGCAGGGAGTGTAGCTGCGATGTTCCTGGTATGTTTTGTGGAATGGGGCGTGGGCCACAAAAGAAGATAAAGTCATGGGGTATGAGGCATGGAGCCAGTGTAATGCAGAATGGAGCACAAAGCATTGGCAAAATAGATGGAATGCAAGGCTTTGGGAGAATGCATTGTGTGATGGATAGAGTTTGAGATGCTGGGAAACACCATGCAGGGTGGGCCATGAACCACTAGAAGAATAGATAGGACATTGGGCATCTTGGAGTGGTGCCAGCAATGGAATAATAGGGTGACTGTAATGCGGTGTCCCTCAGCAGGGGACAGGTAAGGACAGGATTGAATCATTAATATCTTCTTCATTTATTTTCTCTTATATTCCCCAATTTACTTCACTTTTCTGTTCTTTCTGTTACTCTCCTTTCCTCGATTTTAGGCTGGCACTGTAACTCCTATAAGTTTTGAATCAGATGAAAAGCGAGAATCATCTCCAAATGCCCTGCTAGTGTCTGCTGCTGCCCAATCTGTCATTACTCCATCAACAACTGGGGCGCGGTTGCCCATGCCATGCAATTCACGGTTAATGCTCAATGGTACAGGTTTGCCCTCTCCAATCTCTCGAACACCCAGTCCACTGGAGCTGCTGCATATTGATGAGGAGGCTATCCCTTTACAGTCATCTGCTTCCACATTACCTAATCCTGCCACTCCATTGCATGACCATCCAGAGGTTCAATCATCCATCTCTTTTGCATCAACTTCACCTAATACAGTTGCAGAATCACAACTGGACACTGATGTTTCTCTGTCAGTGCTGCCACCCATTTCAGAACCACCTAAACCACACAAGACTGCCCTCAGGGATGTGCAGATAGTGGGAAGTGAAAACAAACCTGGGAACCAGTTCGTTATCACTGAAGTGAAATATGAAGTTATACCAAATTCCTTAAATGTCACTGCAACTGAGAGTCCTGTATCCAAACCAGCATTGACTGCAGGCACTGGACAGCAGGAGACAACAGCTACAACTTTGCTTACTGACTTTGCTGAGATGAATGAAGCTTTAGATAAGCTGTTGTCCTTGTATCCTGAGGCTGTGCAAGAAGAGCAGGTGGAGACTAAACAAGAGGTCCCTGAAGCTAAGGTGGTGTCAGTGGACAGAGCTTCAGGGTGTCCTGATACTATGGAATTTTCCACCTTGAATATGGAGATGAATGGGAGACCACACAGTTATCAACCGAGTATTGCAGATGGAACCAAACCCAGAGGAGAGAAGTTGCTGAATGTAAACAAGTCAGATGAAAAACCCATGCAGCAGGCAGCACAGCAGCAACTGAAACAAAAGGAAATGGAGCTAGAACAAAGTGGCCTGAATCATTTTTCACTGCATCATCGACCCATTGAGGAAGTGCAAGAGGAGCGGTTTGATTTACAACCAGTTCAAATACTCTCAGTGGAACGGGTTTCTGCTTCTAGTCAGGCAGGCAGAAAGTTTGAATGTGGAATGTTTTACAGAGATTTATGGCATGAGCCCCTACTGCATGGTCAGAATAGTGCTAGATATGGAACATGTTATATTAGTGCAGAGTTTAACGCTCTTAACATTATCCAAGTCGCAGCCAGTGCTGACTTTGTTATAATGGCACTACTAGTTTTGGCATTTTTTATGGACGTCTTGATGAAGTGGACTTTAATTACCTTGCATTCTAAATCACAAACTCACAAATGGTGTATACACTGAAATCAGACTAATTTTCTGTGTGTGCAACAGTGTGACAGAGCTCTGTGTGCCACCTAGATATATGGAGTCCAGATAATGTAGTATATCTCAAATGTGTGGGAAATTGTTTGATCTCCTTGATCCAGTAAGTTCTATACTTGAGGGACTGCCAAGGAAGGCCCAGCATGTTATGCAGTGCGTTATAATGAAGAGAACTGGACCAGAGAAGATCCATTGACATCACAGACCACTTTGTTGTGGGACTTGTGAAATGCCGTTGGTGTCTTCCTTAAAGTTAATCTCCTGGAGCTGGTTTCCAAGCATTGTACTGTAGAATTGTGCATAAGTGGCCTGGGTTTGATTGGATTGTCATCAAGTTAAGTAGGCAGGACAGTGGCACACAGAGGTGAGCATCTTGATTTGCACCTCTATGCCTGGAACCCTTAAAGAAGTAGTGTCTTAACTGTTGCTAAATGTGCATGCACATTTCTTCAAATTACCCAGAAGTTTGGAGTGTTCTATTACGTCAAGGTGAGTGTTGCACATGACAAAGCATTCGTTTAAAGGTTGCACGTTAACTGGTATTGAGTGTAAATGCTGTGTGTGAGGAATGTATCTGTGTAACTTGCAGAATTGTGGTTTCACTATGCAATGTTCCCTGTGGTGTAGATGAAATCTCTTATTGAGAGGACAAAGCATTCTTCAAACATACACCCGATGTACCGTGAGGACTTACCACGCCGCAAATTTGGGCCTGTCATTTTTAATAAAAACGTGTCTCAGGATAGGCTAATTGAGGAGCTGCATGGCAGACTGGGGATCGAAAAGAAGGAGCCCAAGAATAGAAAAGTGGATGACTGGCTCACAGAAGGGTTGGTCATCACTTCAAAACCTGTCAGGAAACATGAGGAGGGAACTCATGTGGTTGAGAAGGTAGCTAGAGGAATGCATGAAAAATTGTGATAAAGAAATGCATGAAGTAAGGTTTGATGTAGAAAAAATTGATTTTAATGCCTTGTGCATGGACTGCTTAACAATGTGCTGTAATTCTCATTGAGTTGTGAGCTCATTAGTCTACTGTGCATTTGTTTGCTACAGCCAGATACAATGTAGAGAGCTTTCTGCTTGATCAGCTCTTGGTTGTATTGTGCATTGTAGCCACAATTAGATGGGGTGGTGCTGCCCATCCATAGGAAAGTGCATAAAGCTGAGGCTCAAATTGAATGAATGCAAGTAACTCCTGTTGGTAACTTTCCCAAGCCCAGTTTCACCTCTTTCTTTTTTCTTACATGTGCACAGAAACTTGCAGATCGTGCTTTCCTGGATTTGTAATGTTCTCTGTGCTTGATTTGTGGGTTTGGTTTTCTTGACATTGCCACCTCTTCTACCTGTATCGCTCAATTCTATAGTTAGTCTGGAGAAGTTAGTGCCCCTGTGAGATCGGTTATTTGCAGTTGATGCTCAACAGGTGGTTATAAATGTATAAAACAGTTTAACTCGAGTGATTTTAAATGATATTGCCTGTGCTCAATCATGATACTTTCAAATTAAATTCTATCCTGCCAAACCGTATCCCACCCTGTCTCTGACTTTGGTGTAAGCCTAAGACTAAACCTGTATTTGTAAGTGGCACAGCTGAAGGTTTTTAAAGATCTGCTTGCTTAAAAAAATGTCACTGCATCCTCGCTCAAAGTAAAGGTTTCTCCAGTTGGTATGTTCAATATTCATTGAATGCTGTGCTGCTCTGCTGTTCTGCATAAAGCTGTTTGTCAAATAGGTTAAAGCATGGTGCAAATTGGGCTGTATGAATGAAAATATCCCTTAATCTACATCAGGTTCTTAGTACTAAAGCTGCTGTGTGTTTCTCTCCAGATAATAATCACTCCAGAACCCCCTTCTTCTTCAATGGGTTCTACTCCATCACCCCATTCTGTTTCACCTTCTCCCCCAGTCAAACAATGCCAAGAAAAAAGAAAAATTGAGCTTCTGAAAGTTTCACCCCTGCCTCCTCCCTTTGTGCCTTCCCCACCTTCTCCCCCTGTATCTTCCCTACCTCCTAATCCTGTACCACCCTCACTTCTTCCCCCTGTGCCTTCTCCACCTCCTCTCCCTTTGTTTCCCCAACATTCCGCTTCTTCCCGCATGTCTTCCATTCGCCCAGGATCTCAACCTGCACCTCAGTGGAATAATTCAGCTGATGATTATCAGAAACCATCTGTCCTTCCAATACCAGCATCTACACGGTTAAGCCCATACATTTTGCCAGCAGAAAAGCATCCACGTTGCTTCTCTCTACCTGTAGTACAGAGCACTGCTGTCCAAGCTGAGCCTCCACCATCTCCTTCTACACCCACTAGAGTCATGGTGTCAATAGCCTGTCAGACGGATGGCAATAACAATGATGAAGACACTCTACAATTCCAACCACAGGCATGGAAGTATTCTATCTTTCATGATTATATACTTTAAAAATCATTTGATTTAAGAAGTTTTTGAAGCTTCAGTTTCATTCCCTTTCTAGTGTACTTTGCTCAGATTATATATAGGTACATAATCTGATTTCTTTTTGCGTAAATAGTTTGAGAAATGTTCTGATGTATAGAATTATCGCAGTACAGTTATCATCCTATAACTGTTATCAGTATCCAGGTATTGAAACCTATACACTTAATCCATTTAGATACTGTCTTGTAACTATTATCCAGATCACAGTAGTTTATGGTTGTTGCAGTGGTAAAGATAATGCAATTTGGAGTGTTATGTCTTGTTAGAAATGCCTTTTTGTTAGGTTTAGAATGGTAGAAAAGTTAAAGCACAAAAGGAGGTGATTCAGCCCATCATGTCTGCGCTGGCTGAAAAAAAAACTAGCTCCTTATTCTAATCCCACGTTCTAGCACCCGGTCTGCGGGTTACAGCACTTAGATCCAGGTACCTTTCAAATGAATTGAGAGGTCTGCCTCAACCACCAATACAGGCAGCGAATTCCAGTGTAAAAAAAGTTATTCCTAATATCTCCTTGAATCCTTCTACCAATCACCTTAAACCTGTACCTCCTGGTAATTGACCTGTCCACTCGGAGAGTCACCGCTTAACCTCCTCTGTTCTAAGGAAAACAACTCTAGCCTACCCAATCTTTCCTCATAACTGCAATTTTCCAGCCTTGGCAACATTCTTGTAAATCTCTTCTGTACTCTCTCCAAAGCAATTATGTCCTTCCTGTAATGTGGTGACCAGAACTGTATCAGTTGTGGCCGAATCAGCATTTTAGACAATTCCAGCATTACCATTCTGCTTTTGTTTTCAATACCTTGGGCATTAAAGGAAAGCATTCCATATGCCTTCTTTACCAATCTTTCTACCTGTCCTGCCACCAGAGGTCTGTGACATGCACTCTCCCTCTACCCTTTCAGTATCCTCCTGTATTCCTTTATTTTGTTTGCCCTCCCAAAATACCTCTCTGGATTGAATTCCATTTGCAACTGTTCTGCCCACTCAACCAAATCATTGATATCATTCTGAAGTCTACACGGCCAATTTTTGTGCAGTCTGCAAATTTCCCAATCATGTTTCCCACAATTAAGTGCAAGTCATAAATATATACAACAATAGCAGGGACCCAACTGTGAGCCCCGTGGAATACTACTGGAAACCACTTTCCGTTCACGGTGGTTAGCACTGCTGCCTCATAGTGCCAGGGACCCGGGTTCGATTCCCGGCTTGGGTCACTGTGCGGAGTCTGCACTTTTTCGTTGAGTCTGCGTGGGTTTCCTCCGGGTGCTCCGGTTTTCTCCCAAATTCCAAAAGACGTGCTGGTTAAGTGCATTGGCAATGCTAAATTCTCCCTCGGTGTACCCGAACAGACGCGGGAGTGTGGCGACTGTTGCAGTGTTAATGTAAGCCTACTTGCGACACTAATAATAAATAAACTTTAAAACATCTGTCGATCAGTACACTAATTTTGAGCTAATGTTGGATCCAATATCAGAACTAGGAGCAGGAGTAGACAATTCAGCTCCTCGAATCTGCTCCTTCATTCAGTACGATCATGGTTGATCTCCCCCCGGCTTCATCTTCACCTTCCTGCCCACTCCTTACAAGCCTTCATCCCTCTACTAATTAAAGACCTATCTATCTCATCAAATTTACTTATTGTTTCAGCATCCACTGCACTCTGGGGTAGAGAATTCCACTGATTCACAACCCTTTGAGTGAAGTAATTCCTCCTCATTTCTGTTTTAAATCTGCTACCCCTTAGCCTAAAACAATGGCCTCGCATTCTAGAATGTCCAACAACGAGACATGTCTGCATCTATGCTGTCAATCCCCTTTAGCCTCTTATATACCTCAATTATATCTCCCCTCATTCTTCTCGACTCCAGTGAATATTAAACTGCTCAGTCACTCTTCATAAGATAACCTGCCACGTTCCGCTGGATCTCATGGGCTTTTATTTTTCTGACCAGTCTGTCATATGGAACCTTGTCAAATGCCTTCGTGAAATCCATATAGGCTACATCCACTGCACCACCCTCTTCAATCCTCCTTGTTACTTGCTCAGAAAATTCTACTAAGTTAGTACGGCATGACTTTCCCTTATCAAAACCGTGCTGATTATCCCTCATTAATCTTTGCCTTTGAAGTGACAGTTTATCCTGGCTTTCAGAATTGATTCTAATAATTTGCCCAAACCAAAGTCAGACTGACCAGTCTATAATTTTCTGGTCTACCTGTTTTAAACAATGTTACAACATTTGCAGCAAAGCCTCTGGTATGTTCCCAATCAGGTATAGTAGAATTATCAAAACATTACCAATGAGGGCTACTACGTGTTGGGAGAAGGGTGAACCATTTACAAAATAAAAATTGCTTGTTGGGTTCCCTGATCATCTAGTCAGTAACTATATTGTGCAGTGTGGTACTATGTTATACAACATTTGATCCCTGTTAATACTGAGTTAACTGATTTCTAATTCACATCAATTAATTTGATTACATCAATTAAATCAGAAATTAATCTGCAGATTGGTCAAACTTACAGATACTAAAAGAGCCATACTAACACGTGAATCTGGATATTAATTCTGTACTAGTGTTAATTGAGGGTCACAGTAAATGGGAGAAGTGATATAGTGACTTTAGGCTATCAGTTATCAAACTCAAGAGGCAGTGTTTTAAGTCAGCTCTTTTGAAAGCTTATGGTCTAAAAATAAATCTTACATTTAGAACTAATAGTTTGGCATATGAACCATCACTTATGTACAACTTTTATAATGTATATATGTATTATTTGATTGTGTTTCAATTTATAATATTATCAAGCAGTTTATTTTGTAAAGTTATTTGACACAATGTCAGCATGGATATTTATTACTGTGGAGTTAAGAGCATGTATGGGCAGAGAAGCTATACATGCATTTGTAACCTTGGCCATTCCCAGTTATTGCAAATTTCATTTTCTCTTTATAGGTGAATGCAGCCTTTGAATCTGTGTCACTCCCTTCACCTCCATCCTTTGAGAAGGCAGGGCATTCTTTCAACTTGGCATGCTCTATTCTATGCACGCTGCTTCATTTGTAAATCTAGAGTCAGCTACTGGCTCTTCAAAACACAATGCTGATCTATTAGGTGTGGTGGGCATGGGAGATTGTAGTAGATCAGTAGAATCACCTGTCTTGGAGATTATTTGAGATTTTAAATATGTCTGCATTCATGCTGACATGATACTTAAAGCCTGTACTAACCATACAACATTTCTGTCTACGTATTAAACGTAAACTTGAACTAGAAGGCAAATGTGTTGTATCCTTGTCCAATGCTTCAAGTTGTAGAAACTTGCTTTGCAACTGTGACAGAATTGCTACACAATGCCATTGTGTTTACCTGTACAAAGGTGCAATGCAGATGTTTTCTTGGATAAAAGTTGCAGTATTCCTGAATATATCTGTTTCCAGCATTGTTTACTAACAGCTAATATAAAAACAAACTGCTAGAAAAGCTCAGCTGGTCTGGCTTCACCTGTGGAGTGAGAAACAACATTTCAAGTTTATGATCTTTCATTGCTCTGATTGAAAGGTCATCAATTTAAAATGTCTCTCCCCTTAGATGCTGCCTGGCCAGCTGAGTATTGTGTGCTTTATGTTTCGTAATTTCAGTTTTCCAGCATTTGCAATCTTTTGCTTTTGTATTTACTAACAACTGCCTGAATAACCAGATAGCTCTCTGCATAATCAGAGAATTCCTGCATCTTGGGAGGAACAGCATCATGCCGTTTCATTCTGTAGAATTGAGAACGCGAACTGAAAAAAAACACCTTGAGCAGCAAATATAGGGTCCAGGTTTCACATTATGGCCAAAATGTTACCGCCACACCAGCCCCGAAATTGGGGCGGGCACGGCTCACAGAACGGAATTCTCCGTTGGCCTCAGGTGGGATTTTATGAGCCTCGCCCAAGCGAGGCCGAAAAATATCGGCCTATGTATCACCCGATACATAAAGATGGACTTTCAAATTGGGTTTTGTGTCCATATCTTGTTTCTGAAGCATTGAAGAAATTAAGAAAACGACATATTACTTTCAATTTATCAGTTGAATTGAAATCCAACCCAAAATTGAAGTGAAACAGTTAGGTTTTTTTAGTGTTGAAGTCAAGGCCATTTGTGCTGGGCAGCAGCAATTCTTGAAAATATTAAAAAAGAAAATGAGCTAAAAATATTGACTGGGTTAAATCAAATGAGTTTAAAGTCCGGAAAAATGTAGGAAAAAGGGTTGCAATCCAGAACACAAGAATGTAAATACTTTTGAGGTACTGGGAAAAATTGGCAGACTATGCAGTGTGTCATGATCGCTACATAGTTTTGATGTTGAGAAGAAACAACACTATGTAAGACAGTGAATTTGAAACTTTGAGGGAACAAAAGAGATTTCTACTAATATTGATAAAGTAGAGAAAAGTGAGATGAGAGAGTTTGGGTGGGAGAAAGAAATGTGATCCTTTTCTTACTACCCAAGGTGCGAGAAGAGCCACTAAGCTTTAAAAAAGCTTAGATATTATTTAGGGAGAAGTGCTTGGGGCTAAACAGCAAACCGAGATTTTTGAAGATGACTTTAACAATGTGGAGATGTGACTGCATTTTGATTGATATGTTGTGTGGCTACATTATTGAATCCAGTCATGTTACTGATGAAAGTGGCTGCTTTATATTTTGCTCATTGTGAACAGATTTTCAGGCAAGTATTGAACAGAGACTGTCCATAGCATGGTCCAGTCTCCAAATCCATGCTCTTGTCTCAGTTCTGAGAAGCTGAAATTGCTCAGTTCCAGGGGAAGCTATTTTCCTCCTTCCAGGTTTCCCACCACCATGCAGCCGACAGTATTGCACATTGCTTGCTCCATAGCTGCCAATGACGTAACTGATTAACCAAAGAACATTTCACTTCACTGTCGAAAATTGGGCTCACAGAACGGAATTCTCCATTGGCCTCGGGTGGGATTTTATGAGCCTCACCCGAGCGAGGCCGTAAAATACTGGCCTATGTATCACCCGATACATAAAGATGGACTTTCAAATTGGGTTTTGTGTCCATATCTTGTTTCTGAATTATTGAAGAAATTAAGAAAACGACATATTACTTTCAATTTATCAGTTGAATTGAAATCCAACCCAAAATTGAAGTGAAACAGTTAGGTATTTTTGGGCAGCTCCTTTCGTTGTAGTGATGTGAAAATGCATTTTTTTGGGGGGAAAAAAATAATAGGGTAGAACGCTGTCACTTAAAGTGGCATTGTGTCAAACCTACACCAAGAAATGCTAAAAGCTGTCTTTGGAGCAATGAGTAACATTTTCCAGCACTAATTACCTTTATTGAATAGTCTAGCAGACTAGGTTAATAAACTGAGTCTCATTCAGCCAGTTTGGAGTTTGACTGGGTCATACTATAAAATTTCCTTGTGTGGCAGATGTACTGCTGGCACCTTCAATGTGTTTTGCATGTTTGAATATGATTCTGTTCCCTTTTTCACAGTTTGTTTTAGCTTCTTTCATTCTGTCCTCTTACATTTCTGTTTCCTGTTGATCCATTTCTAGCCAGTCAATCCAGGCCGTGCTACCACCATGCTGTGTTCCCCATTACGTAAAGGAGATCCTTTGGAACTGGTAGATCCAGTTGCCCTTCCCCCGCGCCCAGCCCCTCCCTCATTGTGTGGACGGCAACAAAAACCAAATGTAAACGTGTGTATATGAGAGAACTTGACTTTTCAAGTAGACACAGCAAATGCAGACTAATATCCACAGAACTTAAGTGCATTAGTTTGTTCTGTAGGGCTGTTACATCCAGTGATACAACCACAAGTTGCAAGTGTTGAGACATGCATTAGTGTGATGTATTAATAAGGCAGTTTGAGTTGTTCTCATTTGTTAATGCCATGTGATGTTAGAAGCAGCCTGGATTTTTTCAGGATGGCAGCCGGTGACTAGTGGTGTGCCTCGGGTCAGTGCTGGGACCACAACTTTTCACAATATACATTAATGATTGGAGAAAGGAACTGAAGGCACTGTTGCTAAGTTTGCAGATGATACAAAGATATGTAGAGGAACAGGTAGTATTGAGGAAGCAAGGGAGCTGTAGAGGGACTTGGACAGGTTAGAGAGTGGGCAAAGAAGTGGCAGATGGAATACAATGTGGAAAAATGTGAGGTTATGCACTTTGGACGGCGGAATGGAGGCATAGACTATTTTCTAAATTGGAAAATGCTTAGGAAATCAGAAACACAAAGGGACTTGGAGTCATTGTTCAAGATTTCTTAAGGTTAATGTGCAGGTTCAGTCGGCAGTTAGGAAGGCAAATGCAATGTTAGCATTCATGTCGAGAGGGCTAAAATACAAGAGCAGGGATGTATTCTGAGGCTGTATAAGGCTCTGGTCGGACCCCATTTGGAGTATTGTGAGCAGTTTTGGGTCCCATATCTAAGGAATGATGTGCTGGCCTTGGAAAGGGTCCAGAGGAGGTTCACAAAAATGATCCCTGGAATGAAGAGCTTGTCTTATGAGGAACGGTTGAGGACTCTGGGTCTGTACTCATTGGAGTTTAGAAGGATGAAGGGGGAATCTTATTGAAACTTGCAGGATACTGCGAGGCATGGATAGAGAGGACATGGAGAGGATGTTTCCACTAGTAGGAAAAACTAAAACCAGAGGGCACAACCTCAGGCTAAAGGGACGATCCTTTGAAACAGAGATGAGGAGGAATTCTTCAGCGAGAGAGTAGTGAATCTGTGGAACTCTTTGCCGCAGAAGGCTGTGGAGGCCAGGTCATTGAGCGTCTTTAAGACAGAGATAGATAGGTTCTTGATTAATAAGGGGGGGTCAGTGGTTATGGGGAAAAGGCAGGAGAATTGGGGTGAGAAAAATATCAGCCATGATTGAATGGCGGAGCAGACTCAATGGGCTGAGTGGCCTAATTCTGCTCCTATGTCTTATGGATTAGCTATATGGATGTCAGTTGAATAAATGGTAGTCAAGCTCTTCAGTTACTTTACCATGGAGCCTCCTCATTAGGGGTCTTACTTTGGTTTGATTGTAGTTGGATTATTTGAATGCTTGTGTTACATCATGGTTGCATTATGTCAGAAAACAATTAATCCAGCACAGAAAGCTGAGTCATCCTTTAGAGTTTGCTGTTGTTTGCTGTGATAAACATTTAAAAAATGTTAGATATCCAGTAACAAAATGTTATGAGATATTAAAGTTAAGGTTTCAAGTTTATTTATTAGTGTCACAAGTAGGCTTACATTAATACTGCAATGAAGTTACTGTGAAAATCCCCTTGTCGCTACACTCCGGCGTCTGTTCGGGTGCACTGAGGGAGAATTTAGCATGGCCAATGCACTTAACCAGCATGTCTTTTGGAATTTGGGAAGAAACCGGAGCACCCGGAGGAAACCCACGCAGACACGACGAAAAAGTGCCGACTCCGCACAGACAATGACCCACGCCGGGAATCAAACCAAGGTCTCTGGCACTATGAGGCAGCAGTGCTAACCACTGTGCCACCGTGGACGGAAAGTGGTTTCCAGTAGTATTCCATAGGGCTCACAGTTGGGTCCCTGCCATTGTTGTATATATTTATGATTTGCACTTAATTGTGGGAGGCATGATTGGGAAATTTGCAAATTGCACAAAAATTGGCCGTGTAGTTTACAGTGAAGAGGATAGCTGTCGACTTCAGAATGATATCAATGATTTGGTTGAGTGGGCAGAACAGTTGCAAATGGAATTCAATCCAGAGAGGCATTTTGGGAGGGCAAACAAAACAAAGGAACACAGGAGGATGTGGCGAATTTAACATAGCCAATGCACCTAACCAGCACGTCTCTTGGACTGTGGGAGGAAAACGAAGCACCCGGAGGAACCACGCACAGACATGGGGAGAACGTGCAGACTCCACGCAGACAGTGAGACAAGCCAGGAGTTAAACCCAGGTCTCTGGCGCTGTGAGGCACCATTGCTCCGTGCCACCCTTTTAATCAAGAACCACAATCCCAACCGATATCTTTCTTGAGGATAACTCATCAGAATGCTGCAAAGTGCAATGATGAATCTGTGACTTCCTAAAAAATCTTATCTGAAATCAGATAAGTTTGGAAAGATACTCTGGGAAAACCCAGCAATGGAAAGAAAAATAAATAAAATTGCCAGCGTGTTATATGACCTCCTTTTCTATGTTTTCTCTGATTAGATCATTCTGTTTTATTAGAGCTATTTTAACTGCATAGTGGAAACTAGGATAACCCTGCTTCTTAATACAAATTTTTTGCTGGAAAGCAAGAACTGCACTAAATCCCTGCATGGTCAAATTGTGGTACATAGAGCAGGAGGGGGTCATAGCAGCAGGAGGAGGTCGACCAAGAGCCATAAATGGTTTCAGAATGCCACTACAGTAAAATAACTGTACCAATGACTTACTTTAGTAATTTGATATTTTATTTCCAGTGAAATTATGTTGTCTGACTTAATGAATGATACAGATACTTCTCTGCTGCTAATGATAAGATGTGCAATTCTTCATTCACTCAATATGTCCTAACATCCACGCAATAAGGTTAATGATGATCACTTGACCCTATAAGATTATTTTTTTAAATTGGAGCCCTCATGTCCTTCCCTTCATATGTCTTATCAAATTTGTTACAGCCTTTGGTACAATGTTTTTCTTTGCCGGATTTCACTTTGGTTATATTTCCAGCACTTGTTGGTATGTGGTTCATGGCTCTCTGACATCTGCTGTAGAAATGCAGTTTTGCAGATGTGAGCTCTATCAGAAATATGAGGAAACGACAAAAGAAATCTGCAGAGGATCTAATATCACAGAGGCAGCATCTTAAAATGTTGCCCAAGACAGGCAAGAGAAGAAACTAGGCCTTGCATCCTATTCTGTTAGTATGAATTGCTTATTTTCACCAGCATTCAGGACATAATGGGGCATGTTTTCCTGTCCCTGTCTCTGGGCCTACTGGATGACCTGGATGCAGGAAATGTAGAGAAATTAGGCAGGAAAGAAGAGCACACAATCTAGCTTCCAAATGTAAAATTGGTGGAAATCTGACAGTTGCATTCTCCTTGCCATCTGCATTTGCTGTTTTGATATGCCCAAGCGATCAATTTTACCCAGGTGCAGCAAACAGGTCTGCTCACATATTCCAACAGTTTTTGGTGCTGAATTTTCTGACAATTCTGTAGATAACTAATCTAGCCCTCTCTACATTCTGAATTTTTAATCTGTAACTCTTTATAACTTCATTTTAATCATGTTAACCGATTTCTTTTAACAGTGAAAAATTCTGCTATCCAAAACGTGTTTTAATATTTTCAAAATTGTAGACTTTGTTTCGTGTAAAGTAAGAATGTAATACAAAACGCTTATCAAATTGTCCTTCCCCACCCCATGCACCAAAAGATACAGGCCCATCACTGATTAATTATGGCTGCAGGTTGGTCAGTAAAATTCAGATCCACCAGTCAAGAAAATTTAGCTTTGATTCATGCTAACTCAAGAAGGTTTTAATTAGCAGTCAGTACTTATTGATAGTGTTTATTGATCAAAACAGTATAGTCCAGCAGTCCTCTATTTAGCATCTGACTGCGTGCTTTATGGACCTACAAAGGCAGTTAACAAGGTTAAATATCCCTTGTGCATAATTTTGTCATGTGTGGAGGTATCGCATAAATCTTGCAATAAGAGACATAATTCCTGTTTGCGTATGTTAACCACAGGAATAAACCTTTTAACTATCTTGCCATGTCAAATATAGAGCTGAATTTAGTCAGCCCAGCAGGGGTCTTACCCACCTCTTAGTGAACTAAGTGGAACCCCCAGAAAGGCCAGATGGTACTAAGTGCTCTTCAAGTTCTTGAATGGCTACTGTTAAGCCTTATATGGGATTCGAATCGTCAGCAGATGAAGTCCTGCCCACAGAGCTGCTGACCAATCAGAGGCCAGCAGCACCTCATTGCCATCACCGCCAGTGGGAACAGTGGCAGCTGCTGGGGGGGGGAAAGAGGACTCACACATTGGAAGCAAGGCCAGGTGGGAGACAGTGCCTCTCACCTAATAGTCATTCCACCATCTGTGATCAGGAACCCGCCATTAGCCACTTCAACTTAATTGGGGAAGTTTTTTGTTTGCTGCTGGCCACTGATTAAGTGAGCCTACCCCTCATGGTCCATGCCACAGCAGGCTGCATTAAAACCCGCCCATAGTGTCTAATAACAAAATAAACAGGCAAATATTTGCAAGTCTATTATTCGCCATGCATGTCATAAAGGTGTAAGTGCTATTCTTGTCAAAAGAACTAAAGATCACCCCTATGTGAGTTAGGTAGGTTCTAACTAGAAGATTTCACCAAAAGAGAAGTTACGTTAAGTATGGTTTGTGACCTAGGCCGCCTTTTGGAGAATAACTGTTATATCTAAAGATGGACAAAAAAATGGTTAAAACTACATCAGTGAATTAACACACCTCAAAATCAACTATTACTCAACAGGATAACAGTGCTGTAACCCATTGAATATTTAACATGATCATTTTTTTCCTCCCTCCTTCTGTTCACAGATGATGTCAGGGTCTAAAGGAAAGCATGGTGGCTCCTCCACTGTCGCAGGTCCTCAAAAAGCTGGAAGCCAACTGGACAACATGCTGGATGAACTGCATGTTGGGCTGAATAAGCTGGGGGTTGCGACTGTTGCAAAAGGAGTGTGTGCTGCATGCAAGAAGCCTATTGCTGGACAGGTGAGAAGAACTCTCTCAGTATGGGTAGCACAGTGGTTAGCACTGCTGCTTCACAGCTCCAGGGACCTGGGTTCGATTCCCGGCTTGGGTCACTGTCTGTGTGGAGTTTGCACATTCTCCTCGTGTCTGCGTGGGTTTTCTCCGGGTGCTCCGGTTTCCTCCCACAGTCCAAAGATGTGCGGGTTAGGTTGATTGGCCATGCTAAAAATTGCCCCTTAGTGTCCTGGGATGCGTAGATTAGAGGGATTAGCGGGTAAAATATGTAGGGATATGGGGGTAGGGCCTGGGTGGGATTGTGGTCGGTGCAGACTTGATGGGCCAAATGGCCTCTTTCTGTGCTGTAGGGTTTCTATGATTTCTATTTCTATGATTTGAAATGTCCCAGCAGTTTGCAAAATTCAATAGAAACAATCTCTGGTACTGAGTAGGCTTGCAGTTTGAGTCCATTCTTGCTGCTGTTAGTAGCATGCTGCTCAAACTTGTATCTGATCTCTGCAGTGAAACACCTTTTAATGAGGCAGGGGAATGAAATACTGCTGCTGTGTGTGCTATCATGTTTAATGTGTACCCATGACAGCCTATTTAACACAATTGTTTGATAATAATACAAGATTCTGGAAATATACAAGTCAATCAGCATGTATAAAGAGATAGATCAGGTTATTATCATAAAATCCCAACAGTGTAGAAGGAGGCCATTTGGCCCATCGAGTCTGCACTGACCACAATCCCACCCAGGCCCTATTCCCGTAACCCCAAATATTTACCCTGATAATCCTCTCATATCAATTTAGCATAACCAATCAACCTAACCCACACATCTTTGGACTGTGAGAGGAAACCAGAGCACCCGGAGGAAACCCACACAGATATGGGGACAATGTGCAAACTCCAGCAGACAGTGACCTGAGGCCAGGATTGAACCCCAGTCCCTGGCGCTGTGAGGCAGCAGTGCTAAATACTGTGTCACCGTGCTGTCCCAACATGTTGAGGTTTTCCTTTCACCAGAGGGAACTATATTGCACTCCAAAAACATGCATTATTACCCCCTCCAGAAGTGCAGCATCTGGACAAATAAAGACCACATAAGTATGTCAAGAGTTGTGCAAACTTGATTAATAAACTCGCTTGTTATATAATTATAAAAGGATATTACCTAGATGTGATTGAGCAGGTAGGATTATTTGCTACCTTCTACATTTGTGAAGCATTTTAAAAATGTGTTTATTTTCTGTCAGGTTGTCACTGCGATGGGTCGTACCTGGCACCCAGAGCACTTTGTTTGTATCCATTGCCAAGAGGAGATTGGTTCTCGGAATTTCTTTGAACGAGATGGTCAGCCATACTGTGAGAAAGACTATCACAACCTATTCTCCCCCCGCTGTTACTACTGCAATGGACCCATTCTGGATGTAAGTATCTCAAATTTATTCAAAATGAAATGGTTACTCTTGTGATGGGGTTGAAAAGTGAGGATTAATTACTGGGTACTTCATCTGCAAGTGACGAATATGAACAAATACAGTGCACTTGGAGCTAGCAGCCATTCCTGTATTCTCTGGGAATAGCATTCCTGTGAGAGAGGAATACAGTGAAGTCCTGCCGTTCGCAAGGGTTACATTCCCGCAAAACCTTACGAATGGCAAAATGGTGAACAGCAAACATACTCTACGGTGAGAATCAATTAGATAGGTTGCAGCCAAATTTGACATTCATAAAGGCAATAAAAACTATGTTTTTCATTAATTTAAAGATAAATTTACTGGACAAATAGTTAAAATAAAAACAAGAAAATTATAAGATCTGTCACACTTACAGTATTGTACTTGAGAGTGGAGGTGAACTGTGATCAGAAATTAAATGGAAGCAACAAGGCCGGCGACACACATGCAGTGCCAATTTTCTACTAAAAGAAATATGTCATGGACACACTTTCCTAACTTCATTTAGGTTTTATAATCCAGCATTTGCTAAAGTTGGCTTCTATTATTTTTCGAACCATGGATAAGTGAACATGTGTGTCGGCAGTGGACAATCTAGTCTATAAAGACTTTTACATGGTTTAAGTGAATTCACTAAAGAGGAAGTCACGAATAACGGGACTTTACTGTACTAAAGTTAAATTGGTTTGCTTCTACAAATGGATTTACTTAAGACCATAAGACCATAAGACCATAAGACATAGGAGCGGAAGTAAGGCCATTCGGCCCATCGAGTCCACTCCACCATTCAATCATGGTTGATTTCAACTCCATTTACCCGCTCTCTCCCCATAGCCCTTAATTCCTCGAGAAATCAAGAATTTATCAATTTCTGTCTTGAAGACGCTCAACGTCTCGGCCTCCACAGCCCTCTGTGGCAATGAATTCCACAGACCCACCACTCTCTGGCTGAAGAAATTTCTCCTCATCTCTGTTCTAAAGTGACTCCCTTTTATTCTAAGGCTGTGCCCCCGCGTCCTAGTCTCCCCTGTTAATGGAAACAACTTCCCTACGTCCATCCTATCTAAGCCGTTCATTATCTTGTAAGTTTCTATCAGATCTCCCCTCAACCTCCTAAACTCCAATGAATATAATCCCACGATCCTCAGACGTTCATCGTATGTCAGGCCTACCATTCCTGGGATCATCCGTGTGAATCTCCGCTGGACCCGCTCCAGTGCCAGTATGTCCTTCCTGAGGTGTGGGGCCCAAAATTGCTCACAGTACTCCAAATGGGGCCTAACCAGTGCTTTATAAAGCCTCAGAAGTACATCCCTGCTTTTGAGTGTAGCATGAAGTAGTGTCAGACCTAGCTGTTAGAAGGGTGACAGTACGTTGGAGCCTTGGTTTTACTTGTTGTGAGGAATGAGGGCAGTGCAGTGGACCTTTATCTGGTCCACTTATGTTCAGCTAAATAGTATAAAGAATGAGGTGGATGCATTTTGCTTTGCCATACTAATGCCTTCTCTGTTTTCTACATTACAGAAAGTAGTGACAGCACTGGATAAAACTTGGCATCCTGAACACTTCTTCTGTGCCCAGTGTGGAGCCTTCTTTGGACCAGATGGTACAGTGCTGTCTCTAGTATGCTTTCTGTCTCATGTAGTTTGGCCATTCCAGATTCTGTGTGTTAGCATTGTACAATGTAATTGCTAGCATACCATGTATTCTAGAATCAGTCTTAAGCTTACATTATTTCACTGCCGACCATGCCGTGTGTTGGCCAGGCCACACAACAGGCTATGTTTCACCAAATTGGAAATGGGGACAGGGTTACTAGTCACATTTAACCTTTATACTGACAGCAGATCTGAAGAAAATGCTGGCTATCTGACCCAGTTGCTTTTTGGAAATTCAAGCTTCTGCGCCATGGAAATGCAAGGAAATGTAGTAAGCCTGTATTTTGTGAGCTTCTATTTGAGTCCATTGGCACAATGTCAACCAAATGCTTGTAAGATATTCTATGCAATTTTCTCTATGAAACGGCAATGTTTTATTCCATGGTGTGACATTTAGTCTAGTCAATTATGAGTTTTCAAAGTAAATCCAGGCATATCATCAAGTGTTGCCTTGATTTGGGATTTTTGATTGATGTTGAGGTTGATTATTGTGCTGAACATCTGGAAGCACATGTGCATGGATTTTGCTATAAACTACTATATAGATAGACCACGGAAGTTGATTGTTCAATCAGAGCATTGGAAACTGATTTTGTAAGCCATCAAAATCTTGAGGATGCTGATGATGGAGGAAGGATATGATACTGCTATACATGAATGCTGTTACCGCTGCAGAATTTGCCCATACAATGGAATCAAATAATCATAGAATGTTACACTTACCTTGGGGAGTGGTAGTGGCATTATCCTTAAGTTTAAGTCACTTCTTTTGGTATTAACTAGTGATATTTATCTACTGGAGCTGCACCAGAACACTATTTTTGTATCATATTTTCACAACACTGCACTTAGGTTTGGGAGCTTTGAACAGGCTTTTTCCATTAGTCGTTGCTCACTACAACTCATTTTAATAAGACACCTACCTGCAATATGTAAAACCTTTTACATTGTGGGCTTAATTTGTTTTACTTCAAGAACAGTGGCAATATCGCTCAAGTTTTTACTGGGTTATAATGTGAATTATCTCAAATCCTTTTACTTTGACATCCCCTGTTGTTCATTTGCAGGATTCCATGAAAAAGATGGGAAGGCCTATTGTCGTAAAGATTACTTTGATATGTTTGCCCCGAAATGCGGTGGCTGTGCACGGGCTATTCTGGAAAACTACATTTCAGCCCTAAATTCACTATGGCACCCAGAGTGCTTTGTCTGCCGGGTAAGAAAAGGCAAAGATTCTGAATGTATCGCACAAAATCTATTCTTCATTCTTGAAATTATGTTTGGGTTGTTCTTTGGTCATGCAGTAATCACCATGCCAGGCACCAGCTTCCGCAGCGGCTAAATGGAGCTCTCTGCTGAATTTTGTCAAGGGGCAGTCTTCAGTGATGTGACATTGATTGGGGTACACTACAGCTGCAGTTTGGGTTCCCTGCAAGGCCCCATTTGTATCATTTTGCTGCACAAAGGTCTTGGCCAGTGCGGGAACAGTTGAGGAGCCCAGTGCTGACGTGAAAGGTTGAAGCTGGGTGGTGGGCTGTGGGATCTCTCATGAATGGATGTTGTACATTAGATGTTTTACTTTTGAATGAAATACAATATAGTGCATCATGTTAAATAAAAACATAAATGGAAAATAAGTATAATTTTACAATTAATGTTACTGGCACACCATTAAGGCACCGAGTTCTATTGGATCTGGCAAATAACTTAAGGACATGTCAAGATTTGAACTACAACAGAATCCAGTTAAAGTGTAATTGTGGGCAGTAGCTGAATGAGGCTGATTAATGCTAGTTGCTACTTTATATTGTAATTGATGTAGGATGTTGAAATAACACTGTTAATGCAATGGTCAGCTCTTTAATGTACAGTTAGGTGTTGGATAGTGCTTCATTCTGACTGCTGCTTTTTGCCCATAAGTAAATGAAACCAGAGAAGGATTAAAATAATTAAATCACTAATCAGGATGATAGGACAACTGATTAACAAGATATTTATTGTTCAAAGCACCAACCATAACAGCAATGTTTCATCTGCTGCAATCAGTGGGAGATTGCAGCACAAAACATCAGTACATGATAGGAAATCTATCTAATATAAATGGGATTTGGCAAGTTTGATTTGATTTATTATTGTCACGTATTAATATACAGTAAACAAATATTGTTTCTTGCACGCTATACAGACAAAGCATACCGTACATAGGGAAGGAAAGGAGAGAGTGCAGAATGTAGTGTTACAGTCATAACTAGGGTGTAGAGAAAGATCAACTTAATGCGAGGTAGGTCCATTCAAAAGTCTGATGGCAGCAGGGAAGAAGCTGTTTTTGAGTCATTTGGTACATGACCTCAGACTTTTGTATTTTTTTCCTGATGGAAGAAGGTGGAAGAGAGTATGTCCATGGAGTCTTTGGTTATGCTGGCTGCTTTTCCGAGGCAGCGGGAAGTGTAGACAGCGTCAGTGGATGAGAGCCTGTGGATGGGTTTGAGTGATGGATTGGGCTTCGTTCATGACCCTTTGTAGTCTCTTGCGATCTTGGACAGAGCAGGAGCCATACCAAGCTGTGGTACAACAGGAAAAAATGCTTTCTATGGTGCATCTGTAGAAGTTGGTGAGAGTTATAGTGGACATGCCAAATTTCCTTAGTCTCCTGAGAAAGTAGAGGTGTTGGTGGGCTTTCTTAACTATAGCGTGCGCGTGGAGGTACCACGACAGGTTGTTGGTGATCAAGACACCAAAAAACTTGAAGCTCTCAACCATTTCTACCTCGTCCCCATTGGCTCTCAACAATTTCTACTTCGTCCCCATTGATGTAGACAGGGGCATGCCCTCCACTATGCTTCCTGAAGTAGTTGACTGCTTCCTTCGTTTTGTTGAAACTGAGGGAAAGATTATTGTCGTTGCACCAGTTCACCAGATTCTCGATCTCTTTCCTGCACTGTGTCTCGTCATTGTTTGAGCAAGTGAGCAAATATCTGCATGGGCACTGCAAATAGTGATCACTAAAAGGAAATTGCATTTTTATATAGCTTCCAAAGTCCTGTTTCAATTGAAACGACTGCCGTTTGGAGGATCAGTGAGGAGCAGTTCAATTAATGTCCCTGAGGATCTAGGATCAGTCTTGTGGTGATGCTCGTGATCCCCACATATCAGAAATTCTTCAATTTTATTTATTTCATTATCATTTCACATAAGTTATTAAAGGTAAATGTCCCCCTTTAAGAATAAGAAAAATACTTTGAAAGTAAAATATTCCTCCAGCCCCTCACCTAGATCCTGTTCAAAACTAACTTAATTACAGTGTTAATGTAGGCCTACTTATGGCACGAATAAATAAACTTAAGGAAGAATAAATTGTTTAAAATATCTCTTAGTTGACAGGATGTACTCTCAATTCCACCAATAACTAACAACTTAGTGAAAAACTGCCTTGTTAAGTCTTCTTATTGGTTTCTGATGTGTGTGTAGCCTTCACTGCCTGAATAAAATTAACCTCCATATTCACTGCCCTTACCCAGCCTCAATCTTCAAAACCTTGCTGTGGACTACAATAGGAAGTTTGTTTCTTTAATTTATTATTCTTATTAAAACCTATGTTTTAGCTATAGTTTTGTCTCCTTGACTTGACTCTACTATTTTAGACTTCCATGACTTTAGAAATCAAAGGATGTCCGTGAGAGGACTTAAGGTGGGGCAAAGTCACAAATCAGCTGATTGCTTTCTATTCATGTACTTTTATGTAACACAGTGGTTAGCACTGCTGCCTCACAGCACCAGGGACCCAGGTTCTATTCCCGGCTTGGGTCACTGTCTGTGTGGAGTTTGCACATTCTCCCTGTGTCTGCATGGGTTTCCTCCCACAGTCTAAAAATGTATGGACTAGGTAGATTGGCCATGCTAAATTCCCCTTAGTGTCTCAAGATATGTAGGTTAGGGGGAAGTAGCTGGGTAAATATGTGGAGTTACAGGGATAGGGTCTGGGTAAGATGCTCTGTCAGAGAGTCGGTGCAGACTCGATGGACCAAATGTCCTCCTCCTTCCCTGTAAGGAATCTATGATTCTATGTGCTGTCTGCTTCTTTGATGAATTAAAATATCGGCATCACCCTCTGGTATTTCTCTTGTTTCTCTTATGTCTGGCATCACCCACAAAAACAATCTGATCTTTTTATTTCCTCATTCCAGCTACCTCCATAGCATTCCAAACTCCACCATATCCTCCACTAACTTTACTCTTCAACCTTGGTTGCTCCCAATTTTGTTTCTTGATGGGAGTAATACATAGTATTCTAGCCACAATGAATTGCCAAACCTTCACAACTTCTCACTGATAAATGTTTCCTCTGTAGTTGTTCTTAACATAGGCTGTAACATTGCATGGCTCGACCCCTGCCTTAGCTCAACTGCTGCTGGTTTTGTAATCTCTAGACTCAACTATTCCAATGCTGACCTTGCGCTCTCAATAGACAAATTCATCCAAAACCCCACTATCCATATCCTAACTCTCATCAAGTCATGTTCGCCATGTGTTTGTTGACCTACACTGAGGTTTTCTGTAATACAGGAGCTAATTTTAATATTCTCTTGCCTGTTTTCAAATCCCTCCATGCCCTCAAAATCACAGAAGTGTTACAGTGCAGAAAGAGGCCATTGGGCCCATTGTGTCTGCATCTGCACTTCAATGAGCAATTATCATTCTCCTTGTCCTATTCTATCTCTGTAAACTCATCCAGCCAGACAATTCATTAAGATCTTTGTGCTAATCCAGTCTGGTCTCTTGCTTATCTTTGATTTTCAGTGTTGTATCATTGATGGCCATGTGTTCAGCTGCCTAATCTGTATGCTCTGGAATTCCCTCTCTAAAGCTCTCCACATCTTCACTACTATTCCTTTCAGATGCTTCTTAGACTGTATGACCTTGCATTTATATAGGCATTTTAATGAGGTGAAACATCCCAAGGACTAGTGTACAGAAACTGGAATAACAGGGTTCAATGAGAGAACTGCAAACAGCTCATCCAATTGCTCAGGTTGCTGATTAGGTACATTGGCCATGCTAAATAGTCCCTCAGTGACCCCGAACAGGCGCCGGAGTGTGGTGAGTAACTTCATTGCAGTGTTAATGTAAGTCTACTTGTGACACTAATAAGTAAACTTAAATTTTAAAAAAACTTCAGAGGCCACATATTGAACAATTTCTGTTCCTAAATTCCCAGTTTTCTTTTGAGCCTATGCTAAGTCTAAACTTTGAGCAGTTTTAACTATGCTTGTATTCTGTGATGGTTATATTGAATTTTCCAAATCCAAATATATACCTGTGCAAAAATGACTACTTTTTATCTGTTAGCTTTAATACTTGTGAGCAGAGTTTGCCTATAAAGTGATGTATGTTATCGTATTCAGTTAATTTCCTCTATATCCGTGTACCTTTTGTAATCTTAAGCAATATTGTGAAAAAAATCCTGTTTCCTGAAAATCTTATTCAAAAAATGTTATGGAATAATTTATGATATAACCATAGTGGGCATGAGAATGGGTGGGGGTAAAGTGTTTTTCTACAATGTCTAACTGGAAAACTTTTTTATGAAATATTGATTGCAAATTATAATTTAATGGACAGTTTTTATTAACTCACTATATTGGCACACATTGAGAACAAAATAATTCAAGGGTATTTGATGCTGTAATTCACAATATCATATTGAGTGTATGATCTGCGTGTGTTGATGGCAGTTTTATTACAATACCATTTTTTTGAGATGTATTTTTCTGTTTTGCTTACAGGAATGTTTCACCCCCTTCATAAATGGCAGCTTTTTCGAACATGAGGGGCAGCCATACTGTGAGATGCATTATCACGAGCGTCGCAACTCACTTTGCTCTGGATGCCAGAAGCCTATCACAGGACGCTGTATCACCGCCATGGGGAAGAAGTTCCACCCAGAGCATTTTGTCTGTGCTTTCTGCCTGAAACAGCTCAACAAGGGCACCTTCAAGGAGCAGAATGACAAACCCTATTGTCACAACTGCTTTGTCAAGCTCTTCTGTTAGATCCATCATACCAACCACTTGTTCAGTTCAATCATTCCTGCAATTCCACACCTACGCACATGCCAATGGAACAGCCAACTCCAGCTCTTAGGGGTAATACAGATCTTGGACTGAACTAAACACTTTACGCATAAATCACCTTTCCTTTACAGAGACTGAGAAAAAGAAAGTCCTCTGAATGAGGTGGTAAGAGTGCCATAATGCTGCCCCCCACCCCGCCTCCCCCAACCAAGGTGTTGAACGCCAAGCCAATAGCCTTTTGTCATAGACTGGTTGAAGAATTAGCAGATCCAATGACTGGAATCCATAATCGGCAATAGAACGTAAATCACAATGAAGAAAGGCCATTTATCTCAATCCAGCTCAGATCTTACTAGATTACTTTTCAAGAACTGCACAGACCATTCTAAGCTCGCGACATCAAAGACAACAACACAATAAAATGTCATGCAGGTGGTTTTGTGTCGTAAAGGTAAACTAAACACTGAGTACCATAACAGTAATTGAACAAGCCTGAAGAACTTGGTAAAGCCAGCTACACCGGAACGATCCCAAACTGAACCCAGTTAAACTGGAAGGAAACTATGAAATGTGGGTGAAGGTGCTGGAAAGCAGAGGTATCTTTTGAGAAAGTTCACTTCGTTATACACCAGTGTCTCTGTGATGTCAGTAATGCCTTTGACTGTAACTGAAGCAATAATATTTCTCAGCGATGGCCACAATCGCACTGTCCTGTGTAGGCACACAGGGGAGTCTCCTTCTGTAGATGTATTTGATAGAAACTTTACAGTACTGTACCTTTTTATCCTCTGGGTTCAGTTATCAAAAAGATCTCGTAATTCTGAATTTTCATGTCAGAGCTTTGTGATTTTAAAAACATGCCAACCGCTTTTGTAAAACACACATCTGATGTGTAGGCGATGGTGATTCATTGTATAATTGGTAATTTTTGTGCTTTCTTACAATACTAATGACTGATTCTTAAGTGGAAAACCCAAAGGACTGTTAGACAGGACATCGCCTATTCACTTTTATAGCACAAAAATGGTTTTAGTCTTTGAGGCATGTCCTAACCTAATATCCGTGAACAGAACATTTTGCATTTGTGAGCCTGCTGTATTTTTATCAAGTTCCTCCATTGCCTAATTTGCCAATAATTTATCTTTTTATGAGAAGTCTTAATTCCTGCTGCGGAGCTTTTTTGGGTCTTCCCTGAAAATGTGTTGTAATATTTTGTCTTTCATCTTATGAATGATTCATTTTATAAAAACAATGGTAACAGAAGAGGTTATAAGCATTGTAGTGCCATTTAGTAGGTCACAATCAGTTCAACAGAAGCCTAATTAAACCAGTGTTTACAATGTATTGAATTCAATCTGCCATTAAACCAAAGGGAATCACTTGAGAATGAGAGAAATAGTCAAGATTCCTGCTCTGTGATCAATGATAATTACCTGTGTTTAACTACATCTTTGTACATCCTTTTAATCATGGCTTGCACATATAATCTCATGGTTTTTAGCCAATAAAAGTTGCTTTTCACTTTACTTCATTTGTTGGATTTATTTTCATCTGCTAAAGGATCCAAATTAATCCCGCACAAGACATCTATTTTTACAGTTGTCTGGCTGGAGTCTTGTTGGTGCAGTTGGATCATATACTTTTAAAATTAGAAATCTAGATGAAGGAGCAATTGCCTGTAGTTCAGGGTAGAAGAGAATGGAGTAAATCTGGAAGAAGTCATTACTTAGAACCAGAGAATCGCTACAGTGCAGACTTGAGGCCAAACTTGACTTTTAAGTCTGCAGAGATTGGAAGGAAGGACTGAGGAGAGTGAAGAGTTTACAAGAATATGTTCAGTTGGAGACTATATGATGAGTCTTGATTTCATCAAATAAATACATATTCAATAAATCTAATAATTCAGGAGAAATTTCTTTGTTCTAAGTCTAGGCAGAATATGGAACTTGCTAACACGTGGAGTTGTTGAAGTGATGTATTTCTGTCACATTTTTCACCACCATGGGACACTCAATGCACTTGACAGTACTGTTGAAGTGAGTGTAATGTTACTGTGCCTTTAAGAAATGTATTTTGAGTGATGTTTCTTGTGAAGGAGATGTTAAGATTCAACTCTGTTAAACTGCCGTCTTGTCTGCTCCGCAGCCCACCTGCTGATAATGCAGAAGAATAATTGCTCCTGGTTACTGGGGTGTTTGTTTTAATCTGAGTTAATGCAGTTTTGTTATTTTTTAGGTTGTGCCCTGGCGTTTCAGAGTGGGGTTTAATTAGGTTGATGAGAAGAAAATCATGTGAATGGGCAGAGCTACACTGACAGAGACGAGCAGGCAGTTGTCAACTTGGGCTTGCCAGAAGCAAGAAGTGTTACTTTCTTTCTTTCTAAAGACTGTAGTTTGGGACCTGCTAGAAAATAGTTATCTCTCTCTAGACGCAGTCAGGAGGCTGGAGGATAAGTAACTCATGTACCAGCATGTAAGCCTGTGCTGTTTTGCTAACTGATTTTTTTCCCAGTTAAATCATCTGTGGTGAATCCCAGTGATCCATCTGTGGTCATGTTTTGCCACTTTACTGCAGCTGGGCTTCAGACATTCAATGCAGCCAGACACACATTTACACATTCCTTTCATTGACTCTATTGATAAAAATTCCTCTGTGATTTCAAATTTGTCACTATCTGATAAAGATCAAGAGATGTGCTATGCGCTTGTTGTCAGTGCTATCATTGAGAGCTAATTGATGGGATTGATCACAAAATTCTTATGCAGTTTATACTTGATAGTTTGACTGGTTTAAGTGTTGTCCAACAAGGGAACAGTTGACAACTGGAACATCTGAACGATTTTGAGGAAATCCCCATAATCCCACACCTTTACCATGGCTAATCCATCTAAACCTACGCATCTTGGGACACCAAGGGGCATTTTTCTTTTACCATGGCCACTCCACCTAACCTGCACATCTTTGGGCTGTGGGAGGAAACCAAAGCACCCAGAAGAAACCCATATAGACAGAGGGAGAACGCACAAACTCCACACAGTCACCCAAGGCTGGAATTGAACCAGGGTCCCTAGCGCTGTGAGCAGCAGTGTTAACCACCATGCCACCCCGATATGATCTCTCCAGAATTACCAACTGTCCTGTTTCTTTGCAAGATTGTTCATTAAAATTGCAGATTCTCCCATAAGTTTTCTTCCCAGGGCAACAAGTGTCTCATACTTATGAAATTGGCAGTCCGGGGAGATTGGGTCTTACAGCTCCCCTGCCTGTCTCTGCCAAGTGCACTACCACGCCTGCCAGATGTTGGCACGGACTCCGAGTCCCTGGAGAGCTGCTGAAGTTTCGAGGTTTGAAATTTGGTTGAATCCAACAAAACTGTGCTTTGAAGGGAGTTGTAGCTGCATTGCTGAAGTAAATTACAGTGCAATGTAAAACAAAATATGCTTTATTCATAGTATAAATTCATATTTATTTGAAAGAACATTAGAAAAAATCCAAAATGGCCAGCACACACACTGCAATAATAAGTATCAAGTTTCACTCTGAGGTGCTTCAATACAGTCAAAGAAACATTACAGGCATTTCAAAATGGTCATTACAAATGGTGCAAAGATACTTAAAAGTTGCTCACCTATAACAAGTTGCACACCAAGGTGCTTCAATACAACTGAGGTACACGTAATATTCACTATACAATATTCATTCAGCCCAAGGGGTTGTGCTCCCCTTGGTTCACTGTGGCTGAAAGGTCTTAGACAGTGACCTTCCCCATTGCGCCTCTGCGATGGCTGCCCAAGCTTTAGTACATTCGTCAGCATGTAGTCCTGGGCTGTGGTGTTGGTTGGACATTCCGTGTACATCACTGCATGGCTGTGTGTCCAACAGCACAACAGTGACAAGCCAAGGATGCCGGGAATGTTGGTTGCGTATTAAATTCGGGTGCAGGTCAGGGAAGACTGCAGCAAGTCGTAACCTGTCCTGTGAGATGTGACCTGCCATTTTCTGTGTTGATCAAATAAGGATGATTGTTTGGATTGATGTTAAACATGCTGGAGCCATCGATTCTATATATGGTAAGGCTATGTAATTTAACATGCAGCTTGGTATAAACATTGAGTTGTTTACCAGTAACTCCAATGACTATAATCCAACATTAATCAGTTTTCAGTGGTATCATTGGCTGAGTGCCAGAAAACGTTCTGGAAAATATGCAAAGTTCAAGATAAAAGATGTGCTTTGGGTCTTTATCTTCAGCGGAAACTTGAGAATCATGTTTGCAATGTATGCCCTGAAAAACATCTTTAGAGAAGAACTGAGAAACCATGAGTGAGATTGGTACCAAAGAGCGAGCTTGGCCAGTTTGCTCAAGCAGGTAGTATTTGTTTTCAATCAAAAGAAGTTAAGAGTTAAAGCTAAATGAGTTAAAAGGTTGAAGTTAAAGGAGTTAAAATAAGTGTTGCAACTAATGTGGGAAGTATTGAACAAAGAGAAAAGTGAAATTTGAGTCGACTCTTTGTTCTTTGGTTTGTCACACACGGGGAAAATACCTGGGGAAAAAGTATTTTTCCCGTGTTTACAGTTGGATGACAACTGCCTGATGGACTTGTGTTCAAAGGTGCTTTTCCGCATAAATTTTTTCATGAGGGACAAGTGGTACGGCATAGTCCAACAACTTGGAACATTCCACAGCAGCATGGTCAGACCCATCCTCCGCAACATGGGGGACAGGTAGAACCTCAGCACATAGTGTTTGCGTATCGAGCATCTACACACAGCTTGAGGCAGCCACACACAGGTGGCCATCAGGATTAGGGCAATGTTGGGCACGTTTCCATCTCCCCCTCCTCCATCTAGAGGTTTGTATGTCACGTACCTACAAACACGGTCCATTTTTGACTCCCAGATGAAGCGGAAAACGGTTCAGGTGATTACAACAGCACAGGAGCGGGGAATGGGCCTGACATGTGCCACGTACAGCAACACCGAGAGTGCTTCACACCTGATGACCAAGTTCTTAGTTGCAATGGTGAGGGAATGTTGCTCCCACATGCCCAGTTTTGGTTCATTATACCCACTTGCTCCTGCCAATTTCTAACGCGTGCTCTGGTCCCTCCTAAACATATCCCCAGCACCCTCAGGATGGTGAATGGGTCCACCCAGTTCCCAGCTCTCGCCACGATTTACCTTGGCACCCAAGGCCAGTTTGAACTGGTCGCAGATGTTGATCAGTCTGTGCACTGACATTGGATCCAAGCGGAAGACGGTAACGTAGTCCATGACTATAAATATCAGAATGTCTATCACACAGAGTTAAACCAGATGCTGGCAGACCCAGAAACATGACCAGCACAAATCACTTGTTGACTGCTGTTACTGTTCAGTGTAAATGAATAAAATGTGTTTAGCTGGGAAGTGGGTGGGCTGGAGGTCGGGTTAAGGGAGAAAAATACTGGACGATTGTCCCTGATGAAGAAAGGTCTTGTGGGTAGAGTCCCAGCCACTGCACCAGAAGCTTTGGATCCAAGTCCCACTCTGAGACTTGACAGTCACAGAACCTGTGGATCTCTCTAATGCACCAAGGGCAGGTGATAAGAATACTTGGTGCAGAGTAGCATCCCTCAAGCTATAGCAACTTGTTCAAGGAAACATTAGCTAGGGGAACAAACATAAGCACATGCTTTGTCTGGCTCATGTGTCACCAGACATGGGAAGGTGCCTCAGCCTAAATATTAGTGTAAAAGAGTATGCATGTCCAGACCCATCTGTGGGCAGCCTATGGAACATTGAGTAGCACTGCTGTCTCACAGCACCAGGGAATCAGATTCAATTCCAGCCTCAGGTGACTGTGTGGAGTTTGTACGTTCTCCCTGTGTCTGCGTGGGTTTCCTCCGGGTGCTCCAGTTTCCCCTCAGTCCAAAGATGTACAGTTTAGGTGGATTGGCCATGCTAAATTGTCCCTTAGTGTTCCAAGATGTGTAGGTTAGGGGGATAAGTGGGGTAAATGTGTAGGTTATGGGGATAGGGCCTGGGTGGGGATGCTCTGTCGGACAGTTGGTATAAACTTGATGGGCCGAATGGCCTTCTGTACTGTAGGCATTCTATGATCTCCATCTGTTTTATATTAACACTTCAAAATATCTGGAGACTGTGTGAATAAATTACATGTGCTGCAATATAGAAGCTACCTTTCTCTTATTCCAGAAAATACAACAAAACATGGGAGGAGAGAATGCCCAGATCAGCTGAGAGGCTTTGGATCCTCAAAGAATCAGGCCCTCCCTGTGTTTGTCACAAGTTAATTAGCATTCTAAAGGCAATGTGTCCAATTGGCTATCAAATTGTCAGCAAAGTGTGCAGAGGATGCTGAAAATCTGCAAAGGGATATTAGATAGTCTAAGTGAGTGGGCGAGGGTCTGGTAGATGAAGTACAATGTTGGTAAATGTGAGCTCATCCATTTTGGTAGGAATAACAGCAAAATTGACTTATTTAAATAGTAAAAAATTGCAGCATGCTGCTGTGCAGAGGGAGCTGGGTGTCCTTGTGCACGAATCTCAAGAAGTTGGTTTGCAGGTGCAGCAGGTAATTAAGAAGCCAAATGGAATTTTGTCCTTCATTGCTAGAGGGACGGAGTTTAAAAACAGTGAGATTATGTTGCAGCTCTATAAGGTGCTGGTGAGGCCATACCTGGAATACTGTGTACAGTTTTTATCTCCTTACTTGAGAAACGATATACTGGCACTGGAGGGGGTGCAGAGGAGATTCACTAGGTTGATTCTGGAGTTGAGAGGGTTGGCTTATGAGGAGAGACTGAGTAGACTGGGGCTATACTCATTCAGAAGAATGAGGGGAGATCTTACAGAAACATGTAAGATTATGAAGGGAATAGATAAGATAGAGGCAGGGAAGTTGTTTCCACTGGCAGGTGAAACTAGAACTAGGGGGCATAGCCTCAAAATAAGGGGAAGCAGATTTAGGACTGAGTTGAGGAGGAACTTCTTTTCACAAAGGGTTGTGAATCTGTGGAATTCCCTGCCCAGTGAAGCAGTTGAGGCTACCTCATTGAATGTTTTTAAGGCAAAGATAAATTTTTGAACAGTAAGGGAATTAAGGGTTGTGGTGAGTGGATGGGTAAGTGGAGCAGAGTCCACAAAATGATCAGCCATGACCTATTGAATGGTGGAGCAGGCTCGAGGGGCCAGATGGCCTACTCCTGCTCCTAGTTATGGAAGAAGGTGTAACTGGGGTGATCAGTAAGTTTGCGTACGACATAAAATTGGCAGGACTTGCAGATAGTGAGGAGCATTGTCAGAAGCTACAGAAGGATATAGATAGGCTGGAAATTTGGGCGAAGAAATGGCAGATGGAGTTCAATCCTGATAAATGCGAAGTGATGCATTTTGGTAGAAATAATGTAGGGAGGAGCTATATGATAAATGGCAGAACCATAAAGGGTGTAGATATGCAGAGGGACCTGGGTGTGCAAGTCCACAGATCCTTGAAGGTGACGTCACAGGTGGAGAAGGTGGTGAAGAAGGCATATGGCATGCTTGCCTTTATAGGACGGGGCATAGAGTATAAAAGTTGGGGTCTGATGTTGCAGATGTATAGAACGTTGGTTCGGCTGCATTTGGAATACTGTGACCAGTTCTGGTCGCCACACTACCAGAAGGACGTGGAGGCTTTGGAGAGAGTACAGAGGAGGTTTACCAGGATGTTGCCTGGTATGGAGGGGCTTAGTTATGAGGAGAGATTGGGTAAACTGGGGTTGTTCTCCCTGGAAAGACGGAGGATGAGGGGAGACTTAATAGAGGTGTATAAAATTATGAAAGGCATAGATAGGGTGAACGGTGGGAAGCTTTTCCCCAGGTCGGTGGTGACGTTCACGAGGGGTCATAGGTTCAAGGTGAAGGGGGGGAGGTTTAACACACATATCAGAAGGACATATTTTACACAGAGGGTGGTTGGGGCCTGGAATGCGCTGCCAGGCAAGGTGGTGGAGGTGGACACACTGGGAACGTTTAAGACGTATCTAGATAGCCATATGAACGGAGTGGGAATGGAGGGATACAAAAGAATGGTCTAGTTTGGACCAGGGAGCGGCACGGGCTTGGAGGGCCGAAGGGCCTGTTCCTGTGCTGTATTGTTCTTTGTTAAATTGCACTTTTTAGAATTGCCATGGAAAGAATGAAATCTGATCTCGAGCCCCTCAAACAATGAAATTCTGCCCCCTCCCAACTGACCACTGGAATGGTTACAGCACACAAGGAGGCCATTCAACCCATCATATCTGTGCAAGCTCTTTGAAGGAACAATTTCCTTAGCGTTGTGCCATCTCCCTCCCTTGGTCCTGCATATGTGCCATTTTCACAGAATAGCCTGTAACTTCTCTTGTGCAGTAATCAGGGTTGGATTGCCACTTCACTCCTCCTTACTTACCTGAAAATCCAGCTGCTCCTTTCTCACCTTGATTCAGGCCGTGTGGTGAACAGTGTAGTGCAGCATTTCTTGAGGTCTTGTGTTGAGGGCAAATGTGTTTGAGGTGAGGAAGCCACACACCTTTTTTACAGCGCTAGCTGCCATAAAGCAGGCAGGTTGAAAGGTCCAGTCACATTGAGAAGCCAGTGAAAAGATATGTTGGTAAGTGAATAGGAGTGGAACAGGTTCAGTGGGGGGGAGGGGGGGGGGGTGCATGGTCAGTGAGAGAGTCGGGTGGTCTGTGGGAGTTGGATGTTTGGGGAGGTTGGTTGGTGGGGGTTACCAGATGATCAGTGTGGGGTGGAGTTGGGTGATCATTGAGGGAAGGGTCAGGTGGGGTTAGGGTTAGGATTGGGGAGTGAGTGTTGGATGGTTGGGGGAGGTGTTGGTTGGTGGGAGGGGTTGTGCGGTCAGTGAGGTGGGCGTGGGGACCTCCTGCCTTCTGATCAGAGATGCACACTTGAATTGGACTTCAGAAGCTGAATGAGAGCTTTTCAATGACATGGTTGTAAACATTCAATTTTCTAAATTATGACCAAGTCTGCTAAGAAGCTGCTGACAGTTAATGATGATAATCTTGCTGTTGCTCCATAACAAAACCGTTCCGAACATTCCCTGCGCGTTTGCAACTTTGTCCTCCAGCAAGTTTTTGTGTCGGTTCAATCTTTCAGTCCACTCAGGTACTGCATGCTGTGAAAGATCAGTTTGTCTTTATACACAATGGTTTTAGTGCATTTCTGCAAACACTCTGAGCATGCCGAGTTTATGTAATGTGTCAAACATCAAAGCTGAATCTAAGAAAAACTGTTTTGAGGAAATTCTCTTTATCAGACCCTCATAGGGATTCCTGCCAGATGCGGACCATGTTCCATCTTTCACTGCCAATTCAAAATGAGTGCACTATGCTTCATAGTTGCGCCATGCAGCCTGCACTGTTCAAAATGAACTTGCGACACAAGTGCTTAGAATGTGGTCTATTTTTGAAATTTCTTGTACAAATTGAGCAGCACATTCTACAAGTTGTATAACTTGTTCACTCCACTAACTTAGAGTCGTGCAGCACAGAAAAGGCCCTTCGACCCATCGAGTCTGCACCCAACAATAACTACCACTAAAGGCACAACAAAAATTGTGCTAATTGCTAATCCCATTTTCCAGCACTTGTCCCATATCCTTGAATGTTATGACATTTCAAGTGCTCACCCAAATACTTTTTAAAGGTTGTAAGGTTTCCAGTCTCCATTACTTTCCCAGGCAGTGCACTCCAGATGCCCACCACCTTGTGAGTGAAATTATTTTTTCTCAAATCCCCTCTGAATCTCCCACCTCTTACCCTAAAACTATGCCCCGTCATGATTGACCCATCAACCAAGGGGAACAATTGTTTCCTGTGGCATGGTGGCGCAGTGGTTAGCACTGCTGCCTCTCAGCGCCAGGGACCCGGGTTCAATTTCTGGGCTTTGGTCACTGTCTGTGCGGAGTCTGCATGTTCTTCCCGTGTCTGTGTGGGTTTTCTCTGGGTGCTCTGGTTTCCTCCTACAGTCTGAAAGATGTGCTGATTAGGTGCATTGGCCATGCTAAATTCCCCGAGTGTACCCGAACAGACACTCGAGTGTAGCAACTAGGGGATTTTCAAAGTAATTTTAATGCAGTGTTAATGTATGCCTACTTGTGACATTAATAAATAAATGTTGATCACCTCAAGGGTTTCAATCTCGTCTTCTGCGATTCTTGTCCTCTGGATCCCCACATACACTCAAGTTTCACCTTCCAAGCACACTTTTAGATCTTCACCGTGTCAAGCAGAACACTGCTACTCTAAATGCAATCAGGAAGGAGTCACCAATCTTTGACTAACTCCTCAGATCTTTATGATTTCAAGTCCACTTTGCTTCACGTCTGCCTCCCACAGCTCTTTCTTTAACTTGGAGCCCTTTTCTCTACTCCTGCCATTTATCTTGACTCAATGGGATCTAAATCTGATCCCTATCTTTATCCCTTACCTAGGACTTTATTTCTAGGACCTCTCCCCCTCCCTGTGTCCCATGCTTCTCTCTACTGACACTCCTGTTCAGGTCACCTGACTTGTAGTTTTTCACTGTTTCATTTTTTTTTCTTCTATATTGGCCTGTTGCCCAGCCTGAAATAAAAAAAATCATTAAGCATATGTGGCCAGTTCCTAGCTGCAGTGTTCATGAAAGTCCCAGGAGCTGACGGGAAATGTAGTTCAAACTCTGACTCGCGGTCAAGGCTAAGTTCCTCGGGGTTCGTCACAGAAGCAGGCCATTCAGCCCTTCAAACCTGCTCCACCGTTAAATAAGATCATGGCTGATCTGTTTGCATCGAGTTCCACATTCCCATCTACCCCAATAACCTTAGTTTCTTGTTGGGCAATGGAATCAATCTACCTCTGTGACTCTCACTTCCACTGCCTTCTGAAGCAGAGTTCAAAAGTCACACAACCCTCTGAGAGAAAATATATTTAAACATAGACCAGGGTGGCACAGTGGTTAGCACTGTTGCCTCACGGCGCCAGGGATCCGGGTTCGATTCTTGGCTTGGGTCACTGTCTGTGCTCAGTCTGCACGTTCTCTTTGTGTCTGCGTGGGTTTCCTTCCACAGTCCGAAAGACATGCTGGTTAAGTGCATTCTCTCTCAGTGTACCCGAACAGGCACCAGAGTGTGGTGACTAAGGGATTTTCACAGTAACTTCGTTGCGGTGTTAATGTAAGCCTACTTGTGACACTGATGCGCGTTATCACACACGAGGCTTGAGATGCTCAAGGAAATAAAGGCTTTTATTTACTATTACAACAAAGCTACCATGTATAGTACACGATCCCAGACTGAGGGGTCCCAGACAGAGCAGTGACCTTTATACCTCTCCCAGGAGGCGGAGCCCGACTGGGATGTACCATAATAACTATAATACAGGTGTAACAGCCCAACCCTAACCCCAACAGCAACAAGTAGAACAACCCATCCCTAACCCCAACAGCAACATATATACATACTCGTCGTACTGGCCAGACCCTGGCTCAGTACTACCTAGTGGGAACCAACGATGGTTCACCACAGACACTAATAAAAAAAAGGGTCCCATTGACAAGTGGTTTCATTGGTCACCTTATCCGGATCTTTCAAAACTCTCCTTCAATTGGGCTTATTTTTATGTAGTAGTTTGAAACTCCAGAAGATAAACATGTCCTTGTTGCAGCTTCTTTATTGAATGCCCAACACTTGCCATCTGGATGGATTTGATTTGATTTGATTTATTATTGTCACATATATTTACTGTCCGGAAAGTGAGAAATTAACCAACCATCGTGTCTCAAACAGCTCTGCACCCAAAATCGCAATTGGTCGGCCTTTCGCTCAGTCTCATTGGCTATTGGGGGAAAGCTCCTGCGGCATCTGGTATATGATTGGACAGATCCTGTCCTGTGGTCATGCCTTCTCCGTTGTCTGATTGGTCCGCTGTGAGGCAGTCCGCTCTGTGATTGGCTGTTCCTTCCACATAGCCTTTTGTTGATTGGTCAGCCCTCTGCTCCGCGCTGTGTGATTGGTTAGTCCTCACCGCAATGTGTGCGGTGATTGGTCAGTTGGTGGCGGCGCGGTGGCTAATGGGGCGGCGCGGGCCTGGCCTCTTCCTTTCTTTCCGGAGCTCGAGGTGAGTGCGAGGGTTTGAGTGCGGCCCAGGCCGAGAGAGCGGCCCGAGTGTGAGGCGAGGCCAGGCAAGGCAGCCGGACTCGCGGTTAGCTCGCCCGGTTCGCACCCTGGGCGATGCTGCGTCGCGACACCTTTCACCCGACTGGGCCCGGAGGCCGCTCCCGGACACGTGTCCCAGTTCCTGCTACTTCCCTCCACCGGCTTAAGGCCATAGACCCGCCAGGCGGTCGCGGTGCCTCTCCACGGCCCACATTGAGGCCAGCCACCTGGGCTCTAACCCGCTGACAGGCAGGGCCGTGCTGGCTTTGCTGTTTTATTGAGTCCTGGTCTTTCACCCTCATTCACTGCTGATTGTCCTGAAATTATTTCTATCGCACTACTTCATTTCTGAATCAGGAATAAAGAACTTGCATTCTCACAACCTCCCGATTTCCAACATCTTTTTTGCTGCCAATTGCCTCCTTTTGAAATGTAATCCCTATTCTAATGGAATTCTTTTACCAATTTACGTTATTAAGGCACGCTATACAAATATCAGATTGTACAGTAAGTTAACCTGAACTCCTAAGATAATTTGAAAGGGTAAATTAAAAGTAAAATTATTTCCTCCCATTGTGAATTCCATAGTGAGGCATAATTTTCAAGTTAAGCTAAGCAGTATAGTAATGAAGTCAACAATACTCACTCAAGAACAGCTTCTTCCCTGCTGCTGTCAGAGTTGAATGGACTTGCCTTGCATTAATTGATCTTTCTCTACACCCCAGCTATGACTGTAACACTATATTCTGCACTCACTCATTTCCTTCTCTATGAACGGTATGTTTTGTCTGTATGGCGCGCAAGAAACAATACTTTTCAGTATATGTTAATACATGTGACATCGAATCAAGCACTTCCTCTATATAAAGGACAGTAGGAATTGGGATTATGTGTGATCTGGTTAAACGTCTGTTTTCATAATTCTGAATATGGAATAGATATTGACCAGGAGGCTGCAGAGTAATTCCCTGCCCTTTTCATTTGAAAAGTTAGACTGGGCCATGGTTTGATGTCTCAAATGAAAGGAAAAGCATCTTGAAATGCAGCATTGCCATCAATGCTACACACGTATCTGGATTATGTGCCTAACATTCTAATAGAAACATAGAAAACTACAGCACAAAACAGGCCCTTCGGCCCCACAAGTTGTGCCGAACATATCCCTACCTTTTAGGCCTACTTATAACCCTTCATCCTATTAAGTCCCATGTACTCATCCAGGAGTCTCTTAAAAGACCCTATTGAGTTTGCCTCCACCACCACTGACGGCAGCCGATTCCACTCGCCCACCACCCTCTGTGTGAAAAACTTCCCCCTAACATTTCCCCTGTACCTACAGCACCTTAAACGTGTGTCCTCTAGTAGCAGTCATTTCCACCCTGGGAAAAAGCCTCTGAGAGTCCACCCGATCTATGCCTCTCAACATCTTATGTACCTCTATTAGGTCTCCTCTCATCCTACGTCTCTCCAAGGAGAAAAGACCGAGCTCCCTCAGCCTATCCTCATAAGGCATGCCACTCAATCCAGGCAACATCCTTGTAAATCGGCTCTGCACCCTTTCAATCTTTTCCACATCCTTCCTGTAATGAGGCGACCAGAACTGAGCACAGTACTCCACGGACTGCTTCTTTACGCCATCATCATCTGACTTGAGTCCACCACTAAACCAAGTTGACAATGTGGATTGGGGCTAGCTATTGTGCCTGTGGCAACATTGCAAGATGTATTCATTTAATCCCTTTGCCCAAACCTGTCTAGAGTTTAAATTTTTATTTGCTTCCCACCAATTTCGAGAGCTGTTGCTACTGGTAGGGCAGTCTGTTCTTTTTGATCTATTTGGTTGCAGGTCTATTCTTAAATATGAGCTTGTCTGTGTATGTCCATGCATCAATTATTGTCCTGTTGTGTACAGCACAGAAGTAGGCCATTTGGCCCATTGTGTTTGTGTTGCCTCTCTGAAGAAGTAATGTACTAGTAGCACTCCCCTAGCTTTTCTGCATTTTTTCCTTTTTCATGATTATGATCCAAGTACCTTTTAAAAGCCTCAATTAAATCTGCCTCCACCACACTCTCAGGCAGTACATTCTAGATCCTAACCACTGCACGAAAAGCTTATTCCTCATTTTGTCCTATTGCTTCTTCTGCCATTTACCTTAAATCTGCTCTCTGGCTCTTGATACTTTTACAAACGTGAACAGTTTATTTCTATCTACACTGTTCAAACCCTTCATGATTTTGACTACCTTCATCAAATTTTTTCTCAACCTTCCTTTCTGCAAGGATAACAGTCTCAACTTCTCCAATCTTTCTATATGACCGAAGTTCTGCATCCTCTCTAATGCCTTGACATCAAAAGACTTTCCTCAGTGTTTAGTTATGGAAAGGACAAGTTTGACTACCGCTTTTTGCAATTAGACTTGAGCCTTGGTTCTAACATGGAGGTAGGAAGGATGTGTGTGGATCAGTGCTGCAGTAAAGCTGCAGCCGGAAATACTGCCGTCTGCCCACTAGTCTGGAAACTTGGCCTCGAGGTCAGAAATCTGGTGACTTCTTTGGATTGGATTGGAAGTGGACAAAGGCTAGGGATTCCTTCACAATGTACTATGACAGATTCCCAAAGAATCTGGTGCAATGGCCAGTAATGGAGGGAAAATATGTATAAGCTGCTCACTTATGCTTTCGGCAGAGTTTGCTAGTAGAGATGCTACCTGATTCAATCAATGGTGCAGCAGTAGCACTTGCTTTTTAGGTCGGTGAGTTGTGGGTTCAAGTCCCCTCAGACTGGAGCACCTATTTCCAGAATAACATAAAATAGTAACAGGAAGAGGCCATTTTGCTCCTTGTGCCAGCTCTGCCATTCAATAAAATCATGGTTGATTTGATTAATGCTCCACTTTACTACCTGATTTTCCCCCTGACCCCTAATAACACTTGATTCTTGTGTAGCTCAGCCTTGAATATTTTCAACAACTCTGGCTCCACTGCTCTCTGGGTTAGAGAGTTCCAAAGATTAATCACCCTCAGTAGAAATTTCTCCTCTTCTCGATCTTAAATGGGAAATCCTGTGCACCGTGGGTCTAGATTCTCCCACAAGGGGAAAATATCAACTCCCCTTCCCACCTACCCACTCACCCTGGAATCTTATTTCTCAATATGATCTCGTCACGCTTCTGAGTAGTACGGTAGCACAGTGGTTAGCACTGCTGCCTCACAGCTCCAGGGACCTGGGTTCGATTCCCGGCTTGGGTCACTGTCTGTGTGGAGTTTGCACATTCTCCTCATGTCTGCGTGGGTTTCCTCCGGGTACTCTGGTTTCCTCCCACAGTCCAAAGATGTGCAGGATAGGTTGATTGACCATGCTAAAATTGCCCCTTAGTGTCCTGAGATGTATAGGTTAGAGGATTAGTGGGTAAATATGTAGGGATATGGGGGTAGGGCCTGGGTGGGATTGTGGTCAGTGCAGACTCGATGGGCCAAATGCCTCTTTTTGCACTGTAGGGTTTCTATGATTTCTATGATAGTACTGATTTAAAAAACCCAGGCCTTCATTTGTCCTATCAAATGGATGGAAAAATCCCATGTCACTAATTGAGGAAGATCAGGTGGGTTTTCGTGCCCTGGCCAATATTTATGCCCAACCAGCCAATTAAAACTGATTATTTGCCCTTTGACTCATTGAGAGAGTTTGTGGTGTACGCGTTAGCTGATGTTTTCTGACATAACGGTGACTACATCTTGAGAATGCTTCATTGGCTCTAAAGTGCTTTGGGATGTGCTGAAGTTTTAAACGGTGCAAAGTAAACACAGGTGATTGTTTTTGTTTTGATGAATTTTCTCTCCTAATGATTTTGGCTGTGTCTAGCTAACTGGATGGAGTAGGAATGAAATGTGGTACCTTCCTGACTTTAATGGCTCACTGCATAAATCTGCTGAAAACAATCTTGGGAGTTTGATCCAATTGCCTGAAGATGATAACTAATGTTGGGGTATAAGGGATATAAATACTGGTAGTTCACTGGCAAATTGTGAATATTGAGGAGCTGTTAAAGCTAAAGGAGGGAGCACTTCAACCCAATCTGATTCCGTCTTTCCACTCTCTTGTATTTTCCAAAAGAGTTTGGTTTTTGACAGGGTTTCCTATCTTAGCTAATTTGACTTGTGTACTAGGCGTATATGTACATGTTGCAAGTGCTGCTATTGAAGGGACTGAAGTTTTTACATGCACGGTGGCACAGTGGTTAGCACTGCTGCCTCACAGTGTCAAGGACCCAGATTCGATTCCCGGCACTGTCTGTGCGGAGTCTGCACGTTCTCCCTGTGTCTGCGTGGGTTTCCACCGAGTGCTCTGGTTTCCGAAAAAGGCAGGTTAGGTACATTGGCCATGCTAAATTCTTCCTCAGTGTACACGAACAGGCGCTGAAGTATAGCGACTAGGGGATTTTCACAATTTAATTGCAGTAAAATATAAGCCTACTTGCGATACTTATAAATAAATTTTAAAACTTTAACTTTATACCTGAAAATGGGTGGTACTTTATTGCTTTATGTTTTGGAAAATCTCAGCAAGTATTCTCTCCCCACAGATGCTGTCAGACCTGCTGAGATTATCCAGCATTTTCTGTTTTTTCAGATTCCAGCATCCACAGTAATTTGCTTTTATTTTTGCTTTGCATTTTGTTGTCTTGTTTGCCTCATTGTATTTTTTCTCATTATCCTGCAGTAAAATCTTGTCTTTAAACCAGTTTGTGGCAATCCTTGGAAGCACTTAAAGATGCCCAGGGAAGACAGAGCAACGTGGAAGTCCAACTATTTTTTGAAAATTATTGTGAGTATGGCCTTCTATTTTATCATTAGCTGTTCAAATCACCTATTTTTCTTAGACCTGATGAAAGTGGAGTTAAGAAAAGTGTAAAACAGTGGAGAGCTACTCACTGACCTATCAGAAGTCAAATATCAATGAATATTAGATTTTAAATATTCTTCAAAATGCAGTTGCTGTGATTAGGATTAATTAATAACCTCATAGTAAAGGACCCTTCAGGTAGCAGTAATCATGACATGATTGAATTTGATATACAGTTTGGGGAAGAGAAAAATAGATCTAATACCTTTAAGTTTTAAACTTAAAGGTGGTTACAAGGGTATGAAGTCATAGCTGGCTAAAGTTGACTTTTGAAAACGGGTTAAGTGGTAGTAGAAATGCAGTGGCCAACGTTTAAGGAGATGTTTCATAACTTTCCGCAAAGATACATTACATTGAGAAAGAAAAACTTGAGAAGGATGCACCATTAATGTCTAACTTTAGATGTTAAAGAGAGTATCACATTGAAAGGAAAGGTGTAGAATTCTGCAAAGGTTAGTGGTAAGTCAGAAGATTGGACCGAATTTGAAAAACAGCAAAGAATGATGGAGAAATTACAGTGAAAGAGAAAATAGTTTCTGCAAGTATTTAAAAAGTAACTGAACTGAGAGTGGGTTCTCTAAAGAGAGTGTCCCGGGAATCAATGAGAAATAAGGAAATGGCAGAAGCATTGAACAGATATCTGTTGTCTGACTTCACTGTAAAATATTCAAATGACATCCCAAAAATACCTCTAAATCAAGAGGTGAAAGTAAGGGGGGGAACCTAAAACAATGACTCAACAGGGAAAGGGTAGAACTATTGGAACAAAAAGCTGACAAGTTACCAGGACAGCACAGGGGATGTGCTTACACTACACACTGCAGTAATTCCTGATGGTGTCTCACCACCAATTTGCTGAGGGCATTTGGGGTGGGCAACAAATGCTTGCCTTGCCAGTGACACTCACGTTCCATGAATAATTGAACTCTGCCCTGTAGGCCAGCGAGGAACAATCCCACAGGAAAATTGGTGGTAGGGTGCATATTTGAGCTGTAAATCTTAGTTTTAGACAAAGAACTGGAAAGGCGATAGTGGGTTTGCACGTGCTTACGCTTTATCTGTGGTCTCTCTTTAGCAACTATTGGATGATTATCCAAAATGTTTCATTGTTGGGGCAGACAATGTTGGCTCCAAACAAATGCAGCACATCCGGATATCACTGCGTGGTAAAGCTGTCGTGCTGATGGGAAAGAATACCATGATGCGCAAGGCCATCCGAGGTCATCTGGAGAACAATCCTGCTCTAGAAAAGTAAGTGAGATGCCGAAGTATAAATTTTCAGATGATTTTGATCAAGTGTAAATTGATTTGATTGTTTTGTATGTGTGGCATTGTTCTTAAATTGCATTCCTCACCAGGCTTCTGCCTCATATCCGTGGCAATGTTGGCTTTGTGTTCACCAAGGAGGATTTGTGTGAGATTCGTGACCTGCTGCTGTCCAACAAGGTAAAACCCATGAACTGCTCCTCTGGCTAATTTTAAATGGTAAAACAAGTTCAGAAATCAGCTGCTTGTGTAGAATTGATTGTATTTTTCAACTGTTTAATGATTTGGCTTGTTAAAACCAAACATTTCTAGTTTATTTTGTGCTGAACTGACATTTTTGCGCTAAAATGGAAGTGCATTTTGTCCTGGTAGGAGCCTTGAATTTTGGCTAACCTGTAGCAGGCATAGTGGTTAGCACTGCTGCTTCACAGTGCCAGGGACCTGGGTTCAGTTCCAGCCTTGGGAGTGACTGTGGAATTTGTATGTTCTCCCCGTTTCTGTGGGATTCCTCCCACAGTCCAAAGATGTGCAGATTAGGTGGATTGGGCTCGCTAAATTATCCCTTAGTGTTCCAAGATATATAGGTTAGGGGGGTTACTGGAGTTATGGGGATAGGGCCAGTGGAGGGCCTAATGGCCTCTCCTTGCATTGTACGGATTCTATGTTCTCTCTGTTTGGAGAGTTAACTTGGCGTTTTGTGGATTTTTATATTAATGGGTTATCTAGTTCTGCCTGTTGTTTAATGCCTATTTCCTTTGTCTCATCAGTGCTCATTTCTTGTGTTTCTTCCACAGGTTCCAGCTGCTGCCCGTGCTGGTGCAATTGCCCCTTGTGAGGTTACTGTGCCTGGTCAGAACACAGGTTTGGGTCCTGAGAAGACCTCCTTCTTCCAGGCTTTGGGCATCACCACTAAGATCTCCAGAGGTACCATTGAAATTTTGGTGAGTGTTGATAAATGGAGGTCAAATGTATTCGTTTTATTTGTGGTTTCCTTCCATCAACATAGTGAACTGAAACCTGCTTCCAACTAGTCTTCAATTTCTTGCTTCCCCAGTTTTAACATTTAGCTTAAGAATTGACATGCTTACACCTGTCATTTTCTGAGATCTTGGATAGTTTTTCTGACTGTTTTCCTTGGTTCAGGTCTTCTAGTCAGTGTTGAAGAGTCCAAAACTGATTGATTTAAACTGTCCACTTGTCATTGTATGCTGGAGCATTTGCACCTTTCAATGTCTGCTATTTGTTATTGGATCTGCTGATTTATTAACAAAATAGGTTTTAATGGGAGATTTATTAATTTGATGTTTGGGAGGTTATTTTAAAAAGTTCTCCATTTTTATCTGACAATGTAATTTGGTGGCTTTGATCAGGTTTCCCTTGATATTTTTCCCCCATTATCATCAATTTGTACTAATCCCTATCCCATGCTGTTTCTAGTATTGAATCAACAACTGTACGGTTGTATAGTACTTGTTTTATCTTTAAAACTTGAGTTCGTTCTTGATGCTGTCCCTTACTGCTAACTACATCTTAATGTAGAAAGTTGTCTCTTATCCTGACCAATCATTGACTTGCCCTGCAGAGTGATGTGCAACTCATCAAGATCGGTGACAAAGTGGGAGCCAGCGAAGCCACTCTGCTGAATATGTTGAACATCTCTCCCTTCTCCTATGGCTTGGTGATCAAGCAGGTTTATGACAATGGCAGTGTGTACAACCCCGAGGTCCTGGATATCACTGAAGAAACCCTGCAAAAGTGTTTCCTGGAGGTATGCTGAATGAAGAGCTTGTTGCTTGGGATTTGATAGACCATGAGTGTATTTTGCCTTCCGTGGGGTTCAGAGGTGAAATTGCAAAATGCTAACTCCCAATGATCTTCCATCAGCCAAGATCATTGCACTACAGCAATTCATCAAAGACCCTTAGATAGCACCTTCCAAACCACGACCACTTCCAGCTAGAAGGACAAGGGCAGCAGATAAGTGGGAACACCACCACCTGCAAGTTTCATTCCAAGCCACTCATTATCCTGACTTGGAAATATATCGCCATTCCTTCACAGTCGCTGGGTCAGAATTCTGGAATTCCCTCCCTAATGGCATTGTGGGTCAATCCACAGCACATGGACTGCAGCGATTCAAGAAGGCAGCTCACCACCACATTGTCACGGGCAAGTAGAGATGGGCAATAAATGCTGGCCAGCCAGCGACATCCATGTCCCATGAATGAATAAAAAAATTCTGCTAAATTCTGTTCCACACACTGACTTCAGTTACAAGCGTTTGTTATTGGTAAACGGTCAGAGGGAACCAGGCACAAATGAGGCAGAAATTTCTAATGTCTTGAGCTGGGATGGGACTTAATTGCGGTTTAATTCAAACCCATAGCTTTTGATAGCTTCCCCTTTCTTGATATGATTTAGGACCATCAGTTTATTGTCATCTTCCTTAATGGTGTCAATTGTTTTCACAGGGAGTTCGTAATGTGGCCAGTGTGTGTCTGCAGATTGGCTACCCAACCATTGCCTCTATACCACACTCCATCATCAATGGCTATAAGAGGGTGCTGGCTATCGCTGTGGAGACAGACTACTCCTTCCCATTAGCTGAAAAGGTAATGGTTAAGTTGTCTAAGTTGAATTCCAACTTTCAAAATATAAATGCCTTCAAAATTACAAGTTCACTCTTGATGATTATGGATGAGGGAAGCCCAGTCAGTCCATTTTGGTTTGTGCGCTCTGAGTCTGAAGTTCCCCATTGCAGCATTTAATTGCTCTTTATTCATACCTGTGCTCACTCCTTTACTGCCTTAAAGGAGTGCATTCAATGTGCTCAGAATCTTACAGCACAGAATGATTGCTAACTCTGGTTTTTGATATCATTTGTCACTTACCAGTTGGACCTGCAATCCCTGCTCCTGCAAATTAATTTTATTTTCTGGATTTACGTTTCCCATACTATTTATTATCTTTTGTACCACCATAAGAGCAGTGCTAAAAGCTTCAATCTTTCTTCAGTCCAAACAAGAGAACTTAACACGAAGGTGAAGCTTGAGTTGAGTGCAGTATACAATTTGATGATGACTTGCATTGTGCTCATTTAGCTCACTGTGTTTCAGCTTTGTCAGTTGCTGCAGACATCCCACAAACACTAAATGTTGCAGTTGCAGCAGACCACCTGGCTTGCCATCTCTATCTAACTTTATTTATTCATTTGAATACTATACAAAATTAATAACTAGATAGTAAGTTACAATCTCCTAGATTGGAGAAAAAAGAACACTCACCAACCAGTGGAGTTAAAACATATAAAAGCACCACCTCCTTTCCCCTCTGTGCTGAATTTCCACTTGCACTAAATTCCCAACCTCGCATTCTTTGCAGTAGCAAAACTGTCTACTTATATTGGGACTTATACATCTGAGTTACAAGCTAAATTAGCTTCCTGCTACTGTAATTAGCACTCAGGCAACCACTTTCAGTTCAACACACAAAAACAAAATCACAGCAGGTCTGACAGCATCTGTGGAGAGAGAATAGAGCCAATGTTTCGTGTCTAAATGACCCTTCATCAGAACTTTCAGTTGATTGACAGCTACCACTGCCAGGCATTTTCTGTTAAAATGGGTATTTTAACCAGCTTGCTGCTTTTTTTCAGTATTAAGAATTCTAAAGTCAGATTCTAACTTATAATCTAAATTCCAGTTTCAGAAGTAGTTAGCAGAGATCCCACTTGCACCTGAGTTAATTCTTGGCTTAACATTCAGTCCACAAAGCACTCTGTTCCCGAATCACTCCAATGTAGATATCGAATAACAAATTAAATGAGCTTTTTAAGTTTGCATGTTTTTTTTAATGTGCTGAAATTTGTTACAACAGTTGCAGCTTGACGTTTTTTTATAGGTTATGTCAAACAGTTTAGAATTGGATATTCTGGTGAATGTATTTGGTTCTTTTGCACAGATGGAAATCTGCTGTTCTTCCCATTCTTTTTTAGATTTCTTTCCTTTGGCTGTCTAGACCTGAAGCTCTGGAATTTGCTCCCCAAATTTCCACTTCTCTACATCACACCCTTCCTTTAAGACATCCCTTCCTCCTTAGCAAACTTCTGGCCACTTGTGTCTTGATAGCCACTTACCTGGCTGAGAGTCAGAATTTGCGAATGCTCCTCTGAGTGCTTTTGGCACCTTTTACTCGGTCACTGTTTAAGTTTATGTGAAATGTCGGGACAACTGCAAATATTCTAATTTTGAAATGAGGGCTAATGTTTTGCAATGATTGTTCCTTATTCTTAATAGGTGAAGGCTTACCTGGCTGATCCATCGGCTTTTGTGGCCCCTGTTGTTGAGGCTGCTCCAGTTGCTGCCAAGGAGGAAGTGAAGGAGGTGAAGAAGGAAGAGTCTGAGGAATCGGATGATGACATGGGCTTTGGCCTGTTTGATTAAAACCAGCTAGTTGTGAATAAATGAAGAGCCTAACCCAAATAAAACATTTTATCTACAGAAATGAGTTTGTGTGCTCACAATTATTTGTGTTTTGTAGTTTACCTTTTTTTTCTCTTTCATTGTCCAGAATTGGAGACGCTAATCCAACTGGCACAGAGCTTTGTGTCTTGTATGGATTTAGCACAATTCCCTAGATATTGTACTCTTAGTTATAAAGCCTAGTGATTCAATTTGATTTATTAACCACCTTGTTAACCTGTCTGGTCATCTTCAGAGATTTGTTGCCAACATCCTTGAGACGTCCATTGTTCCATCCCCTTTAACATTGGCTATCATGCTTCCTATCGAGATGTATTGCCTCTCACTCTCTAACACAAAATTGCACAGTGGCAGGAGACAAAGCGTTATTGTTAATGGATATTTTTTGTGACTGGAAGGCTGTTACTCAGTGGGATTCTACAGCGCTCAGTGCTAGGCCCCCTGCTTTTTGTGATATGTTTTCGATTTAAATGTAGGGGAATGATCAAGAAGTTTGCAGGCAGCACAAAAATTGGCCGTGCAGTGGATAGGAGGGTGCCTGGGGACTGCAGGAATATATCAATGTACTGGTCAGGTGGGCAGAAAAGTAGCAAATGATCTATGAATCACAAAGCGAGCTGAGAATTGGCCAGAGGAAAAACAAGCACCTTACGGCTGTGATAAATATATCCACAGTGGGGAATGTGGCGTAGAGCATTCACTGGCTTCCCAGGGGAGCTGGAAATAGTGCTGTCAATTGAAAGTCAGCCTGGGAAAGTGCAGGTTGCTAGGCAATTTGGTGAAATAGAGTTAAAACCTCCTGATTTCAAAAGTCAGCCAGTTTTGAAAAGAGGAAAATACATAGCTGGAACCCATGTGGGTTCCTCTAGCAACACCTTAATTCAGCAGAAGCAAATAGAGTTAAAAGGGAACTTATTTAGCTTTAGAACCAATTCACCCGAGTGCAACAGAGTTCATGGAAGGGAACTAATTGAGCCACTGTTCAGCCAAAGTGAAAAGCCTGTCAAGTACTGTGTTATGCAGATATAATTTAAACACCTTCCAAACATTCCAGTTTAATGAGACAAACAAGGACAGTAATTCAATTATTTCTTTATTTAACATTTCTGGCATCAACTCGAACATAAACAGTTGCAACTCATTAACTCTTTACTGAACTTTAACTAAACATCAACTTAAACTATTTAACTGAAAATAGATACTACCGAGTTTAGGAAAACCTTGGCCAAGAAATATCCTCGATGTAGAATCTATCTTGTTCTCTCTGAAGCATCCTTCAGGGTACAAGATCTTGTGATGATTTGATTTGATTTATTGTCACATATTAACATACAGTGAAAAGTATTGTTTCTTGCGTGCTATACAGACAAAACATTCTCGTTTCCTTCTCTATGAATGTAGTGTTACAGTCATAGGGTGTAGAGAAAGATCAACTTAATGCAAGGTAAGTCCATTCAAAATCTGACAGCAGCAGGGAAGAAGCTGTTCTTGAGTTGGTTGGTACATGACCTCAGACTTTTGTATCTTTCTCCACCTTCTTCCTTTGGGAAAATGTTCAGGTTGCGTGGGGCCCTTTATTATGCTGGCTGCTTTGCCGAGGCAGCAGGAAGTGTAGACAGAGTCAATGGATGGAAGGCTGGTTTGTGTGATGGATTGGGCTACACACAACTTTTTGTAGTTCCTTGTGGTCTTGGGTAGAGCAAGAACCATACCAAGCTGTGATACAACCAGAAAGAATGCTTTCTATGGTGCATCTGTAAAAGTTGGTAAGAGTTGTAGCTGAATGCCAAATTTCCTTGGTCTTCTGAGAAAGTAGAGGCATTGGTGGGCTTTCTTAACTATAGTGTCGGCATGGGGGGACCAGGACAGGTTCTTGGTGATCTGGACACCTAAAAACTAGAAGCTCTCGACCCTTTCTACTTCGATTGTTGGTCTCTTGGAGTTATTGCTGCCAAACAAAGGACTCGTGCCTTATCCACAATTCTCCACTTGCTTCCGGAAGATTCTCTTGTCATCCAGCCAACTGTGTCACCAGAAACCAATCACATGGCTCGAACATCCAGTGAACTTACTTTTCAATGAAGCAATTACACTTAGTTCAAACAGCATACTCCATACATAGCAGCTGTAAATCAGACTCGCATTGTCTTGGTTAATGTAAACAACTCCCTGATCTGACCAATACAGGAAGCTTCAGATCACAGCTCTCAGACCAGAGCCTCTTTCTGACTTTATAGTTTTAATCTATAAATTAACCAAAACTCCCAGTATGCTTCACTCTCAGCCAAAACAGCCATTTTAAAGCCACTATTGCCATTATTGTTGTAGCCGTTTTTTCTCCGTCCACAACTGGGAAATCAAGAAATAGTGGTTAAGGCTTGAGAATTGTACAATGAGGAAAATACCAACTATGGAGCACAAAGTTGAAGCCCTGAAAAAATGTATTAAAATTACTACGTGTGGAAATTCCACAGAGGATCTCTTGGTCTTCCACCATAACTTCAGGGGGGAAATGGATGGACCCCCGGGAAACAAACAATGAGAAACAAGGAACACTTGCACACAATTTTAGATTTTATTAGATGGGGAAAGGTGGCAAATATTCTGCACTTACACCTTCTGAAAGCTATGTCCTCAAAAGACAAGGAAATGGATCTGTTTCTCTTGAGATTTTAACTCATTCAAAATCCATATACTTTGGGTAGCATCGTTGATTATTCCTAGGTCACCGATCCACAGCTTATGCTATGATTTTTACTATGGTACGAAGTGAGGAGGCAGGCCCCAACTCTACCTCTACTGGGATGGGGATCGAGCCCCACACTGTTGGCATTATTCTAAACTCTGTGCCACCTGTCAACCAACTGGACCCTCCAATCCACAGTGTTGACATTGGATCCAAGATTCAGAGAGGAATGCCAGTCGGGTACTTAACAACTCTGCTGTTCTTTGAATTATATCCCAGGATCTTAATGCTCCACCTGGACCTTGTGGTCACACAGATAGAGGTCCTTGTAGTCCCTTTCAGGAGATTGGCAAAGGGTATGCAGCATTGACATGATGGGCTGAATGGCCCCTTTCCGTGCTGTAATTTTTCTTTGGTTCTATGGTGCTTTTAAAAGTTAGGGACAAACAATGGAAGACTAGCCAAGCATTGAGCATGGAATCATAGAATCCCGACAGTGCAGAAGGAGGCCATTCGGCCCATTGAGTATGCACCGACTCCTCGACAGAGCACCTGAAGCAGTTTGAATCTCTCCTGAGATATGTATGCCAATTTGTTTTAATCCTGATTTTTAAACCGTGTGTACAGTTTCTTTGAATAAAGTGTTACCTTTATTTTGTCTGATTTATTCTGTTTTGTACATTGGATTGTTTTAATTTTTCTTGACCTTCCAACAGAAGTTTACGTAAAAGAAACTCAGGAGCGGGTTAAACCACCATTTATACTCTGAGGCTGTTAAATGTCCAATTGTGGCAGCACTTCAGATTATTTCCCACCTTAATCATAATTTTGTTCCTGACAGTGTTTGGAGTATTAAAAACCGTGAATTTTTTGGCTTTTGGTTTTCTGCTATAACTTCGTCAAGAGATGGTGGAACTCTCCTTTAAGGGCAGTACGATGGCACATTGGTTAGCACTGCTGCCTCATAGCGCCAGGCACCTGGGTTCAATTCCAGCCTTGGGTCACTATTTGTGCGGGGTCTGCATGTTCTTCCCATGCCTGGGTTTCCTCCAAGTGCTCCGGTTTCCTCCCACAGTCCAAAAGACGTGCTGGTTAGGTGTATTGGCCGTGCTAAATTTTCCCTCAGTGTACCTGAACAGGTGCCAGGGTGTGGCAGCTAGGGGATTTTCACAGTAACTTCATTGCAGAGTTAATGTAAGCCTACTTTTGACAATAATAAATAAACTTTAAACTCTTCAGAAAAAGCACAAATGGATAGTCACTGCCATGTACATGGTTTTTCCAGATGATCTAATGCTGATGTTACAATGGGAGAAAATGTAGGACTCTTTTGCATTCAGGCCCAGATTTGTTTCTGAATATGTCTTTAAGATGTACTCACTTTCTTATAGATGCATAACCTGCTCCATTCAACCACTATCTGTCACCCTTTATTCCTTGGCCATTGTGTCCAATCCAAAATATGTTTTGTTGAGTAATCAGTTGCAGAAAGCGCTGCAAAACGGAAGAAAATTATGGAGTGGGTTTTGGACCTCTGACCTGAACATAAAACCTTGTGGCATCGATTGCCCCCTCCCCACCTATTGATAGAGAAAACTTCTCATTTTCATTTCTAGTGAAATATAACTTTCAGAAAATATAGTGTGAAATTTATGGGGAAATGTGATAAGACTATGCTACCTATAGTTTACAGTACGAGTTTTAACAACACCAGGTTAAAGTCCAACAGGTTTATTTGGTAGCAAATACCATTAGCTTTCGGAGCGCTGCTCCTTCGTCAGATGGAGTGGAAATCTGCACTCAAACAGGGCACAGAGACACAAAATCAAGTTACAGAATACTGATTAGAATGCGAATCCCGACAGCCAACCAGATCTTAAAGATACAGACAATGTGAATGAAGGGAGCATTAAGCACAGGTTAAAGAGATGTGTATTGTCTCCAGACAGGACAGCCAGCAAATCCAGGAGGCAAGCTGTGGGGGTTACTGATAATGTGATATAAATCCAACATCCCGGTTTAGGCCGTCCTCATGTATGCGGAACTTGGCTATCAGTTTCTGCTCAGCGACTCTGCGCTGTCATGTGTTGTGAAGGCCGCCTTGGAGAACGCTTACCCAAAGATCAGAGGCTGAATGCCCGTGACCGCTGAAGTGCTCCCCTACAGGAAGAGAACAGTCTTGCCTGGTGATTGTCGAGCGGTGTTCATTCATCCGTTGTCGTAGCGTCTGCATGGTTTCCCCAATGTACCATGCCTCGGGACATCCTTTCCTGCAGCGTATCAGGTAGACAACGTTGGCCGAGTTGCAAGAGTAGGTACCGTGTACCTGGTAGATGGTGTTCTCACGTGAGATGATGGCATCCGTGTCGATGATCCGGCACGTCTTGCAGAGGTTGCTGTGGCAGGGTTGTGTGGTGTTGTGGTCACTGTTCTCCTGAAGGCTGGGTAGTTTGCTGTGGACAATGGTCTGTTTGAGGTTGCGCGGTTGTTTGAAGGCAAGAAGTGGGGGTGTGGGGATGGCCTTGGCGAGATGTTCGTCTTCATCAATGACATGTTGAAGGCTCCGGAGGAGATGCCGTAGCTTCTCCGCTCTGGGGAAGTACTGGACGACGAAGGGTACTCTGTCCACTGTGTCCCGTGTTTGTCTTCTGAGGAGGTCGATGCGGTTTTTCGCTGTGGCGCGTCGGAACTGTTGATCAATGAGCCGAGCGCCATATCCTGTTCTTATGAGGGCATCTTTCAGCGTCTGGAGGTGTCTGTTGTGATCCTCCTCATCTGAGCAGATCCTGTGTATACGGAGGGCTTGTCCGTAGGGGATGGCTTCTTTAACATGTTTGAATCCAAGAATGCAACCGATTGGACACACGCATCTCCATTAAGGACGGTCACCTCAGCACCTCACTGTACCGCAAACCCACGGATAACCTCACGATGCTCCATGTCTCCAGCTTCCACCCTAAACACGTTAAAGAAGCCATCCCCTACGGGGACCACGACACCACACAACCCTGCCACAGCAACCTCTGCAAGATGTGCTGGATCATCGACACGGATGCCATCATCTCACGTGAGAACACCATCTACCAGATACACGGTACCTACTCTTGCAACTCGGCCAACGTTGTCTACCTGATACGCTGCAGGAAAGGATGTCGCGAGGCATGGTACATTGGGGAAACCATGCAGACGCTACGACAACGGATGAATGAACACCGCTCAACAATCACCAGGCAAGACTGTTCTCTTCCTGTTGGGGAGCACTTCAGCGGTCACGGGCATTCAGCCTCTGATCTTTGGGTAAGCGTTCTCCAAGGCGGCCTTCACGGCACACGACAGCGCAGAGTCGCTGAGCAGAAACTGATAGCCAAGTTCCGCACACATGAGGACGGCCTAAACCGGGATGTTGGATTTATATCACATTATCAGTAACCCCCACAGCTTGCCTCCTGGACTTGCTGGCTGTCCTGTCTGGAGACAATACACATCTCTTTAACCTGTGCTTAATGCTCCCTTCACTCACATTGTCTGTATCTTTAAGATCTGGTTGGCTGTAGGGATTCGCATTCTAATCAGTATTCTGTAACTTGATTTTGTGTCTCTGTGCCCTGTTTGAGTGCAGATTTCCACTCCATCTGACAAAGGAGCAGCGCTCCGAAAGCTAATGGTATTTGCTACCAAATAAACCTGTTGGACTTTAACCTGGTGTTGTTAAAACTCTTACTGTGTTCACCCCAGTCCAACGCCGGCATCTCCACATCATGACTACCTATAGTTTACACAGGAGTTTCCATCATAAATGTTGATAAAACAAACACGACAAAAAAATGAGAACAAGAAATAGATATTATAGACAACAAGTGAGCATCTTTTGAATGAACCTACCTCGCATTATAAGTTAACCACCCTCTATACCCTAGCTATGACTGTAACACTATCTTCTGCACTCTCCTTTCCTTCCCTGTGTACGGTATGCTTTGTAGAACAAAAAAACAATATTTTTCACTATACTAATTCATGTAATAATAAATCACATCAAAATAAGATTTTTAACTAAGTTACAGATAGAGATAGAGAATTGTTGGATCAAATTTTGATCCATCAAGTGAATAGACGGATGCAAACCTCCATCATTCGGGTTGCTATATTTTTCCCTTTACCTTCTATCCCATCACTAATATATCTGTAATCTACTTGAGTCCAATTTATTATACATTGTTACCAATCATTTTCTGGATTAAATTGATCGTCAGAAAAATATTTTGTACTGACATAAACTGATAGTGCCGGAAATACTTGGAATTATTAGTGCACTATTACCCCTAAATTTGTGTCAAAAAGCAACTGGGCAAATAATGCTTAAACTCACACTAACAATTCTCATTCTAATGTATAACAACTCACCACATGTCCACATCAGAATCCCTGTGTCACTTTCTGGCTGCCTTTCTGGGAAAGATGTCTGCAATGCATTTCACTTTCAAATGTAATGAATGATTCAATTGTTTACAAAAAAATGCGATTCCTCCTCTTATAAACTTCTTGGTGAGTTTTGGAAAATACCATCTAGAGTCCAAAGTCATTTAATTAATCCCTTTATCTGCAGCCATTACATTCTCAGATATAGACCAGACAGGACAGTAGGTGGTGCCAGTGAAAGCAGCAAGTTTCAAAGGGACATAGGTAGATGAAATGAATGATAAAACTATGGTGAATAGTGCATAATGATGGACAACTAGGAGTTCATTTACTCTGAATCCAAGAAAATCAACTCAGATTAGTTTATAAGTAACTAGGAGCTAGAAACTGCAGAGGAACAAAGAGATTTGGCTGTCCATGCACACAAATCATCAAACTGTAGTAGACAGGTACATAACCCAAATCAAAATGTTAATGGAATGTTGGTCTTTATAGCATGGGCACTGGAATACAAAGTGATTAGCACTGCTGCCTCACAGCTCCCGGGACCTGGATTCGATTCCTGGCTCGAATCACTGTCTGTGTGGAGTTTGCATGTTCTTCCCATGTCTGCATGAGCTTCCTCTGGATGCTCCCACAGTCCAAGGATATGCGGGTTAGGTGCACTGGCCATGCTAAATTTCCCCTTAGTGTCCTGGGAGGCGTAGGTTAGAGGGATTAATGGGGTAAATACGTGTTGTTACGGGGATTGGGCCTGGGTGGGATTGTTGTCGGTACAGACTTGATGGGCTGAGTGGCCTCCTTCTGCACTGTAGGGATCTATGATTCTAAGACTTGGAGACATGCAATGCCAATTCACCATACTGGTTTTGGAAGGTTACATTATGAGGACAGGTTACATAAACTTAGTTTGTATTTCCTTGATGTGAGTGTCACTGGCAGGAGCAGCATTTGTTGCCCATCCCTAATTGCCCTCAAAAGAAGTGGCTTGCTAGGCCATTTCTGATGGCAGTTGAAAGTCAACCACATTGTCTGAAATCACATCTAGGACAGACCAAGGATGGCAGGTTTCCTTCTCTAAAGGACGTTAGTGAACCAGATTGGTTTTTACAACAACTGATAATTTTATGATTACCATTACTGAGATTAAAATTTCACCTGCGACCATGGTGAGATTTACACCCATGCCCCCAGAGAATTAGACTCTGCATTACTAGTCCAATGACATACCATTACAAGCACCATCTCTTATTTTTCCTGGTCTATATCATTGACCTACAGTTTGACATACGGGCACAATTTCAAAATATGCGGATGACACAAAATTTGGAAGCATTGTGAACTATCAGGGTGAGAGTATTGAGCAGTGGTTCCCAACTTTTTCAGAATCACAGCACACTTGGTTGAAACAAACACTTCCACAGCACACCCATTTTATTTCAGCTGATTCCATTGCTCATAAGTGTCATATTTACTTACATTTATAACGATTACAGTCAGTAACTGCACAAACTGAAGGGTGGTGGAGGATGGGCAAGCGGGCACTGGAAGGAGAGCAACCCGCACGCCTGGCCTTGGAGCCCAGCCCCGGGCAGCTTGCCAGGCTGACTGGCCGGTACATTGAATAAAAGCAGCAGAAAAACCCAAATTCTCAAATGGTTTAACCGATTGATCCAAATTCGTGGAAGCGACACAATTCAGAGTCAAACACACGCAGAGAAAGGTTTGTCTTTACTGGGAAGCCTCTTCACTGGTGAGTGCTGACCGGCCTCTCACCCTGGAATGGCCAAAAGATCCACGTGTGATTCTAAAGAAAAAATGTAAGATAAGTACACAGTGGTTAGCACCGCTGACTCACAGTGCCAAGGACCCAGGTTCAATTCTGGCCTTGGGTGACTGCCTGTGTGGAGTCTGTATGTTCTCGTCATGTCTGTGTGAGTTTCCTCCGGGTGCTCTGGTTTCCTCACACATTCCAAAGATGTGCGGGTTAGGTGGTGTAAGTGGGAACCCTAATAGGTTAGTAAGATTTTTTAAACATCAGACATTAAGATACTGACAGAACTACCAGCATTAAGTTAAATAACTTTTAAAACAAGTTTATAAGCTAACAAGAGAATAGTTTACACACATGTGAGTGCAGTAAGGGATTTAAACAAGTGATTATGATTTTAAAACACATATGCTGATATTTAGAATGTATTAATGTATTGTTTAAGATATATTGTTCATTTTAGCCAACAACTATTTGCTGCAAAGTATCATGGTATTTGGGTAAGTTATATGCCAAGAGAATGTTTAGACCTTGGGGACGTGCAAGATTTATCAGTAAATTTTCAGATGGAGAGCACATTTAGGACACTTTATCATATTTCATGAATAGAATTTATTCAGTACCCAGACAAGAAGGACACATGCCCGGACATGGAGTCGTGTGTTAATCTTATTTGGAAGTGACCTTTAAGGGAACTCATGAGAATGTTCATTTGCACTCTGGGCTGGCGTCTGAGGTCACTCGTCAACATGGGAAGTGGGGTCAGCCAAGACAGGAGTTAGCTTCCGAATTCTACGGACTAATAAAATGCCATTATGCCAGAGAGTAAGATGTGGTTGGCTAAGATACATGACAGGTATTATTGTTTATTTGTGTACATTGAAGATGATTGATTTTAAGCTAATGAAAGGTCAGAGTTATTGATAAGAAAACCTATAATTGACCTGTTTAGAATTGTAAATGTCAGGTTTCATTGGGGAGGTCTAGCTGCTCTGTCTCAGAGCCGTCCTGACCCTTTGATGGTCTCCTGGCAGCTGCTGGTTAAACAAAGCTACTTTAATACAGAGACACAGGCTTCGTTTGTCTTGTATTGTCTGAAGTTTAGGCAGCACTGGTCACCTGGGGTACCCCACCAACAGGTGGATTGGCCATGCCAAATTGCCCCTCAGTGTCAGGGGGGCTAGCAGGATAAATGTATGAGGGTTACGGGGATAGGATCTGTGTGGGATTGTTGTTAGTGCAGGCTTGATTGGCTGAATGGCCTCCTTCTGCACTATAGGGATTCTATGATTCTATGAAGAAACTATTCCAGTACTCTACTGCCAAAGAAACATCAGCGCGTGTCTCAGGCTGGCTCAGTTATTCTCACTCCCCAAGTAGGCTGGTCTGATGATCAGTGCTCAGTCCTGCGATGGCCTTTAGCAAAAGGGACCTGGTCATTTTCCCAGCTGGAGGTTTCTCAGGTTGACAGGATCTCCAAGGAGGATCTACACTTCCTTCCCACCACTACTCCTAATTCAAACCAACTCCTAGAAAGAAATCTTTCCATTCCTTGTTGCGATTTTTTTTTTAAATAAAAAAGCACATTACAAAACTATAAGGATGAAAAACTAAACACAAATCGGAACCAGAAACTGTGTGGAGCTGCGCTTGGGTTCAAACGGGAGTCTCATTGCTTATTCACCATTACTCTGACCCTCAAACAGCACAAGACAATGCGAGCTTCTCATTTGATTTTGATTTGATTTATTATTGTCACATGTATTAGTATACAGTGAAAAGTATTGTTTCTTGCGCTATACAGCCGAAGCATACCGTTCATAGAGAAGGAAAGGAGAGAGTGCAGAATGTAGTGTTACAGTCATAGCTAGGGTGTAGAGAAAGATCAACTTAGTGTGAGATAAGTCCATTCAAAAGTCTGATGGCAGCAAGGAAGAAGCTGTTCTTGAGTCGGTTGGTACATGATCTCAGACTTTTGTATCTTTTTCCCGATGGAAGAAGGTGGGAGAGAGTATGTCCGGGGTGCTTGTGGGGGTCCTTGATTATGCTGGCTGCTTTTCCAAGGCAGCGGGAAGTGCAGGCAGTGTCAATGGATGGGAGGCTGCTTTGCGTGATGAACTGGGCTTCATTCACATCCCTTTGTAGTTTGTTGCGGTCTTGGACAGAGTAGGAGCCATACCAAGCTGTGATACAACCAGAAAGAGTGCTTTCTATGGTGCATCTGTAGGATTTGGTGAGAGTTATAGCAGACATGCCAAATGTCCTTAGTCTGCTGAGAAAGCAGAATTTGAGAAAGTAAATTTGAGTTAATGCAGTCAGTGTTCATGTCTGAGGATTATAAAGCGAGGATTTCAACTTCCTTACAGATGGATGCGCCCACAAATTCAGAGAAAAAAACTGTTTTTATGAAACACACAGGGACAGCAGTAGGCGAAAGTGCCTCTCGGTTTTAAACTTACTCCCTCAGAGGGGTCAGAAAGAACAAGGTGCAGAACTTTTATCTGTATCTAAGCAAGTATTGGTCCCGCTTAACTAACTGAACTTCTGTGGGACAATCAGATTGTCTCTCACCCCACTGGAGGCAAATTTCTCAAATTAGATCAATCATGTTTCCCACCCAGGTTTTGGAGACGTGTTTTTCTCACGGTTCCGCCCGCCCCCCCATCGAAACGGGACTTGAATTTCCTTCAGTATCATCATTAACATTACAGTTTCAGTGATGTTAGCAAGATGAGAGTAAAAGATTACCACCAATGTGTAACCACATAAACACTGCTCATTAAAGAAAATTCTCTGAAATAGACGGTGAACGTGCACCTTTCGCATCACCTTGTTTGATAGGAAGCAAAGCCACTAAACTGAAAAAGGGAGGTGCAGAAAACAAATGAGGATAGACTCTAAGAACTGGGCATTTCAATGGAAATGGGGAGAAGGAGATCATCAAACAAGGCCAACGGTTCTCTGAATTTGTCTTTTATGATTCACATCTGTATAAATTGAAACCTTCTTCCACTTGCTTTTCAACAACATTGCTAAAACAAGTAAGCAAGATGATGAGAGAAAATGTGATTGACCTGATTTTAGAAGTTTGCCAATTTACCCACCCCCACCTGTGTTTGTAACAATTTGGGGGTATCCCAGCCGGATGATGATAAATCCAGGGGCCTTGCCCAGATCCACCAATTTAATCTGGGAGGCCGTCATTACAAATCGGGATGCACATCTGGGATTGTAACCAAACTAGGTGCCCCTGACGATATTGTTCCCACAGAAGGGTAACAAATTTGGGACTTGGTGTCTGAAATTTATTCCCACAGATGACACTAATGAATTAGAGTGGGGTAAGTGAATTGTTCCTTCAAACCAGTGTACAAGATTATGACGGGCATGGACAGAGTGGATAAGGAGCAACTGTTCCCCTTAGTTGAAGAGTCAGTCAGGAGGGGACACAGGTTCAAAGTGAGGGGCCAGAGATTTAGGGGGGATGTGAGGAAAAACATTTTTTACCCAGAGGGTGGTGACGGTCTGGAATGCGCTGCCTGGGAGGGTGGTGGAAGCGGGTTGCCTCACATTCTTTAAAAATTATCTGGATGAGTACTTGGCACATCATAACATTCAGGGCTATGGGCCAAGTGCTGGCAGATGGGATTAGGTGGGAGTTCAGGTGTTTCTAATGTGTCAGTGTGGACTCGATGGGCCGAAGGGCCTCTTCTGCGCTGTATGATTCTATGATTCTATGATTCAAACCAATTTTAAGAATATGCAAAAAGGCTTTCTTAAGTCTGCACTAATGAAGTTTACAAATGTTCTCTTTTGATGCAAGTGCTTTACGAGAGGAAGTGGGAGTCACTTTTGAGGATTGAAAGGTTTTGACCCTTGTAGAGATAAAAGAAATATCGAGCTACTTAGGAATAGAGATTCCCTCAAATGTGAGATGGATAGTATCACAGTGTGTATTCGGAAAGTTTTGTTGCAAATGTAAGGCAAGGCTACGAAAATAAATAGAATTGCTGAGAACACGGTTAGACCTCTAAAAAGTGGAAAGAGAGAAAACTTTTCAAAGAAGAGAAGGGTAAAAGAGGAAGCTCACTAAAGAAGAATGCATGAACTGAACAGGGAATTGAAAGCATTAACAGTATCTTGTACAGTAATACTTCCAGCAGTCAGGAAAAATTGCTTGAGTCAAAAGATGTTAAAAGGGCTGGAGGAAGCTGTAGGAATTCAGGTAACCCAGAATGGGGGTTCAGAGGTCTTAAGGCAGGGGGAAAGAGTTTCTGCAATTTATAGAGGCCAAGATTAGGTCTGATGAATAGTCCACATATCTCAGAACATTAAGGGGCAATTTAGCATGCCCAATCTACCTAACTTGCACATCTTTCAGACTGTAGGAGGAAACCGGAGCACCTGGAAGAAACCCACGCAGACACAGGGATAAAGTACAAACGCCACACAGTCACCCAAGCGCAAGATTGAACCCATGTCCCTGGTGCTGTGAGGCAGCAGTGCTAACCACTGTGCCACCATGCCACCCTAAAAAAGTCAACGTAATGAAAAGTTTTCCAAATAATCTGTACACAGTACAGTTAATGAAATAGCTCAACAGAAATTGTGATTACTGCGGTGAATCATGACAATGCTGGTTTACTGCTTCACTTACTCAAAATCTTCTTGAAGGAGCTGGTGGTGAGTCACCATTTGTTGGACATAAAGAGGGTAGCCTGATACAATTTGCTGGAGATCCCCCAATCTTTATACACTGAGTATCGCAGTTTTACTTTCATCATATCCTCCACCCCTCGGTATGGTCATGATAAAGGAAGCCTGCTTACTAATACCCTGACTGGGCACTAAAGCACTTTTCTTTGCCTGTGAGAGCGCTGTAGCTTCACTTGTAGGTTGCTGTTCTTTTGCATTAGTATTGAAGATGGGCAGATTCCTTCCATTTCACAGATCTGCTTTATGTAGGGCATTGCTCTGTTAATGGCTTTTGCTACCTTTTTACATTCATTCAGCGAAAAAGGTTGGAGATTGCCTCATGATGAAGTCTTGTGTTTAGTCCCATTCTGATGTGATTGTGGTCTGAAGAGAATCCAGTTTACATTTGACAGAGGAATCATATGACATTCTTGTTCATTTAAAGTAGCTTTTAATATGTCTTAAGAGGATATATCAATTGAATATAACTTTATTTTGTAAGTATTACTTTGATTAGAGAAATGTATTCCACTAATATGCGCTAATTAAATCAGTCAATGCTTCATTAATTGACAGCATCAGCATGTTGCAATTTGAACATAGAACACAGAAAAACTACAGCACAAACAGGCCCTTTGGCCCACAAGTTGCGCCGGTCATGTCCCTACCTACCTAGGCCTATATATAAGCTTATCTATAACCCTCAATCCTATTAAGTCCCATGTACTCACCCAGAAGTCTCTTAATAGAACATAGAAAAACTACATAGAAAAATTTATTTCTGAGACTGGGCCAAAACTGCTCAAAATGGTCCAACAATGAAATTAAGTGGCTAATTTGAGAACAACGCCTTGTATCTTTGGTGTTTTTAACATAAAGAAACCTCCTGAGGCACTTCACAGGGACACAATTAAACATGGATGTATGTGCAAGCAAAGTGCAAGCTATTGGAAGGAACAATCAGAAGCTTGTAGTTCAAGAGTTGGGTTGTAATGAACACTATAGAGTTGAAGAGGGCGGTCGCAAGATGAAGGAACATTGGAGGGAGGAGAGTCCAGAATGCAGGACTTATGCTGCTAAAGGCTGAACCAACAATTCTGAGACAAAGAGGTGGTGTGAGATCCTAAATGAATATTTCTCATCAGTATTTACTGTTGAGAAAAGCATGGCTGTTAGGGAACTTGGGGAAATAAATAGTGATGTTTTGAGGAGTGTACATATTACAGAGAAGGAGGTGCTGGAAGTCTTAAAGCGCATCAAGGTAGATAAATCCCCGGGACCTGATGAAGTGTATCCTAGGACATTGAGAGAGACTAGGGAGAAAATTGCAGATCCCCAAGCCGAGATATTTGAATCATCGATAGCCATGGGTGAGGTGCCTGAAGATTGGAGAGTGGCAAATGTAGTGCCGTTGTTTAAAAAGGGTTGCAGGGAAAAGCCTGGGAACTACAGGCCAGTAAGCCTCACATTTGTGGTGGGTAAGTTGTTGGAAGGTATTTTGAGAGACAGGATCTACAGGCATTTAGAGACGCAAGGACTGATTAGGGACAGTCAGCATGGCTTTGTGAGTGGAAAATCATGTCTCACAAATTTGATTGAGTTTTTTGAAAGGGTAACTAAGAAGGTAGATGAGGACAGTGCAGTTGATGTTGTCTATATGGACTTTAGCAAGGCCTTTGACAAGGTACCGCATGGTAGGTTGTTGCATAAGGTTAAATCCCACGGGATCCAGGGTGAGGTAGCCATATGGATACAAAATGTCCCTACAACAGAGGGTGGTTGTAGAGGGTTGTTTTTCAAACTGGGGGCCTGTGACCAGCGGTGTGCCTCAGGGATCAGTGCTGGGTCCACTGTTATTTGTCATTTATATTAATGATTTGGATGAGAATATAGGAGACATGGTTAGTAAGTTTGCAGATGACATGAAGGTTGGTGGCATAGTGGACAGTGAAGAAAGTTATCTCCAATTGCAACGGGATCTTGATCAATTGGGCCAGTAGGCTGACAAATGGCAGATGGAGTTTAATTTAGACAATTGTGAGGTGATGCATTTTGGTAGATTGAACCAGGGTAGGACTTACTCAGTTCATGGTAGGGCATTGAGGAGAGTTACAGAAGAAAGAGATCTGGGGGTACATGTTCATAGCTCCTTGAAAGTGGAGTCACAGGTAGACAGAGTGGTGAAGAAGGCATTCGGCATGCTTGGTTTCATCGGTCAGAACATTGAATACAGGAATTGGGACATCTTGTTGAAGTTGTACAAGACATTGGTAAGGCCATACTTGGAATACTGTGTGCAGTTCTGGTCACTGTATTATAGAAAGGATATTATTAAACTAGAAAGAATGCAGAAAAGATTTACTAGGATGCTACCGGGACTTGATGGTTTGTGGAGAGGCTGGACAGACTGGGACTTTTTTCTCTGGAGCGTAGGAAGCTGAGGGGTGATCTTATAAAGGTCTATAAAATAATGAGGGGCTCAGATCAGCTAGATAGTCAATATCTTTTCCCAAAGGTAGGGGAGCCTAAAACTAGAGGGCATAGGTTTAAGGTGAGAGGGGAGTGATACAAAAGTGTCCAGAGGGGCAATTTTATCACACAGAGGGTGGTGAGTGTCTGGAACAAGCTTCCAGAGGTAGTAGTAGAGGCGGGTACAATGTTGTCTTTTAAAAAACATTTAGATAGTTACATGGGTAAAATGGGTAATTGGGATTTGCTTAGGGGTTTAAAAAAAAGGGCGGCATGGACAAGTTGGGCCGAAGGGCCTGTTTCCATGTTGTAAACCTCTATGACTCTATGACCCTATGAGAGTGAAAGGGAAAAAAGATGTGCGGGTTAGGTTGATTGGCCATGCTAGAGTGCCCCTTAGTGTCGGTGGGATTAACAGGGTAAATATGTAGGGCTACGGGGATTGGTGGGATTGTTGTTGGTGCATGCTCGATGGGCCGAATGGCCTCCTTCTGCACTATAGGAATTTTATGATTCAATGATTCTCTATGATATATAATTGATCATGTTTGCACAATCTTTCCTTAGATTTACAATGAGCGATATTACAGGTATTCCAAAAGCTAGAAGAATTACAGATGATTTCTCTGAATCAGCTGAGCAAGCCACTCAGTTGCATCAAACAGCTGTAGAAAGGCAAATAAGCACAAAATTGGATGGGCTACATGGCAGTAGCCTAATCACAGTCTCTTTTAAAATAATTGAGGTCACCCATTATCACTGCTTTAAGGTTATTGTTTCATAGAATCCTACAGTGCAGAAGGAGGCCATTTGGCCCATCAAGCCTGCACAATCCCAACTAGGTCCTGTCCTATCCCCGTAACCCCGCATATTCACCCTCCTAATCTTCCCGACATTAAGAGGCAATTTAGCATGGCCAATCAACCTAACCCGCACATCTTTGGACTGTGGGAGGAAACCAGAGCACCCAGAGGAAACCCACGCAGACATGTGGAGAATGTGCAGACTCTGCACCCCAAGGAATTGACACTGGGTTCCTGGTGCTGTGAGACAACAGTGCTAATCCTCTTTGATTGTAATGGTGAATGGAGGCAGTAATGGGTGTAATTTCACATCGGAATTATGGGTGCCTTCACCGAGGAAATTTCAAGGGTTAAAAGGGCCAAAGAATTGGTTGATGATTGCATTGCACTGTTGGCATCTTGCATCTTGCCTTACTTTGACCTTCCAGTTGATGGCATGGTTGAGTTACAGACAGCTGATTGAAGTGTTGGTTGTTCGTTGGGATTGACAATGAAGGTTTTTCTGTTTTTGTTTTAGTTGTGTTGGCATCACAGACAAATACTCAACATTTATATGGGTACTGCTAGGTATGACTTGCTGAAATGGTGATGATTAATGCTTAAACTATGTTTGCTAAATTGTGATTTGCTGTTAACATGCAGTTTGGAAAATTGAGCTCGGAAATCTCAGTTCCATGTTACACGAGGAAAAATGTACAAACTTATGAAACTTGTGTCAAGATGAATTGTTTAATTTCTTCTTTAAAATAGAGGGGTATGCTTGGTGTGCTTTAATCGGTTCTCTATTAATATCAGCCGGTGTGATTTAAACTGCCTTGAATTATTTTAAAATTATTTGAAAATTGTTCGGAGTTAACTAGTGTGCTAAAGCAGTGCACTGAGGAAATGAAGATTATTTGGGGTGATCTTTCCAGTGTACGCACTAGATAACAAAATCATGCATACATTTATAAAGAAAGTGTTTATAGTTCCTCTACATCAGAAGAAAACAGGAATCCTGTGATTATCATGTGTGTGTGAATTCAATGACTGCCAGCCACATAAACATACATGTAGATTGTGCTGTGAGGCAAAATAGCTCCTGGAAAATCTGTTTGAATGGTTTGCATGGGAATTTTCTGAATTTTGAAAGAGGAATGAATGAGTGCTTGAATGAATGAATGAATGAATGAATCCAACAACACTGCAATCTCCTGTATACCAAGGCATGTTCACCATCTATAAAGCACAAGTCAGGGGTGTGATGGAAAGCTCTCCACTTGCCTGGATGAATGCAGCTCTAACAGAACTCAAGACACTCAGCATCATCCAGCCCACTTGTTTGGCACCCCATTAGCCATCTTAAGCATTCTCTCCTTCCATCAGCAATGCACACTGCCAGCAATGTGAACTATAGACAAGATGAACTGCAGCAACTAGCCTAACCTCCTTTGAGAACAGTTTCCAAACCTACAGCTTCTAAGGACATAAGGTGCACGGGGACAGCACCACCTGCTAGTTGCATTCTTCACACACCACCCTGACCTGGAATTATCTTGATTTTCCTTCACTATTACTGGGTCAAAATCTTGGCATTCTCTTTTTAACAGCTCTGTGGATGTACAAACACAAAAGGGCTGCAGCAGTTTAAGAAGGTAGTTTTCTACCACCTTCTCAAAGGTAATTTCTTTTTCGTTCGGACCATCAAGTCTGCACCAACCACAATCCCACCCAGGCCCTATTCCTGTAACCCCACATATTTACCCTACTAATCAATCCCCCTGACACTAGGGTCAATTTAGTGTGGCCAATCAATCTAACCCGCACATCTTTGGACTGTGGGAGGAAACTGGAGCACCCGGAGGAAACCCACACAGACATGGGGAGAATGTGCAAACTTCACACAGACTGTCACCCAAGGCCGGAATTGAACCTGGGTCCCTGGCGCTGTGAGGCAGCAGTGCGAACCACTGTGCCACCGTGCCACCCTAATTATAGGGGATCAATAAATGTTGCTCCAACCAGTGATGCAGGTTTCTGCTCTACCTCCCTTTCTGTCAGTGAGTTTCTGATCCCCAACACCGACTGGGTCAACAAAATTGCCTTCAAATCCTGTCTATTTCATACCCCAAGTCTATGCTCCTCATTACGGACCCCTCAACCAAGGCGATTGGAACCCTCGCACCCACTCAACCTAAACCCCATCATCATTTTATACACCAGCTGTCTGCTCAGCCTCATGAAATAATGCTTGTCAATCCAATCTTCCCTCATAAGTAAAACTCTCCAATCCAGGCAAATCCCCTCAGTCCCATTTCTAGTGAAAATGCACAAGTCCCATAGCATGGTGACCAGAATTGCATGTAATATTCCACCTGTGACCTAACTGGTGTTTTATACAATTACAGCATAACCTTGCTTCTCCTATATAACATGCTTCAGGTAATAAAGGCAAATATTCTATATGCCTTCCGGGCCACCTCGTCCACGCTTCAGCCACCTTCAGGAATCTGTGGACATGCAATCCAATGTCCCTCTCTTCATCAAAACCTCACAATATTTTACTTTTTGTTATCTTATCTTGTTCGCTTTCTCCAAATGCATTACCTTGGACTTCTCTGGATTGAAGCCCATTTGTTATTGTTCTGCCATCTGATTAGTCCATTGATAAGTTCCTGAAGTCTGCAGCTTTCTCCTTCATTGACAATCACCTGGCCAATTTTTGTAACACCTGCAAGCTTCTGATTAATACCCCTTCAACTCAAGTCCAAATCATTGACACATACCCTAAAAAAACAAGGGACTGAGTACTGAACTCTGCAGAACCTGATGGAAGCAGCTTACGTCACCAAAACACCCAACAGGGATTTCGCCTTGCTTCCTATGTCTGAGGCAATTCTTGATGCAGTTTTTCAATTTGCCTTGGATCCCATTGGCTTTTAGTTTCATGACCATACCTGTCATGCAAGACCTTATCTTACTAAAATCGATATAAAATAGTTCTAATGCGCCACCCTCAATGACCCTCTTCATTACTTCTGCAAAAGAAAATAGTCAGGCATGACCTTCTTCCAATAAATCCACGCTTACTTTCTTTTCTCAATCTGTGCCTTTCTAAATGAATGTCTATCCTGTCCCTCAGAATGTTTTCCAATAGGTTTCCCACCAGTGAGGACAGGTTGACTGGCCTGCAATTATTTTGTCTGTTCTTTCCTCCCTTAGAAGCAATTGCCCAACATTAGCTGTCCTCCAGTCCTCTAGTGCCAGGCCTGTAGCCAGAATGAACCAGGAAATGATGGTCCAACCTTTGCTATTACTTCTGCCTCAATAACAGCCTATAGGATATATCGCACCTGGGCCTAGGAATGTATTGACTTTCAAAAATGATAAACCCCATTATACTTCCTCTCTCAGAATGTTAATTTCAGACATTGATTTACTTACTTAATATATTTTCATTCCATAAAAGGATTAGAAGAAAAATAATCAGCCAACATGTAGCTGAGGGAATGCATTTTCTTTGTATAACAGAAGTGTACAATTTTGCATATTTTTAAATTTTATTATTTCAGAGGATGTGTGCGCATTTATTGCCCATCTCTAATTGTTCAATTGTTGTCATCCATGTCGTGTAGGTAAACTCACAGTGCTGTTAGGAAGGATGTTCCAGGATTTTGATCCAACAACACTGAAAGAACAGTGATGCAGTTCCAAGTCAGGATGCTGAGTGGCTTAAGGGGAACTCTGCTGCCCTCGTCCTTCTAGAAGGTAGAGGTCATATGTTTCAAAGCTGCAGTCAAAGGGACCTTGGTGAGTTGCTGTGGTGCATCTTGTATGTAGATGGTACACACTGCTGCTGCTGTGCGTTGGTGATGGAGCAAGTGAATATTTAAGGCGGTGGACGGTGTGCTATTCAAGCAGGCTGCTTTATCCTGGTTGGTGTCGAGCTTCTTGAGTGTTGTTGGAGCTGCACTAACCCAGGCAAGTGGAGAATATTTCATTACACTCCTGATTTGTGCCTTGTGAATGGTGGACAGACTCGGGGTGGGGCGGGGACAGGGGGGTCAGTAGGTGTGTTACTTGCTGAAGATTTCTGAGCCTCTGGGCTGTTTTTAGAGCTACAAGAACTAGCAAACTTTCCTAAATAAGGAGATATTAGGACAAGTGAACAAAAGGTTAGACAAAGAGACAGACGGAATAAAAATAGATGAGGAGTAACCCTGATAGGGAAGGATGACTCAAGAACAATAATGAGAAAGGCTCAGGAAGTAGAAACAGCATTATCCATGCTGTTTCGGAGATGGCAAAGTTCAGAAAACACTGATGGGTGTAATTTATAGGCCCCTAACAATTGTTATGCCATTTGGCAGAGCAATAAGCAAGAAATAATTGGATCCTATGGCATAGGCAATGGAATAATCAAGTTAGCATGTAATTAGGAAGGAAAATGGAATGTGGCCTATTTTGAAAAGGGTTGGAAAATAAAAACAGGGAAGTCTTACAACAACTGTACAATGTGTTAGTGGTGAGACTGCAAGTAGAATGCAGTGTACAGTCATGGACTCCTTACTTAAGGAGGGATATACTTCCATTGGAAGTAGTTCAGAGAAGGTTAACTACAAGTAGAGTACCCTTTATCTGAAGCCCTTGGGGTCAATTTTGTTTCAGATTTCACATAATTTTGATAGGCCTCGGGTGACTTGCATTACAATGGCTGAAGCCTAGGCTCAGTATAATCTATAGAAAAGAAAATGGATAGAAAAGTAAGATGTATCACTGAATAATAAATGCAGGCTATCTGTAATAAGTTCTCACCTGTGGCGCTGCCTGCGATTCAACTAGTAGGAGTGTGTTTGCAAGGGAAACAGTGCAGGCAAATAACTAAACTTCGTGCACTAAAGGTTGGGTGCGGGTTGGCGAGGTTTGTGTTTGCTTGTGTGGTGTTAGCTCAGGTCAGAGATTTCTTGCGCTAAAGGTCAATGATGTTAAAGAAAGTGCAGTTTTTCGATGTGTTTGTGCTGTGTATGTGGTGCCTATCTCTTTATGACAGTACAGCAGAAGTGGGTCAACGTACTTGAGGGACCAGTGGAAACTGAGAGCGAGTGAGCACCCTGAAGGATGAAGTCCTCTCTCGGTTAGGACTTAACCGAGTCCTAACTCAGCTGGCAGCCATGTAGTAGACATATAAAAGCTGAATCACTGCTCCAGGCAGCCTAAGGCTGCAATCTCCTGGGCATACTGCTCGTTATCAACAAATACCTTTTGTTTCTAACAAAGTCTTCAGCCTCTTGATGACGTTTGAAGTGTGCTACGCTTTTACAGTTCAGTTGTCGGATTTGCAAATAAAAGATACTTAACTAGTAGGCTAATTCCTGGGATGAAGGGCTTCTCTTAAGAGGGAAGTTTAATCAAGTTGGCCTGTACTCATTGAAGTTTAAAAGAATGAGGGGTGATCCTACTAAAATGTAGAAGATTCTGAGGCGATTTGATATGTTAGATACTGAGAGGATGTTTCTCCTCTTGAGGTAACACAAAACTAGGAGGCACAATTTAAAATTAAATTTAAGATGAAGATGAGGAGGAATTTCTTCTCCCAGCATAACGTTAATCTTTGGAATACTCTTCCCCAGAGACCAGGGAGGCTGGGTCATTGAGTAGGTTCAAGGCAGTTAGCTAGATTTTTGATCTACTACAGAGTCTAAGGTTAGGGAACACAGGTAGGAAATTGATGTTAAGGCCACAATCTGATCAGCCATGATGTTATTGAAAGGTGGGGCAGAATGGCCTACTCCTGCTACTACTCCTTATGATCTTAAGGGGACATTGGTGTTCATATCAAGTGGAAATGTTAAATTGGTAAAGGTAATTTGGAAGATGAGTTTGTAAAATGGTTTCATGACTATTTCCTGGAGCAATACGTTGTGGAATAAAGCTAAATTGAAAGCAAAATACTGTGGATGCTGGAAATCTGAAATAAAAACAGAAATTCCAGTCCCAAGGAAGAATTTTAAATTCAAATGAAACCAATTACATAGGTAAGAGAAACATGTTTGACTTGTCTGCTATTTGTTCATCTCAAGTTAAAATTTGGGAATGTTGCACTCTTCTTTTCCTCAATATCTATCATCATAGAATCCCTACAGTGCAGAAGGAGGCCATTCAGTCCATTAGGTCTGCACCAGCTCTCTGATGGAGCATCTAACACAGGCCCTATCCCCGTAACCCCACATATTTACCTTGCCAATCCCCCTAACCTAAACATCTTGGGACACTAAGGGGCAATTTATCATGGCCAATCTACCTAACCTGCACATCTTTGGACTGTGGGAGGAAACTAGGGCACCTGGAGGAAACCCACGCAGAGACAGGGAGAACATTCAAACTTCACACAGGCAGTCCCCAAAGCCGGAATTGAACCCGGGTCCCTGGCGCTGTGAGGCAGCAGTGTTAACCACTGTGTCACCCTACCATCCAATATTCTAAGATATTGCTTAGAAGAGAGGTATATTGTTGAAGCTTGTATCTTCCACTTATCGAGCAAAATGCAAGAATGCTAAATTTCAAATGATCACAACAATTCATATTACAGGAGGGAAAGGGTTTTGATTGGCTGAGGCATTGCCATAGACAAAGCAATGGGGTGCTAAAGGCTCTGGGTAATTCAATAAAGGTACCAAGCTTGAACATATTTCTTTTGTTTGCAGAGTCTGGGTCCTTGTGTATGAATGTATATTGATTCTAGGTACTGTGAAATTCCAGGTGCATAAGCTGTATGTCCCAGTTATTGGCTAATCAAGTCAAACAACATTTGAGTTTGGCTGTTCATAACAGGCAAAGAGCATAGACAGTACTTAACTAACCCATGTTTGTAAAATCCCAAACAAAATATCTGCTGTTAGATGTGAATTTGTGATTGGACAGCACTTGCTGAGCAATCTGGAGTGTGACAATAGCTACCAATAGCTAACAACCAATTTAAGATGATCAGTCGAGCTCATAATGCAGCTCATTTATGCTTGCTCAAAATGGTATACATTCATATGCAGGGACCTATTCTCTGCAAACAAAAGGTATATAATCAAGTCTTGTCCATTTTTTTCAATAACCTGGAAACATGCAGAGCCTATAGTTCTCCATTCCTTTCGTCATGGCAACGGCTCAGTCAATCAGAATCAACCTAGGAACAGGAGAAGGCCATTTGGCTCATATGAGTCTGTACTGCCATTCAATGAAATCATGGCTGATCATCTACCTCAGCACCACTTTGCCTCACTATCTCCATATATCTTGATGTCATTAGTATGCAGAAGTCTATCCATTTCTGTCTTGACTCTTCTCAATGATTGCGCTTCCACAGTTTTCTGAGGTAGAGATTTCCAAAGGTTCACCATCCTCTGAGTGAAGAAATTCCTTCTCATCTCAGTCTTAAATCACCTACCTTTTATTCTGATATGGAGTCCCCTGGCTCTAGATGTACCGTAAGAAGTCTCACAACACCAGGTTAAAGTCCAACAGGTTTATTTGGTAGCAAATACCATAAGCTTTCGGAGCAGAGCTCCTTCGTCAGATGGAGTGGATATCCACTCCATCTGACGAAGGAGCTCTGTTCCGAAAGCTTATGGTATTTGCTACCAAATAAACCTGTTGGACTTTAACCTGGTGTTGTGAGACTTCTTACTGTGCTTACCCCAGTCCAGCACCGGCATCTCCACATCTAGATGTACCAGCCAGCGGAAACATTCTATCTACATCTACCTTGTTGAGCCCAGTAGGAATTTTATGGATTTCAATGAGATCGCCTCTCATTCTTCAAAACTCTAGAAAATACAGACCCAGTTTCCTCAGTTGCTCCTCATAAGACAATCCTGCCATTCCAGGGATTAGTCTGATGAACCTCCATTGCACTTATGCCATATACACATGCCATATACATGGCATGTATATCCTTCCTTAGGTAAGGAGACCAAAATTGCGTCCAATCTCCATGTGTGGTCTCATCAAGGCTCTATACAATTGCAGCAAGACATTTTTACTCCTGTATTCAAATCCCCTTGTGATGAAGGCCAACATACCATATGCATTTCCAGTTGCTTTCTGACCTGCATGCTAGCTTTTAGTAACTCCTGATCAAGGTCACCTCGGTCCCTTTGGACATCAACTCTTCCCAACATCTCACCATTTAAGAAATAATTTGCTTTTATGCTTTTTCTATCGAAGTGGATAACTTCACACTTATTGACATTATATTCCAGCTGCCATGTTCTTGCCCATTCACTTAGCCTGTCCCAGTCCCCTTGAAACCTCCTTTCATCCTCCTCACAAGTGAATTCCCACCTTGTTCTGTGTCATCAGCAAATTTGCAAATATCACATCTGGTCCCCAAATCCAAATCATTTACAGAGATGGTGAACAGTTGAGGCCCCAGCATTAGCCCTTGTGGAACGTCGTTAGTAATGGCCTGCCATCCCGAGAATGATGCATTTAATTCTAATCTCTGTTTTCTATCTGTTAACCAATTCTCAATCCATACCAATATATTAACCCCAATCCCAATGGCTCTAATTTTGTTTGTTAAACTCATCTACAGGACCTTAACAGAAGCCTTCTGAAAATCAAAATACACCACATCCCTTGGTTCTTCTTTATCCATGTTACAAGTAATACTCTCAAAAAACTCCAACATGATTTTCCTTTCATAAATTCATGTTGAATTTGCCCAGTCATATCAGTATTTTCTAAGCGTCTATCACATCATTTATTTATTTTTAATGATTTGTGGGACATGGGCGTCGCTGGCTGGCCAGCATTTATTGTCCATCCCTAATTGCCCTTGGAGGGCAGTTGAGAGTTAACCACATTGCTGTGGCTCTGGAGTCACATGTAGGCCAGACCTAATAAGGACGGCAGATTTACCTTTCCTAAATGACATTAGTAAACCAGATGGGGTTTTCTGACAACCGACAATGGTTTCACAGTCACCAGTAGATTCCTAATTCCAGGTGTTTTTTATTGAATTCAAAATTCCACCATCTGCTGTGGCGGAATTTGAACCCGTTTCCTTAGAACATTAGCTGAGTTTCTGGATTAATAGTCTAGCGATAATATTACTGGGCCACCGCCTCCCCTTTATAATAGATTCCGACATTTATTCCACTGCTGACATCAACTAACAGGTCTGTAGTTCTCTGTATTTATTATCCTTCCCTTCTTAAATAGTGGGATTACATTTGCGAATTTCCAGTCTGCAGGAACATTTCCAGAATCAATATGTCTTTATGTTTCTCACCAATTTGCACTCAAAATCTCTTGTCTCTTTCTTTATTAAGCTCTTAGTCCTCCTTTGCTAGATTCTAAATTGTTACCAATCATTGGGTTTACCACTTTTTTTCTGGCAACATTACAATCCACTTATTTTCATCTATTGCAATATTTAACTTATTTTGTTAGCCACAAATTAACTTTTCCTGATGGGTTTTTGTGTCTTAGAAGAATGTATCTTTGTTGCAGAGTTACTGGTCCTGCTAAGGTGAAACCTATCCATATTGCATAGGTCCCAGCTACCTGAGAACTAGTCCCAGTGCCTCTTGATGCCCTCCCTTCTCCAACAATTCTCCAGTTATGTGGTGAATCACAACCCTCATATTCTTGTTCTCCATAGAATTTGTCATTGGGAGTAATCCTGAGATGACTGCTTTATAATTTATTTCCTTACGCCCTACCAGTAGATTTCAGGGCCTCATCCCACTTCCTACCTTGTTGGTACAAATATAGAATACAACCTCTGACTGTTCATCCTCCCCCAAAAGAATGCTCTGTGACATCCCTGATGCAGCCATCAGGAGTAACATACCAGCCTGGAGTCACAAATGGAGTTGCAGAAATCCCTGCCTGCTTCCCTAACAAATGAATCCCCTATCACTATTGCTCTTTCACTCTTTTCCTCCCCCTCCCATGGAGCTAAGCCACCCGTGGTGCAATGGACTTGGTTCTTGATGTACCCCTCTGAGGAAACATCACCCCTAACAGTATCCAAAATGGAAAAGCATTTTTAAAATTTGTTATGGGCATCGCTGGCTGGCCAGCATTTATTGCCCATCCCTAATTGCCCTTGGAGGGCAGTTGAGAGTCAACCACATTGCTGTGGCTCTGGAGTCACATGTAGGGCAGACCAGGTAAGGACAGCAGATTTTCTTCCCCAAAGGACATTGGTAAACCAGATGTGTTTTTCTGACAATTGACAATGGTTTCATGGTGATCAGTAGATTCTTAATTCCAGATATTTATTATTGAATTCCACCACCTGCCGTGGCGGGATTTAGTGAGTGAGGCCAACCCAGAGGACTCCTGAACTATCTGCCTGGTTCTCTTAGACTGTGTAGTGATTACCAATTGCCTCTCTGCCTAATTGCTCCTAATCTGTGGTGTGACCACTTCCTTAAATGTGCTATCCATGTAATTCTCTGTCTTGGAGATGCACCATGGTGACTCCAGATATTGCTTGAGATCTGAAACCCAGAGCTCAAACTTCTGCAGCAAGTGACACTTTCTGCAGATGTCTAGATGCATGGCATGTCTATGGCTTCCCACATGCCACAGGATGCACATCCCACTCAGTCGAGCTGCTCACCATACCTTAATGCTACCAACTATCTGTTACATGTACAATAAATAGAATAATTTACCAGTTATTCCCCAATCAGCTTATTGTCCTGTACCAAAGTAAGAACCAAATATTGGACACTAAAAATGGTATAAAAAGAAAGGAGCAGTTCCTTCCCCTCTTCCCCTAATCCTCTCACTCACCAAATTCCCACCCTGTCAAGTCTCAGTGCAAGTTGCACTGAGGCCCTTGTATTTATTGTATTGAGATTTAGAGAGCAATCAGTCTGTTGCAGCTACCAAAACCAGAATAAACTAGCTTCCTAATTAAGTATTTTTTGTACAGCTGCTCTCCAGTAGAGAACGTCTTTGTCCTTGCTTAAGACTGAAAGAAATGTCAATTTAACTTAAATAGTAAATTTAATTAAATGCTGAATGCAACCAAAATTTGATTTATTTGTGGAAAAGAATAAACTGTAAGATTCCCTCACTCACCAAACTTCCAGCTATTTACTTTGACAAGTCCCACTCCATCAGCTTGCCAACCACCTGTAGTATAAATTGTTGTGATCATTTGGAATTTGGCATTCTTGCATTTGTCCAGAGTAGTACAAAATGAAAAACTTTGGTAGCATGTCCCTTTTCAGCAATCTTCATGTTATGATGACATAGTTAAGAATGGAACCAGCAAATTCAACGCCACCAAATCAGATGATGGCAAATAGGAATTGGAAGAGGATAATGTGGGCCATAATGCCGAAGGCTGCAAGCAGATGGAGGTGTACAAGGAGGGATAGTTTATTTCGACAACTCACTTAAGATGTCATTTGTGACTTTGATAAGAGTCGTTTCGGTATTGTGACTGAAGTAGAAACTTGGTTGATGGGATTCAAAATGGAACTCCTGTAAAGATAGGTTTATATAGTTAGGAGGAAGCACCACATTCCAGAACTTCGGAAACAGAAGGGATTTGGAGGTGAGGCAGTTGTTAACAAGGACGGTTGTGTCAGTCTTTTTTAAAGGGGTAGAGGTGATGACCGCAATTTTTAAGGAGAGAGGGATCTTACCTGAAGAGAGAGAACTATTAACAATATCAGCTAACATGGGCAATCAGAAGGGAGGGGTGGGTGGTCAGCAGTTTTATGGAAAAAGAATGAAGGGAGCAGGAAGTGAGCCTAAAGGACACGATAAATTCAGACAGGGCATGAGGAGAAATTAGGAATGATGCCAGTTCAGCAGGTTACAGAGATAGGGGATGGCAAGGCCATAGACCTATTTAAGAGTTTGATGAGAATTTTAAAATCGAGGCATTGCAGAATAAGAATGTTCTGACTCAGTTATTCCTGCAAGTGTTCCAGTAAATCGTAGTGGAGTGCTTGTATTTCCAAATAGCAATGACTTTATCAAAACTAGGTTTTCAGGGGCCATGCAATGGGGTCAGAAGCCTTTCACTAAGGTGCAGCCGAACTACATGCCCAAAACAAATGGTGAGGATTTATGACCAAGACTGCAATGTTAATGGCCAAACGTACATAGTTTAACTTTGCTTGTATACACTAAGGTTCTGGTCAGGAAAGGAGCAGATTTTAAAAACTTTTTTTTCCGGAGTGGGAAGAAACAGGATTCACAAACATATTCCAGAGCACTGACAAAGCAGTGGGGGGTCGGGGGGCGGGGAGGGGGGGGTGCGGTGAAGTGATTTGACTGCAAGGAGGAGAATTTGAAACTGGAGGTAATGGTGCATTGGGAGCCAGTGTAGATGAGAAAGCAAAGGGTGAGGGTGTCTTGGTGCTAGTTGGATAGCACGCAGCCGTTTTGATGAGCTGATATGTATGGGGGATGAAAGGTGTGGGTCTGACCAGAAGAGAACTGAAATAGTGGATTCTGGAAGTACCAATATCAGAAATAGAGGACTGGGCAATCGTCGGGCTGAGGTCGAGAAAGAGACCTACAATACTCCGGAAATCTAAATAGCTGAACTTTGTGATGGAGAGGATGTAGGTAGGCTCTAAAACGCAAATGCAGGACAGTGATATCCTTTATTCACCCTTTAAGCATGTTTAGACTTTTAAAGAGAAGACTCAAATGTGGCCAGTAAGCAATCTGCACATTTCATTGCGGTTGTACATTTTGCAATCAAAGGATGTGGCACAAAATGTAGTTTAGTAGTTGTGACCTTTAAGACCCGTCTTGCTATTACTAAGTCCCATCTGATGGCATCAATATATCGAAGTCCTGTGCAGACACGGCTCCAGCAGTAGATGTGCTGCGGTGAGAGGTGTTATCGTTTCACTAAAATTATTAAACCTGCGAAATTCTCAGCTCCGAGGGCATGTGTGAAAGTGCATTCCCACCATGGGTCAAAAGCAATCGAACCCGTGTGTTGCATACTTAATGTTGACTAGAGCTTTACCTGGCGCAATCAGGCAGCGCTTTCGTCCATCTCCCCCTTTATTTCGCTTTGTGTCTGATTTTCTTCCGTACAAGTCATTTTCCTTGTCTTTGCATCACTTCAATCAGCCATCAGATTGAATTACCTAACTGGGCAGTTACCACATAAAAAGTATCAGCAGAATTAACTTGAATTATCTTAATAGCCGTTTATAAAGACTTACAGAGAATAGAAATGGTAAATGAATTTGTGTACGTTTGTTGGATATGTTTTAATATTAAACTCGTGAATTAGATGCAAATGTAAAATGAAACTGATTTTGTTTTATTTTATCAACATGTTTTGTTTACCAACATTATTACAGACAATATCAGCAACATTGGTGAAGAAATGTCTTCAAAATTGTCCTGTTCAGTTCTGAGTGAATCCAGAATTGCAGCATAATGGAAAGCTAGTTTTTATTGAGAGCATGACAGTAATCGGTTATACTTTGTCGCCTTTTGTTACACTGCCTGTGCATCCTCCTCACATCTGTATTCCAAAGGCCAAATTCGCCTGCAATTTTTCCTGCGGGAGATTGGCAGAATTCTTTCCCCACTTACCGCTGGGGTTTCCGCCCAATTTAAGGTTGGTGATTGGGAGCTGACCTGTCGAATTCCGGGACTAACTCGGGGTTCAAAATTCCGCTCAGTCATCGCCAGGACGTGAGTTCTTGTCCATTGAGATAAAAGGGGCTCAGGTCCACATGGGGAGCAGCTCAGAATCGAAAGTTCTACCCTTTGGTAATTGTCCTGCCACAAAAAATCAGGACACTCATTTGTTAATTGTGAAGTAAAAACTTAACTATCATTTGTGTGAGTTATCCGTGTTAAAATACGTGGATTGTGGAGTGCATGTGTACAGATCTGTGTGGCCCCAGTTTATACACACGCAAAAATATAAATAATGTTTAAAACCTCCCTTTTTCACATGAAATGTTAGTCATGACAGTACTCAGAATTGTAATTACTCTGCAGATGGAGAAACCACCTGTAGGTGCGATGCGACAGACAGCGTGGGCAAATGTACTTGTTTCATAGATGTGGGTGTTTCACCCAGACGTGTTGCTGCTGTCTGCACGCATAGTGTGTGACATATATACTGTCACTTCCACCCTTTTCCTTTCTCTTTAAACGGATTTATTTTTGTATTGCATGTTGTCCTCGTCCCAAGCGTGCCAACAAGATGGGACAGAAGTTACAACGTGAGCGAGTCGTGTTAACTTTGGGGGGAGAGAAATAGGGTCAAAATGAGAGAAAGCGGAGAGGGGGTAGTGATTGCGACGGAAAGTATTTTAATATCGAAAGCTTTGGAGCTGCAGAGTCGGAGTTGGTGCCGCGTCAAAACTGGGTTGGCTTCACTTTTCCTGGTAAAGCATCTGCGGGTTTCGGGCTCTGCGTTTGGGTAGCTAAGCAATGGCTGTGTAATGCTGCTATAAATCCTGACTTAATGACTACGGTTAGTTATATATGGGCGAGGGCGGTTATTTTGTCTAAAGATAAAAACAGGGATTAAATAGGCGTAGTAATGGTAACAACCTGTTTGAAAATCTGTGTTCCACACAGTTTTGATCCTAAGTGTTGATTACCATAACTTGAATTTGCCTGCGGGTATTAAATACACATCCGCGGGTTTTGCACCGAACTGTTGAGTAGGCACAATGTTTGAGAAGCAGCGTGTGGGCTCTTTGCAGACACCTCCACCGAAGTCGTTTTGATTAGCAGACAGCGTGTATCCCAAGGTGACTCTGGGACTGTGGGAGAGGCGGCACAGGTTCTGAAATACAACGTTACAGATTCTCGTGCAGAAGTCGAGAGGAGGAGGAGGAATGTATTCTCCCTTAGGGGGCAAATATGCCCTCCTACCCTCTTATGTGCCAATCCACTGCACAAGCTGGTGGGTGGCCTCATGTCCTTCAAATCATCTTCCAGATCAAAGGGCAAGTGGCCGTGGCTAAGCACGCGCTCTCCTGGTGACTCCTATAAGGTGAAATAACAAAGCACTTACAGTTCTTAAGGTGAAGTCCTCAGAGAATTTACAGAAGAAATGTTGGTTAAAGTTGATGGGCGGCACAGTGGCACAGTGGTTAGCACTGCTGCTCTCAGCGCCAGGGACCCGGGTTCAATTCCGGCTCAGGTGACTGTTTGGAGTTTGCACATTCTCCCCGTGTTTGCGTGGGGTTCCTCCGGATGCTCTGGTTTCCTTCTATAGTCCAAAGATATAGCTGGCTGCTATAAGGAAAGGTAATCCGAAATACTGGCCGTGTTCACATGCTGTGCAGCCTCTTTAATGAGTGCCAGCATATGTTTAAATTTAGCATCGGTCATGCTAAATTGCCCCTTAGGTTCCCGGGATGGGTTGGTTAGAGCGATTAGCAGGGCAAACATGTGAGGTTGTGGGGATAGGGCCTGGGTGGGATTGTTGTCGCTGCAGACTCTATGGGCCAAATGGTCTCCTTCTGCACTTTAGGGATTCTATGATTTCTAAGTCTTGACAAGTGTCCCAGAAAGTCTGCTGATGTGTTTGAGGGGTTCCCTTCACAGATCCAGCAGTGATGACCATGAAATGGTGAGTCTCCCTTTAAGTGGCGTTTGAAATTGACATTCTCAAATGTTTACTGTTTACTCTCAAACAGCTGGCTGCTATAAGGAAAGGTAATCCGAAATACTGGCCGTGTTCACATGCTGTGCAGCCTCTTTAATGAGTGCCAGCAGATGTTTAAAGTGGCAGTCCACTGATTCACAAGGCCACAAGTCACTCTTTCAATCATTGCCTTCAACTCCTTTACCAAGATAGCATCTTGAGATAAATACGGGCTAAACCAGCATTTTCAGAAAATTTCTGAGTAAATTTCGGAAAGATCAAATTTGGCGCAACTTTAGACATAAATTTAAAAAAACTAAGGTGTGAAACGAACTAACTTGCTGAACAAAAATGAGTATTATGTACAGATGAATATTAGAGTGTAACAGGATAGTGTGTGTGTGTCCAGCTCACTCACAGTCTCAAGGTGCTCACTCATTCACTCACTCACTCACTCACCCTTACCCACTGTGAGAGTGCATCATAGTGCTGCATGGGGAAGGGTGAGTGGTCCTGATACTGGGAGTGAGCCAGCCTTATGGACACCCTCTGCCCCAGCTGCACACACTGCCCTTGCAATCTCTCTCTCTCTCCTCACAATCCCCTCTCACAATCTCTATTCCACACACACTCTCTGCCCTCATCAATCTTTAACTCCCTCACACTCTCTCTCCCTCTCACTCTCCCTCCCTCACATTCTCTCTCCCTCACACTCACACCCCTCACACTCTCCCTCCCTCACACTCTCTCCCTCACACTCTCCCACCCCTCACACATTCTCCCACACATTCTCTCTCCCCCACACTCTCCCATCCCTCACACACTCTCTCCCTCACACTCTCCCACCCTTCACACTCTCTCTTCCTCACACTCTCTCCCTCACACCCCTCACACACTCTCTCCCTCACACTCTCTCTCCCTCACACTCTCTCTCCCTCACACTCTCCCACCCCTTACACACTCTCTCCCTCATACTCTCTCTTCCTCACAATCTCCCTCACATTCTCTCTCCCTCACACTCACACCCCCACACTCTCTCTCCCTCACACACTTTCTCCCTCACACACTCTCTCTCCCTCACACTCTCCCACCGCTCACACTCTCTCTTCCTCACACACTCTCTCCCTCACACTCTCTCTCCCTCATACTCACAACCCCCCCGCACTCTCTCTCCCTCACACTCTCTTCCTCACATTCTCCCTCCCTCACACTCTCTCACCCTCACACTTTCTCCCTTACACTCTCTCCCTCACACTGTTTCTCTCCCTCACACTCACAATTTGATCTTTAATGTGAGCGAAACTGTATGAATGAAATAGTTTTTTGGAAGATATTAATAAATTTTTGGGCTGGATATCTGCAGTCAGTTTTGAAATATCGGCACATATCTCTGGTCTGGAGGAAAACTGCCTACAAAGGGCAACTTCTATGGCCTGGGTCTTCCTTTCCTGACATCAGTTTGGAGCTGTGCCAAGCTAAGCGGATCACAGTTTTCCAGAAGCAGTGATGTAACCAATCAGACTCAGCCTTTCTCACAGACAGCAAACCAGAAAGCAAAATCTGTAGAAATTGCCTGCCGTTTAATTTGAAATTTTACAGATAGCAAAAAAATGATGGTGGCAGATGCATGGGATTATAGTAAAATATTACATAGAAGCTTTGAAAAATATTTATGGACAGAATTTTCCAAGGCATGGCAATCACCGTACTTACCTGTTCTGGAGCTCCACATTTCCTGCTGGATTTCTAAACTGCGCCCTCCCCCCCTCACCTCAGCACGTGGAGCATTGAGTCTTCTTTCCAAGTCAGAGGAAAACCAAACTACCCACTGGTTATACAACACCAGCTGGCTATATTTTGGTAAATTTAAATGCCTCAAAGCCACTATAGAAGCTACGGGGAACAGGTCAGTTGGGTCATAGAGTCATAGAAGTTTACAGTATGGAAACAAACCCTTCGGCTCAACTTGTCCATGCCGCCCATTTTCTTAACCACTAAGCTAGACAAATTGTCTGCATTTGGCCCATATCCCTCTGTACCCATCTTACCCATGTAACTGTCTAAATGCTTTTTAAAAGACAAAATTGTACCCACCTCTATTACTACCTCTGGCAGCTTGTTCCAGACACCACCCGCTATGTGAAAAAATTGCCCCTCTGAACTCTTTCATATCTCTCACCTTAAACCTATGCCCTCTAGTTTTACACTCTCCAGCCTTTGGGAAAAGATGTTGACTATCTAGCTGATCTACGCCCCACAATATTTTATAAACATCTATAAGATCACCCCTAAGTCTACGCTCCAGGGAAAAAGTCCCAGTCTATCCAGCCTCTCCTTATAACTCAAACCATCAAGTCCCAGTAGCATCCTAGTAAATCTTTTCTTCACTCTTTCTCATTTAATAATATATTTTCTATAATAGGGTGACCAGAATTGTACACAGTATTCCAAGTGTGACCTTAACAATGTCCTGTACAACTTCCACAAGATGTCCCAACTCCAGTGTTCAATGTTCTGACCAATGAAACCAAGCATGCCGAATGCTTTCTTCATCACCCTGTCCACCTGTGACTCCACCTTCAAGGAGCTACGAACCTGTACCCCTAGATCTCTTTGTTCTGTAACTCTCCCCAACACCTTACCAGTAACTGAGTAAGTCTGCCTTGGTTTGATCTACCAAAATGCATCACCTCACATTTACCTAAATTCAACTCCATCTGCCATTCATCAGCCCTTTGGCTCAATTGATCAAGATCCCGCTGCAATCCGAGACAACCTTTTTCACCGTCCACTATGTCATCAATCTTGGTGTCATCTGCAAACTTATTAATCATGCCTCTTAAATTCTCATCCAAATCATTAACATAAATGACAAATAACAGTGGACCCAGCACTGATCCCTGAGGCACACCGCTGGTCACAGGCCTCCAGTTTGAAAAACAACCCTTTACAACCACCTCTGTCTTCTGACATCAAGATGTGGAGATGCCAGCATTGGACTGGGATAAGCACAGTAAGAAGTCTCACAACACCAGGTAAAGTCCAACAGGTTTATTTGGCAGCACTAGCTTTCGGAATCTCAAGCTCCTTCATCAGGTGAGTGAGGACTTGTGTTCACAAACAGGGCATATAAAGACACAGACTCAATTTCAAGATAATGGTTGGAATGCAAATCTTTACAAGTAATCAAGTCTTAAAGGTACAGACAATGTGAGTGGAGAGAGGGCCAAGCACAGGTTAAAGTTAGTGAGATTTTGCAAGCCCAGGCAAGTTGTGGGGGTTACAGATAGTGTGACATGAACCTAAGGTCCCAGTTGTGGCCATCCATGTGTGCAGAACTTGGCTATCAGTTTCTGCTCAGCAATTCTGCGCTGTCGTGTGTCGTGAAGGCTGCTTTGGAGAATGCTTACCCAAAGATCAGAGGCTGAATGCCCGGGACTGCTGAAGTGTTCCCCGACTGGAAGGGAACACTCCTACCTCGTGATTGTTGAGTGGTTTTCATTCATTCATTGTCGTAGTGTCTGCATGGTCTCCCCAATGTACCATGCCTCGGGACACCCTTTCCTGCAGCGTATCAGGTAGACAACGTTAGCCGAGTCGCAAGAGTATATATGCACAAACAGGGCATATAAAGACACAAACTCAATTTACAAGATAACGGTTGGAATGCGAGTCTTTACAGGTAATCAAGTCTTAAAGGTTCAGATAATGTGAGTGGAGAGTGGGCCAAGCACAGGTGAAAGAGATGTGTAATGACCAGGCAGGAGTGTTCCCTTCCAGTCAGGGAACACTTCAGCAGTCTCGGGCATTCAGCTTCTGATCTTCGGGTAAGCGTTCTCCAAGGTGGCCTTTACGACACACAATACAGAATCACTGAGCAGAAACTGATAGCCAAGTTCTGTACACATGAGGACAGCTTCAACCGGGATCTGGGGTTTATGTCACACTATCTGCAACCCCCACGACTTGCCTGGGCTTGCAAAATCTCACTAACTGTTCTGGCTGGAGACAATACACACCTCTTTAACCTGTGCTCGGCTCTCACTCCACTCACATTGTCTGTACCTTTAAGACTTGATTACCTGTAAAGACTTGCATTCCAACCATTATCTTGTAAATTGAGTTTGTGTCTTTATATGCCCTGTTTGTGAACACAAGTCCTCACTCACCTGATGAAGGAGCTTGAGACTCCAAAAGCTAGTGCTGCCAAATAAACCTGTTAGACTTTAACCTGGTGTTGTGAGAATTCTTATTCTGTCGTCAAGCCAATTTTGTACCCATTTGGCTACCTTACCCTGCAACAACCTACTATGCAGTACCTTGTTAAAGGCTGGGAGGGTAATGTGAGTCGGGAATGGGGCAGGGAGTGTTGAGGAAGTAGTTGAGTTGGGGGTTGTCAGTGGGTGAAGGGGTTGTAGGATCAAGGGGCAGTCAGGGAGTCGGTGGGATGAGTCAGCTGATCGGTTAGATCAGCTGGGGTAGGCAAGGGATCAGGTGATAGTGGAAGTGGCTTCAGGCAGGTAGTTGCAGTGTGAAGTACTTAAATGGGGGTAGTAGGGTTGGAGGGTGCTCAGTTGGGACCGGGCTGGGGATAATCTTGAGTTGCATGGCTAGATAGGGAGTTGGGGGTAAACTGGGCTTCAAGGGTAATCGGGTAGTCAGATAAGCAGGTGGGGTAGTTCGGTCGAAGTAGTCAGATTCAGGTTGTGAAAGTGTTGTGGTGGTTGCGGCTAGTATCATGGGGGAGGCCTCTGGGGAATTGGAAGGTCAGAGGGGTAGTTGGAGAATCAGTTGGGTCGGGGAATCAGTTGTATAGTCACCTGGGAATTAGAGCTCGTTTTAAACATTCCAACCTTTCCTGGGTAACAATTCTGGAGAGCGGGTCAGAGCAATCCAAATTCCCTGACGACAACAATGAATTTCAGAGGAAGGTCCAGACACAGGGCAGTTGCCCATTGGAAGTCCAAACTTCCCAGGCTCTGGTGAGTACATGGGGGCTTCGGGACAGTTCTCCAGCGCATCTTATAGAACTTATAGAATCCCTGCAGTGTAGAAGGAGGCTATTCGGCCTATCGAGTCGAACCGACCACAATCCCACCCAGGCCCTATTCCCGTAACCCCAAACATTTACCCTGCTCATCCCCCTGACACTAGGGTCAATTTAGCATGGCCAATCCTTGGACTGTGGGCGGAAACCGGAGCACCCGGAGGAAACCCACGCAGACACAGGGAGAAGGTGCAAACTGCACACAGAATTTCAGAGGTGGGTCCAGACACAGGGCAGTTGCCCATTGGAAGTCCAAACTTCCCAGGCTCTGGTGAGTACATGGGGGCTTCCAAGGCCGGAAAAGAATCCGGGTCCCTGGCACTGTGAGGCAGCAATGCTAACCACTGTGCCACCGTGCCGCACATTAGGAGTTCTGAAATTCTGGATCATGATTTTTAGAATGTGAAGTTACATGTCATAATGTAGAAGAATACATTTAACATATATAAATATTTCTTTCCAGGGTCAGTGAGACTTTTTAGTAATAATTATGAACACAGTGTTCCGTTAAAAACCCAATTACACCTTATTCAACAAGGGTTCTACTGCAAGACCGGGAGCATTAAAGTGCCTACTCCCATTTGTTCAATAGATTCTAATTGATTTTTTCTGGGGAACCTCAACAGTTTACAATCTGCAGGAGCACAGAGTCACTGACAGCAATTTCCATGTTTAACTGTGCATATGTGGACTCCAAAAGTTACTGTCTTGTTCGGAAGAATAGTGATGATGAACGCTGACACTTTTACCATCATTACTATGGCAAACTCCAGGCTATTTGTCTTCTGTAGACAAGTATGCCAGACAACGATGTGTTTCCAATCTACAGCAAGTCAGAATCTTACTCCTCAATAAACATGAAACTCAGCCTCTCAAGTTATACAAAGTGCTTTATGAAACATATAAACATGTCTCACAAATTTAATTGAGTTTTTTTGAAGGGGAACCAAGAAGGTAGATGAGGGCAGTGCAGTTGATGTTGTCTACATGGACTTTAGCAAGGCCTTTGACAAGGTACCGCACAGTAGGTTGTTGCATAAGGTTAAATCTCATGGTTTCCAGGGTGAGGTATCTAAATGGATACAAAATTGGCTTCTTGACAGAAGCCAGAGGGTGGTTGTAGAGATTTGTTTTTCAAACTGGAGGCCTGTGACCATCGGTATGCCTCAGGGATCAGTGCTGAGCCCACTGTTATTTGTCATTTATATTAATGATTTGGATGAGAATATAGGAGGCATGGTTAGTAAGTTTGCAGATGACACCAAGATTGGTGGCATAGTGGACAGTGAAGAAAGTTATCTCTAATTGCAACGGGATCTTGATCAATTGGGCCAGTGGGCTGACGAATGGCAGATGGAGTTTAATTTAGACAAATGTGAGGTGATGCATTTTGGTAGATTGAACCAGGGCAGGACTTACTCAGTTAATGGTGGGGCGTTGGGGAGAGTTACATAACAAAGAGATCTGGGGGTACATGTTCATAGCTCCTTGAAAGTGGAGTCACAGGTGGACAGAGTGGTGAAGAAGGCATTCGGCATGCTTGGTTTCATCGGTCAGAACATTGAATACAGGAGTTGGGAAGTCTTGTTAAAGTTGTACAAGACATTGGTAAGGCCATACTTGGAGTACTGTGTGCAATTCTGGTCACTCTATTATAGAAAGGATATTATTAAACTGGAAAGGGTGCAGAAAAGAATTACTAGGATGCTACCGAGACTTGATGGATTGAGTTATAAGGAGAGGCTGAATAGACTGGGACTTTGTTCTCTGGAGCATAGGAGGCTGAGGGGTGACCTTGTAGAGGTCTATAAAATAATGAGGGACATAGACAAGGTAGATAGTCAATATCTTTTCCCAAAGGTAGGGGAGCCTAAAACTAGAGGGCATAGGTTTAAGGTGAGAGGGGAGAGATGTAAAAGTGTCCAGAGCGGCAATTTTTTCACACAGAGGGTGGTGAGTGTCTGGAACAAGCTGCCAGAGGTAGTAGTAGAGGCGGGTACAATTTTAACTTTTAAAAAGCATTTAGATAGTTACATGGGTACGATGAGTATAGAGGGATATGGGCCAAATGCGGGCAATTGGGATTAGCTTAGGGGTTTAAAAAAAAGGGCGGCATGGACAAGTTGGGCCGAAGGGCCTGTTTGTAGACTTCTATGACTCTATGACTCTATTACAAGAATAGTATGTGGAATGACAGAAAGGGAACCGTGACAAATAATCCCCACTTAAATGATGATGCAGGGGCTCCAGTAATAAAAGCAAAAGATTCTGGAGATAATCAGCAGATTGTTCAGCATCAGTACAGCAAAACGGAGACAGGAAGTCAACAAATGCGATAGGGTGAAGCACAGGAGTGATTAAATGACGGTGCAAGGCAACATGAAGTGAGAATGCGTCATTCTTTCTCCCCCCACAGATGCCGGCTGACCTGCTGAGTGTCTGCTGTATTTTCTGATTTTATTTTACATTTTCAGCGCCTGCGGTCAGGGCTGTAAAGTTGCAGCTTACTGCAAGCATGGGGTCAGAAACGGAGTTTCCTTCTCCTGAAACGGCAGCCGGGAGTAAACTATTGGCTCGTCATGTTCACCTTCTGTCTCAGGATCTGCTTTGCAGATGTTCACGGTTGAATAGTCCGCCTGTAAATGTAGAACAACGCATTAATGGTCCATATTTTTAATATATGGAGAATTTAGCAAGCCTTTATTTACTTTTAAAATCGTCATTAGTCTGCACGAAGTAGAACAAATTCCTCGTGGGCGTGACTTCAAATGGACCACAAAGTAGTGGTAAGTAGATTCACACTATATTCATCGACTTTTGAAACATTGTCTGCCAGTAACTCACTAAACAAGTGCTTCGTTAATTTTAATTGCCGCATCGTGGTTGTTGCATGAATTTGTAATCTCCATTAAGGGCCGTGTAACCAGATACCTGGCAGGATTCGCTACTTAATTCGAAATCTATGTTCATTGCTCAAGCCAACGCACCTTGGCTGTTGACCTATTGGGCGCGTTCCTTTCGACCAGCGGATCAGAATAAACGATCTCTAAATTGGGCGAGGTTTCTTTCATTCTTGCAGAACAAACGGTCGCATATATTGTTCGATCCACTCTTGAAGTGTCCTGGAAAGAATCAGCAATACGAATAAAGGCGCTAACGATTAGTGCGATAGACATTTACTGGCGACCAGTCTGATATTTTTGCCGAAGATGATGCAATGTTAAGTTTGTAATATTATTTTACATAATCGAATGATAAAAACGGTGCTAATTAAAATAGTGTGAAGTTAACTGTAGTACATGATTAACAATTGAGATAAAAAGTGTACACCTCTGGTCTCTACTCTCTTGCTGACTCATCCCTCATTTTCTCTCATTTTATTTTCTCTTCCTGTTTTATCCACACTACGATGTCAAAGCTCTCGTGAGACCTCCTCTTGCATCGTCTCAGGTGCCTATATCCCGTCCACAAGCTCATGTTTCACCCTGCCTAGTCCACCCGTTGAAATCCTCCCTAAACGCCTGTCTACTCCCTTCATCACATCAGGGAATTGCGCCTGGGGGATCGTGATAACTTCCGCAAAAAAAAATCACTGGTGCAGAACTCAACTCCTCCTATTTTCACCCTTTTTTAAAGTCAGATATCTTCCTTGGGACGTTGGCCATTTGAGTTAGAATGACATGATACCAGGCCATGTTTCAATCTTCAATGCACTGTCCACGAAGCGCTCATGAATTCTGATGTTCAGACATAAATGAAAACTATTGCTTTCCTCCTTGCTGGGGTTGTTTCCCCCTATTTACAGTTTTAGCTCGTCTTGCAATTTATTTTCCTCGTTTTTAGGAACTCCTGCTTCATGGCCTTCGATCCTCATCAGGTGATAAACCCCAAATCACAAAAATTGTGGATTTGATCCGAACACGATTCTACTTTGATTAAATAATGTCACATTTCAAAGCAAAATAAAAGTGAACGACCGAACAATGGAAGAAAAGATCTGTGATTACGGTTAAATCCTAATAAAAACATTCCCGTGCGTTTTACTTCCCCGCCAGACTAATGCCCCAAGTGTAGGACATGATACAACTGCTTTTTACAGGTACAGTACCTCTGGGATGGTCTCGGTAGACTGGGCGCTGTATTCAACTAATTGCTTTCCTGGAATGACAAAACAACGGAAAATGACAACATGTCAAAGATTCCTGTTGTGCCAAATCTGTAACTAAACGAAAATCAGGGAGAAGAAAACAGAATTTGGTGCATTGCATCGCTCTGAAACTGAGAATGTGTCTCTGTGTTATCGTCAACAGAATCTTTTATAAACTAGAAACGCAAGCATTTTTTATCCAAAAACGATACAAAACATGGAGCAACGTTACTTTGAGACCTGAATTAAGATCATTTTTACTCAATTGTAAATGAGTGGAATGAGTGCACAATGGTTAAAGACTGTAACTCACGGAAGGACAGTTATACTAGATTTATCTTAGAATCAATGCGATTTACAAGGCGTTAAGAGACAATATTTTCAACGAATAGTATTTGAGAAAGCGACTAAATGCATTTATGCTGTTATACTGTTATTTGGGCTGTTATGCTAGCGATATATCTCTATTTGGACCAGTATCTACACTATACACCCTTATCTACAGGATAAGGACAAGTCAAGATACCTGTAATATTACAGATAACACGGCCGACCATACACAGGACAATTATAGCAGCGTTGGATCACATATAGTGCAATGCTATTCACACCGAAACACCTAACCCAGTCCAGCTGTACGCAAACGCTGCAATATTAATGTACAAATTGTGCATAAGGAGAAATAAGAATTCTTACAGTTGCAAACCATTGGAACAGATGGTCCAAAGCTATGATTTGGAATTTAGTGTAAATAAATATAAGCTAAATTGGAATAAAAATAAGACAAATGTGGAGATCATTAATCGGTCTAATTTTACCACGACCGTGAAACCATGGAGCCAGGTAGGCGCAGTACCTTTTATGGGGAAAAAACACTCGACTTCCAGGGAGTAACCAGGCCCCATTTTAACATGTGTATTAAAATAATACAATTGGACACGTGGTAAACGTTTAAATGATCCACAAAAGGTCATTCATCTACAATCCTTGAAAAAGAAAAGTGCTTGAGCGCAAATATTTTCCAGTTATTGACGGGACAAGTCGAACAACCTATTCTAACCATGTGTATATTGCTGTATCGGGTTGGACAGATAGACAACTTGATTAAACATGGAAAATAGAAGCAGGAGTAGGCCATTCGGACTTCGAATGGCCTGCTCCGCCATTTATTTTGATCATGGCTGATTATCAAATTCAATGCCCCGATTCCGCCTTTCCCCTCGTATCCCTAGATCCCGTTAACTATATCTAACTTAGACATCTACAATGCAGAAGGAGGCCATTCGGCCCATCGAGTCCTGCACCGATCACAATCCCACCCTATCCCCGTAACCTAGTGTCCCCCTCACACTAAGGGGCAATTATAGGATGGCCAATCCACCTAACCTGCACATCTTTGGACTGTGGGAAGAAACCGGAACACCCAGAGGAAACACATGCTGATATGGAGAGACCGTGCAAACAGACAATGACCCAAGCGCCGCTGGGCGGCGGAGGTCCCCGCTGGAGGTCCCTCTATGGAGGGATCTCCCCCAATTACGTCGGGGACCTGGGGTGGAGGGTGATGCATGCAGCAGTTCCGCACAACGGTAGGATTCACTGGTTCACGGGCTCCGAAGACTGCCCTTTCTGTGGCCTTGTGGAGTCCCTGGACCATGTCTATGTTGTGTGTCTTAGGCTGCACTCCCTTTATGTTTTCCTGAAGAACCTTTTGTTGATGTTTTGTCTGCACTTCAGTCCCACGCTCCTGATCTACGGACACCCGGTGCGGAGAGGGGAGGGTCAGGATGGCGACCTCCTCGTGAACCTGCTCCTGGGCCTGGCGAAACGCGCCATTTACCAGTCCAGGCAGCGGGCGATCGAGGGGGCTGTCCATCCTGACTGTCTGCCCCTCTACCGCGGCTACGTTCACGGCCAGGTGTCCCTGGAGAGGGAGCATGCGGTGTCCACGGGCGAGGTTGACGCTTTCCGCGCCCGCTGGGCACCGCAGGGGTTGGGGTGCATTATTGACCCTAATAATCACATTTTAATTTGATGTTTTTAAGTTTCCTTTGTACTTTGATTTCTGTTCGGGCTGTTCCCCCTCCTTTTTGGGGAGCTGCCCCTTTTACTTTGTCCTGATTTAATCTGAGTTTGTTTACTTGGTTTGGTTTGACCTAAAAAAAAAGGACAATGACCCAAGCCGGGAATCGAACCCGGGTCCCTACTGCTGTGAGGCAGCAGTGCTAACCACTGTGCCACCGTGACCTCCGACTTCATTTTGAAATATCCAGTCTGAGGGTGCAGTTTTGGACAGCTCAATCTATTTTCATTTAGCAAAGGAAATTGGGTTAAAATCTAGGTCTTAAACTGCCGAGACACAGATATAATGGAAATGTAAGCGACCATGAGCCGAGAAGTGGAAGACACGAAGGACTATTTAAAGCGCAGAGCACGCGAACAAACTCCAAGGAAAAAGGGAACTTAAAAAGGGCAAACAAACATCTGCTGAGGGTAGGAGTGAGGGTTACAGGTACACATAGTAATACGGACATAGGTAAGGATTATCCTGTGATACACGACAGCTGATGCGCTTTTGTAAGCAAGAGAATGTCACTATTGTTTAAATAGTGGGTATGACCAGAGATTGCGAATTGAATCTTGGGTATACTGCATTGGGTAATTCTTTTAGGTGAATTAGGCCAAAGTAGAACTTTAAAAATTAAATTAGGATCTGTAGAATTTCATGTGTTAAACTGATTTTTTTCACTGATAAATGTTATGAAAGCTATACTGCAAATATAAATCTTGATAAATTCTGGTTACCACATGAAAGTCTCCATCAATACATTCCAGCAGCATCTCTCTGTGATTCGGTATCATTTTATGTCCAAGAACAACATAGTGAAAAGACACACCATGATATTAATTGATGAGATTGTTTGATATTTATAATGAAAGTTGTATAATCACACACCTAACGGTGCCAATGAAAGTATAATACTCACGTTTCGTTTTCCAGCGGAATATAGCCACGAGCAAAATACCGCATAAATTTACTAATAGAAAAATCAGCAGATAAGACCACGAATGTTTGTTTCTCCAGGAATTATGTTCTATAAAATAAATTTGTACATATTTAACACAATTGGAAGTAAAAAATCTCTGCCAAGCAATATATCCTTCGACTTACATGATTTGAATTGAGAACATGCACAAGAGAAATTATTGCCATTGCATCTCTCACTGTGAGATAACCCCAGGCATGTATTTCTTAATGGGTTCCTTTACAATATATCCTTTAATTACATGGTTCAAACGCAGAGTATAACACCGGGGCTTTGAGGTTCCGCTGGGATGTTAGCCTGTATTTCCCCTCTCGGCTGCTTTGCGGACGTGTTATCCTATTTAAAATTAAAAGATTTATTCCAAAAATTCTGACCGACGAAGTTGCAGCAAGTTGAGTGTTGATCATCCAATATCGTAATTGGACAGCCATAATTCAAGTTTGCTGCCGACTGTTCGTCTTCATTTGAGGCGGATAGAAATGAAGAATACGGGGCAGGATTTTGGAGAGATAATTTAACGGACACATTAATTCTTATTGGTTTGTGACACCAATTGCTTATGTTAGGGTTGTTTCCCCTGAAAATACTTGTGGAGCCACAATCAGGTAAATAGCATAAGGTCAACAATGACCTCAGTAAAACCCAACATTCCAAGTTATGTTCTGAAAATATCAACACAATTATGGATTAAATATAGTTCTGCTTGTTTACGACCACATATTTACACATGATGGATTCGACATTCTTCTCCATCTTAGTTTAGAGATCACAACTTCCTCCGAGGGATATCAATGGGAATCTCAGATCTATTGGGGTGGATGACCACTTGTCACCAACACAGTTACTCTCCAAACTTAGAATGAAGTTTTGACAGTCACAATTCCCTCACGGGCCGAGGAGGTGGTGCAAATCCTGATTTCGAAATGAAATTGCGAGGAACAGAATAATTGTTGGAAAGGTACTATCTAACCATTTACAACTTGATGTGGAAATGATGAACGGGACTGTAATAAATATCAGAACATACGTTTAGGCTAAAATGCTGCTGACACGCTAACCGCATCTCTGCGAATTACTGAATCAATGCGAAGTAAAATTGTAAATAAAACAGAAAATGCTGGAAAAACTCAATAGGTCTGGGGGCATCTGAGGAGAGAGGAACAGAAGAGTCCCTATGACTCTGAAAAAGAGTCATACGAATTCGAAACAATTGTCCAACTCTGTTTCTCTCTCCACAGATGCTGCTTGACTGATGATTTTTTCCAGCACTTTATGTTTATATTTCTGCAGTATTTTGCTTTCATTGAAGTACACTTGGATGCAAATTATCCACATTTATTCACTGAAACCAGTTGCATTTTGAACATATCCAGATTTCCAGCATCCGTAGTATTTTGCTTTTATTGAAGTACAATTGGATTCAGATTGTCCATATGTATTCACTGAAACTAGTTGCATGTTGAGCATATGGAGGGAAGGTGGGATCAGGATATGGAATTTAATGATCAGCTATGATCAAAATGAATGTCAGAACAGGCTCGAAGGGCCGAATGGCCTACTCCTGATTCTGGTTTGTATGTTACCATCACATCACTAATAAGGACTTGGTCATGAATGTAGTGATGTGATGGATTGATCAGTTAGTCTCAGTAATGGTGACCATGAAACCTATCGTTGATTCCTGTAAAAAGAACACTTGTTTCACTGATGTTCTTTAAGGAACGACATTTACCTTGCTGACCTGCTCTGGACTACATGTGACTCCAGACCCACAGCATTGTGGTTGACTCTTCTTAACTGCCCTCTGCAATGGCCTAGCAAGCCACTCAGTTCAAGGGCGATTAGGGATGGGCAACAAATGCTGGCCTTGCCATAGCGACCCATGTTCCATAAAATAAGAATTAAAAACAAATACTGCCACATTTTGAAACATATAAAACAGGGCCTACCTGTAACTGTCAAATTGCTTCCATTCCCCTTCATACTTTCATTGGACGGTGCGCTGAGAATCATGAATTCACAATAATATACGCCGCTGTCTCCCACCTGAAGTTGGGTCATGAATATCTGGGATACATTTCGATTTTGGTCATTTGTATGTACCACTTGAATTGATCGATTTCCCTTGTAATTGCCCACGTAAAAAATATAGGTCTGATTAGTTTGATGTATTGTTTGGTGGATCCAGTTGACTTCAAAGTCCTGAATTTCAGCAGCAGAATACTCACAGGTCAAATTTGCTGTACCCCCTTCGGTCACAACGAGAACATCTGGGCTCTGGACAATCCGAATCCCTTCAGCGACACTCAGCATCCAGACTGGCCAGAAACTCGACATGTGAATCCATATTAATGTCAGGGTTTTCATGTTAAGGAGACGACACCGGAGAACACCAGTATTAAGATTTGTAAGAGTCAACAGAGGTTGAGACACTCGTCTTCTGTTCATCTTTCTCACGGCTCCATGCGGATGTGGGGCGTGGGGAGTTTGCAGATAACCCGCCGCCGCCGCTTGTTAGTTACGCGTGGGTTTTGAAGCACAATACTGCTGCTGAGTATTATCAGATAAACTGATGCCCACCGCAAGGAGCAACGTTGAAAGTTGTGATATCCAGCACCGACTGCTGCAGTGCAGAAAGATAATCAAAGAGGCTTTGATTCCTCTCCTTTACCCTTCACATTCAGCCCTGGTTAATTGTTGCATGATTGATAAGTTCCAATTGGTCCAAACGCACCTAGAGAAAGATTGAATGAAAGGCCAAAATAAATCCAGTTTAACGAAAGGTAATTTTTTTCCATAATTGTCGGTAAAATCAAAATTAATTGCTGCGTCGAATTGAAACTACGAAAGTCCTCCCTTTGTGAGTAGATGAATAAATATAGATTCTGGTGGGAGATAAGCCCAGAGAGGCGGTTTGGAACATTCCGCTCAATGACAATGCATTACTCCTCTCAGTTCCTGCCAGTCACACAGACAGTAATGAAGGGTTAATGCCGGCGGGGGGGGGGGGGGGGGGGAGGGGGCACGCAGTAGCTGGTACAAGAAAGTGAGCCTCGAGAATACATCTGCCTTCAGGATAATTGTGGAACAGTGACCATATCTGAATTGGAGTCTCTGCGTTCCTCTTTTCCCCCAGCTCCCCACAGATACGATTTCGTTGTCGGGGTCCGCGGGTGTGAACAATACCATTAGAGTATTTTTTTGCGGTCTGGTTCTATTTCTTTCAAGACACCTGGTATGCGGTTATGCCACTTTCTCCCGGCTAGGGCGCCACACTCATCTTCGTGGTCAAAGAAATGAAACTTTCCATTTTGCAACTTGGACCATTCGAGCATTCATGGGGAGTCTCAAGGGAACTACAATGATATGGTAAGCTATGGAAGTTCTAAACTGGCATTGCTGCCCTCAGTGAGAGAACCACCTACCTGGAAAGGGACAGCTGAAGGAACAAGCTGGGGAGGAAAACATAGGAGCAACCCTCCTGTGCATGCACATGAATTGTTAGACGCACTCAGAGCCTCTGGCAGGATCCCTGAAGAGAGAAACAGTTCTGAGCCGAATAAGGCTTATTTTTAAAGAACGTTTTCAGAAAGTAGTAACTGGATGGGTTTTTAATCCGTCGGAGCAGAAGAGGAAGAAGAAAAGGAAAAGTTTGGGATAGAGCGGGAGGGCTGAAATAACAAGGTTAAAAATGAATAGCAATGGTTGCACTAAAGTGACAGATCATTTGAATACAAGCAAAATGCTGCAGATGCTGGAAATCTAAAATAGAAATAGACGGCATGGTGGCACAGTGGTTAGCACTGCTACCTCACAGCGCAAGGGGCCCGGCTCGATTCCCAGCTTGGGTCACTGTCTGTGTGGAGTTTGCGCATTCTCCCCGTGCCTGCGTGGTTTCCGCCGGATGCTCCGGTTTCCTCCCAAAATGCGGGTTAGGTGGATTGTCCACGGTAAATTGCCCCTTAGTGTCAGGAGGGCTAGCTAGGGTAAATGCATGGGGATAGGTATTGGGTGGGATTGTGGTCTGTGCACCCAATGGCCTCCTTCTGCACTGTATGATTCTGTGAAAATGTTGGAAAAAAATCTCCGCAGGATTGACAGCGTCTGTAGAAAGAGAAACAGAATAAATGTTTACACTCTTTCTCTCTCCACAGATGTTGCCTGGCCTGCTGAATTTTTCCAGCATTTCCTGTTTTTATTTGAGACAAATCATTTATCCAGAGTGAGTGTAAATGTCAGAATAATTAACAGCCCTGCCCAAAATCAAAAACACAGAAATACGATTCAAATTGGCACCTGGCAGAAAAAAATGAAAGGCAAAATGGGAGGCGGAGTTTATGGTCTGAAATTGTTGAACCCAATGTTGAATCCAGAAGGTTGTAAAGTGCTTAATCGGAGGATGAGGTGCTGTTCGTCGATCTGGTGTTGAGCTTGGCTGGGGCAATGCAGCAGGCCCAGGGATGCGAGTGTGAGAGTTGAATTAAAATGGCAAACAAGAGCTTTGAATCATACTTGTGGCTTGGAGGTGTTCTGGAAAGTGGTCACGAAATGTATGCTTGGTCTCCCCAGTTATAGAGGAGACCACAGTGGGGGCAGTGAATGCAATATACTAAATTGAAAGAAATACACTTAATCATTGCTGCACACCTGGAAGACATGTTTGGGATCATGGAGGAGAGAGGAGATAAAAGGTAAGCTGATTCACCTGCTGTGAGTGCATGGGAAGGTGCCATGGGAAGGGGGTCAGGTGTTGGGTGTGGCATTATTGAGGAGTGGATCAGAGTATCATGGATGGAATTGTCCCTTTGAAATACTGAAAGGGTAGAGGTCGTAGCATCGCACCAGAGATGGTGGAAATGCCTGAGGATGATGGTTTGAATGGGGCAGCTGTGCAGTGTGAAACAAGGACAAGGGAAACCATATTGTGGTCATGGGAAGGAGAGGATGTTGTGATTGTAGAAGTATGGGAAATGGGGCAGCTATGGTTGAAGACCCTGTGAACCCTGACAGTAAAGGGAAACCTTCGCTGGAGGAAATAGGAAGACATATCAGAAAGACTGTAGCGAAAGGTAGCTTCATCAGAACAGATTTGATGGAGATGAGAAATTGTGGGAATTGAATGGAGTCCTTACAGGAAACAGGGTGTTATGATGGCCATGAAGGCAACAGGCCATCATCAATAGATCTCTCCTTAGGCTTCATGGAGTAGGAGCTGCCTTATTGAGCAAGAGGAGGCTCGCCCAATGGGGAGCAGCCAGCAGGGGTTTTTATAGCTGTTACTCTACCCGGGCCGTTGTTTTAGGTCCCGAGGTGAAGACTACCTGACTGTAAGTCACAGGCGTGATCCTTTCCTTCGATGCACAATAAAAGGTGTTGGTGATGGGAAACTGGCATTTGGCTGAATTTTAATACAGGGTCTGAGGAAGTGTTAATTGAGGTAGCTGTGTGAGTTCATGAGCTTGTAATAATTAATAGACAACCCATACCCAGAAATGATGACAGAGAAGTTGAGGAAGGGAAGGGAAATGCTGGAGATGGATCATATAATGTGAAAGAAGTGTGGAAGTAGGAAGCAAAATTGATGAAGTTTTCCAACCCCAGCACAATATACTCATAATGCACTGAAAAAGAGTTGTGGGAGGGGGGCTGTGTAGGACTAGAGCAAGGAATGTTCTACATACTCTAAGAAAAAGACTGGCATAACTAAGACCTATACGGGTGCCTACTCCAATACCTATTATTTGGAGGAGGTGAGACAACTTACAGGAGAAATTATTCAATGAGGGAATGGGTTCAGCCAGATGGAGGAAATTGGCAGTGGTTGTGGACTGGTTGGGCATCTGTTTAATGAAACTTGCAATTAGGCACTGTACAAACTCATCACTCAATACTGAGTTCAACAATTTCAGACCATGAACTCTGAATTCCATTTTGATTCTTATTTCCATCTTGTGCCAGTTTGAATCTTGTGTTTGTGTTTTCTTTTGTGGACAGAGCTTTGCATTTTCTGGCATTACGCTGACTCTGGACAAATGCTTTGTTCCTTTACTTGCAACCATTGCTACTCCCTTTGCCTTTTGTTTCACGACATCAAGTTTATTTATTAGTCACAAATAAGGCTTACATTAACACTGCAATGAAGCTACTGTGAAATTCCCCTCGTCGCCACAGTCCAGCACCTGTTCGGGTCAATGCACCTAACCAGCATGTCTTTCAGAATGTGGGAGGAAACTGGAGCCCCCGGAGGAAACACATGCAGACACGGGGATAACGTGCAAACTCCACACAGACAGTGGCCTGAGCCGGGAATTGACCCGAGCTGGGAATCCCTGGCGCTGTGAAGCACCAGTGCTAACCACCGTGCTACCATGTTGCCTTTGTCATGTAATGTCTTCTGTCCTCTACCCTCCTCCTTCCTCCTTTTGACATCATATAACCCATTACATTTTTACTTTACAATTCTAATGAAAAGTCATATTTGACTTGAAATGTTAACTTTGTTTCTCTCTCCTCAGATGTTGGCAGACATACTGAGGGTTTCTGTTTGTATTTCAGGTTTCTAGCGTCCACAGCATTGTGTTTATTTCTCATGTCCCGAGCATGGGTTTTGTAATTTGCAATAAGATCTTGGCTGCACTGCCAGAATCCCCCAATTTGATAAATGAATGACTCAGGGTATTTTACCCACAGCTCAATGTAGCCAATATGCTGCCATAATCAACGCTTGTGCCACCATCCTTGACTCCAATGAAGATTTTAAGGAAAAGTTCTATTCTGACCTTGATGGAACCTTTAGTGTCATCATCCTTCTGGGGAACTTAAATGCCAGGCTTGTCCGTGATTCTGGTATCTAGAATGGAGCCATGGGGAACAACGGAGTTGGAAAAGCCAATGCAAATGGCTCAGCATGTTCTCATTAAAACAAGTAGTCTTTTCTACCAGAAGTACAAATACTACACCATATGGAACTATCCTGAATCAAAACAGGTCCACAGCAGACGCCACCTCCCTGGCCCTGCACTCAACCCTGGAACACCAATTTATTGACTATAGTTCTGCCTTCAACACCATTATTCCTACGAAATTAATCTCCAAACTCCGTGGCCTGGGCCTCAACTTCTCCCTCTGCGACTGGATCCTGAACTTCCTAACCCACAGACCACAATCAGTGAGGATAGGCAATAACACCTCCTCCACGATCATCCCCAACATCGGTACCCCACAAGGCTGTGTTCTCAGACCCCGACTATACTCCTTATACATCTATGACTGTGTGGCCAAATTCCCCTCCAACTCGATTTTCAAGTTTGCTGATGACACCACCTTAGGGCGGCACAGTAGCACAGTGGTTAGCACTGCTGCTTCACAGCTCCAGGGACCTGGGTTCGATTCCTGGCTTGGGTCACTATCTGTGTGGAGTTTGCACATTCTCCTAGTGTCTGCGTGGGTTTCCTCCGGGTGCTCCGGTTTCCTCCCACAGTCCAAAGATGTGCGGGTTAGGTTGATTGGCCATGCTACAAATTGCCCCTTAGTTCCTGGGATGCGTAGATTAGAGGGATTAGTGGGTAAAATATGTAGGGATATGGGGGTAGGGCCTGGGTGGGATTGTGGTCGGTGCAAACTCGATGGGCTGAATGGCCTCTTTCTGCTCTGTAGCGTTTCTATGATTTCTATGATTTCTAGTGGGTCAGATCTCAAACAATGATGAGACAAAGCACAGGAATGAGGTAGAGAATATGGTGAACTGGTGCGGTGACAATAATCTCTCCCTCAATGTCAACAAATTGAAGTCATTAACTTCAGGAAGTGTAGAGGAGAACATGCCACTGTCTACAGCAACAGGGATGAAGTAGAAAGGGTCGAGAGCTTCAAATTTTTAAATGTCCAGATCACCAACAACCTGCCCTGGTTCCCCCCCCCCCATGCCAACACTATAGTTAAGAAAGCCCACCAACACCTCTACTTTCTGAGAAGACAAAGGAAGTTTGGCATGTCTGCTATGATTCTCACCAACTTTTACAGATGCATCATAAAAAGCATTCTTTCTGGTTGTATCACAGCTTGAAATGGCTCCTGCTCTGCCCAAGTCCACTAGAAACTACAAAATGTCATGAATGTAGCCCAATCTATCACGCAAACCAGCCTCCCATCCATTGACTCTGGCTACATTTCCCGCTGCGTCGGCAAGCAGCCAGCATAATTAAGGACCCCACACACCCCGGACATCCTCTCTTCCACCTTCTTCCATCGGGAAAAAGATACAAAAGTCTGAGGTCACACACCAATGGACACAAGAACAGCTTCTCCTCTGCTGCCATCAGACCTTTGAAAGGATCTGTCTCTCATTAAGTTGATCTTTCTCTACACCCTAGCTGTGACCATAACACTACATTCTGCACTCTTTCATTTCCTTCTCTATGAATGGTATGCTTTGTCTGCATAGCTCACAAGGAACAATGGTTTTCACTGTATCCCAATACATGTGACAATAATAAATCAAATCAAAATCAAATCAAAACATTGGCATCTCATGGATTATATCATTATTTGTGTCAATGATGCAAGTGATGTCTATTATTTGATGCACATGGAGCACTGGTGCTTGCTGGATAGATAATCGTCTGTGCCAAAACCGAACTGACCACCATAAACATACAATATCTACAGTTAGTGGATGACTGCAGTGTTGTTTCCCATACTGAACCAGGTTTGAAAACCACACTTGATCTCTTCATGTCTGCATACAAAAAACTCATCTTCTCATTGAATGCTGCCAAAACAAACCAAAGAAATCCACTGACAGCTGGTGAGCCAAATAGTCCACCTCTCATATACGTTGAAGGAGAGACTCTGAAATATGTCGAGTACTTGCCATACCTTGGCAGCCACCTTGTTATAAAGACACCATTGATGAGGATATCCAACACCTGAGCAGCGGCACCAACTCATCTTCTTTAAACTATGTCAGTGAGTGTTTGACAACAAACACTCACCTACCCAAGTCGACAAAAGGCCTAGTGTGCTGAGCTGCTGTTTTCGCCACAATTGTGTACTGCAGTGAGACCTGGACTGTTTATTAGTAACACATGAGAGTACTAGATAAATTCCATCATGAATACCTCCTCCAGATTTATCTGTATCAGTGGAAGGATCGTCAAACAAAAGCTCGGGTCATTCTTGATGTCAGCTCCACAAGTTGTCAGGCAAAACCCGTGCAAAATCAACTTTTGGTGTACTAGATTGTTTCCAGATTGCTAAAGAGCATCTCCCCTGCTGTGTTTTGTCAATTCCTAAATGGCCAGCGTTCTATGGGAGGACAAAGAAAATGCTTCAAGGACACTCTGAAGCTCTCCTTCAAGCTGAGCAGCAATGACATTAATGTCTGGGCGAAACTTGCTGTCAATTGTTCAAATTAGCGACAACTTGTCCATCAAACTGCATCACAGTGAATCACACTATCTTCATGTTGAGGCAAAGTTGTTGGAAAGATGGAAAGCAAAGGTGCAAATGAACTCTGGACCATCTATAAACAATAATCTGGGAGATAATTAATAGCCACTTGGGAAAACATGAACTAATAAAAGAGAGCCAGGTGGGTGTGTTGATGTTCTGTAATACGTTTTGAGTAAGGGATAGGTGGGACAGGGTCAAAGGAAGGTCTATGATAGTGGCCTTAAGTCACCTTGACCACAATTCTTCATACCTAACAACTTGCAAGGATTCCATTCCACTTTCCCAGTTCCTCTGTCTCTGTTACATCTGTTCAAATTATATAAACTTCCACATCAGTGTTTGAGATGTCTTATTTTTTCTTTAACCGAGGATTTCTTCCAGCATTGTTGACAAGACCCTCAACCATGCCCACTATATTTCCTGCACTTCTGCTCCCACTCCTTCCTCTCCTTCCCAGAACCATGATAGGGTTCCTCTTGTCCTCACCTTTCTCCTCACCAGCCTTACTATTTAAAGGATAAATTTCTGTTCTTTCCACCACCTGAAGTGTGATTCCACCACCAAGATCATCTTTCCCTTCCCCTTGCAGCAATCTGTCGGGCCTGCTCCCTCTGTGATACCCTACTCTGTTCCTCCATACATCCAAAACCAATCCCCTTCTGACAGCATCTATCCATGCAGTTGCAGGAAATGTAACATTTGCCCCTTTATCTCCTATCTCCTCACCGTCCAAAGCCTAAACTCTCCAGATGAAGTAGTGATTTACATATACTTCTTGCAATTTAGCATGCTGTATTCACTGATCACAATGTGATCTCCTCTACAGTGGAGAGACCAAATATAGATTCGGTGACTGCTCTGTGGATCACATATGTTCAATCCACAAGCATGAGTTGACCTCCCAGTGGTCAGTCACTTCAATCCTGCACTTTGCTCCCATGCTGACAACCCTGTCCTTGGCCTGTTGCACTGTTCCAGTGAAGTTCAATGCAAACTTGAAGAATAGCACCTCGCCTTTCAGTTATGCACTTAATGGCCTTTTGGTCTCAAAATTGAGTTCAGCAACTTCAAAGCACGACTCTGATCCCAGTTTGTTTCCTTCACTTTGTATGTTTTGTTTTTTTTCTCTTATTTTTGCTTTCAGGCAATCGCACCCTAGGCACATATTTAGTTTCTTTGTTTTGTTTTGCCCCATCTCTATTCTCTTTGACCCAGTAAGATTTAATTTACTCTCTCCTGTCTTTCACCCTATCACAGACACACCTTTTACCCTTGCCCCACCCAGGTCTTACTCAAAACGTGTTACAACACTAACTTTTCCCAGTACTGATGAAAGGTCCTTGAACTGAAACGTTAACTGCATGTCTCTCCGCAGAGAGGATTTCCAACATGTTCTGTTTTCATCGTTAGTTCTGTCCTTCGACAAGAAATTGAATTTATCAAGGAATCCATTCTTGTAATTAAATTACTAAAACAATGCACTCTTACTACAGTTTTAAATATCTACATATTCTTTTACATGCTATGCTTATTGCTGGTTAGAACAACATTTATTGCCATTGCCTAATTGCAGTTGAATAGGTGGTAGCGAGCTGCCTTTCTGAACTATTGCAGTCCATGTGGTATAGTAAGAAGTCTCACAACAACAGGTTAAAATCCAACAGATTTATTTGCTATCACAAGTTTTCGCAGCGCTGCAGCTTCTTCAGGTGGCTCACCTGGTGAAGGAGGAGGGCTCTGAAAGATCGTGATACCAAATAAACCTGTTGGACTTTAACCTGGTGTTGTGAGACTTCTTACTGTGCCTACCTCAGTCCAACGCCCGCATCTCCACATCATGTGGTATAGGAACAGTGCTGTGAGAGAGTGAGTTCCAGGATTTGATAGAGTGACAGTGAAGGGACGAATTCAGGATGTTGACTTCGAGGGAGCATGCATGTTGTGATGTTCCCATGCGTCTATTGCTCCCCTTGTCCTTCTAGGTGATAGAGGTTGCAGGTTTGGAAGCTGCTTCCGAAAAATCCTTGGTGATTGCAATACAATGTGTTGTAAACACCTAATCAAATTTCCACATGGTAACCGTTCATATCGGTCTCGTGTTTGTGTGAATTATTTTACATTCTGTGCTGCTTTTCTACAGCGCTCTCTGTTGGACTCATGAGTCTGACTTACAAAGAGCTCTGGTGTTCTCTGGTGGTGATGAACCACATTGCATCAATGGAGAAAAGCATTTTCCACCATCACACGTACCACTTTGTTGTATGGGTTAATTGCGGTTAATCAAGGGTTACGGGAAAACTGTTATTCAATTTCCAGATAATTCAAAACACTAAAATTCTCTGATGTTACAATGCAAACAATTTGAAAGTTTGAATCTGCTGCTGTCAATGTATCACAGCCAGAGTTCAGGTGCTGGGCAGGCTGGGCTCAAACTGGATCAAGAGGAGCTACTGGAAAGCCTGGCTGTATGCAAACTGGACAAACTACCAGGTTCAGTTGGGAGAACATAGCACCGCAATATTGGTGGATATTGACAGAATTCCAACATGCATTGCAAATCGTAGACTACCGAATTCCCCAAAGCTGGCAGTAGTCTAAGAACTCACTGCTCCTGTGCTATCTCTATCGATTTGCCTGAATTCCATCGAGGACCAGAAACTAAAAGCCTAAATTGTTTATTAGATACATGATTATTTTTTGCTTTAATTTTCACAAATATCCTATAAACCGTTTCTCTTGAGGGAATGAGAGAAGGTGCGGTATAATACTGAAAATGTAGGAAACAAAACTCTTGTAAATCATTGAAATATTTTGGATAAAACACACGATGTGCTGGAGGCACTTATCGGACCACTCAGGATCTGCATGGAGACAGACTGATTGTGACATTTCCGGTGTGCAACCTTAATCATGAATTAGCCTTCACATTATAACGGATTACATGTGCTGCTTCGGATTTTTATTTATTTATTCAGGGCTAAGAGGCAGATTTTAATACATTGTTGCACAAATGTAATGGACGTGTTTACAATTTAAAACATACACGACACAAGCCAGCAAAATCTCTCTGGTTTTTTTCAAAAAGATGTCTGCAGCAACATCAAAGCAGATATTTCATTGAGCGAGTCTAAAGACAAGAAACAGTGGCGAGTTCTTTTAAACAGCAATGCAGATAAATTGCAGGGTTACAACAATACATGTCTTTCTTCATCATATGCAGTTTGAACGCCTGATACTTTGCTCGAGTGTGGACCCTAGAGTCTCGTGCTTAACCCCGCAGGAATAAAGCTCGTGTGAGTTCCACTCGGAGGCGGACAGGGTCAGGTAAGTGCTCACACTGTAGGTCTGGTCAGAGTCCTGTAAGGTTGAACTGGTCTGGATGCCCGCCTCTCTGACTTTGCCGTCCACACTCCACACAAGTTGCACGGAATCGGGGTAAAAATTATTCACCAAACACACCAGCGTCGCCTGGTTTGCCACTGCAATCTGCTTCTCCGATGGTGGAAGAAGCGAGACTGTGGGATTAGCTGGTTGACGACCTGAAAGGGGAAAAATAGAGTCGCATTAATTCTGAATTAATTTACATTAGCCAATGTATTTGAATTGTAAAATGTTTACCATATCTAAATAGGAATTGTGCCTGTGTGATGCTGAGTTGCAAAGTGTAAATGTTATACCTGCGCGTTGTCTTACATTTCCGAGAAATTGCATTTGGACACAAATATATCTGACGGTGTTTGAAAGCAATATAAAAAATCAAATTCCAGACTGGAAAGTTATTTTTTCGCTTAGAAAACCTTGCTAGAGATGGTCAGAGAACCTTGAAGTTGCTCTCGGATGCGGGGCATGGCGAGTAGGATAATAATACTCACCTGATGAAGGGACAGCTCTCCGAACGCTGGTGCTACCAAATAAACCTGTTGGACTTTAACCTGGTGTTGTGAGACTTCTTACATTGGGATAATAAACAGAGATTCCTTGATCATCCGACAGTAGTAACTTCCGAAAGGATATACTGGCACTGGTGGGGGTGCAGAGGAGATTCACTCGGTTGATTCCGGAATTGAGAGGGTTGGCTTATGCGGAGAGACTGGGACTATACTCATTGGAATTCAGAAGAATGAGGGGAGATCTTATAGAAACATATAAAATTATGAAGGGAATAAATAAGATAGAAGCAGGGAGGTTATTTCAACTGGCAGGTGAAACTAGAACTAGGGGGCATGGCCTCAAAATAAGAGGGAGCAGTTTTAGGACTGAGTTGAGGAGGAACGTCTTCACCCAAAGGATTGTGAATTTGTGGAATTTCCTGCCCAGTGACGCAGTTGAGGTTACCTCATTGAATGTTTTTAAGGCAAGGATAGATAAATTTTTGAACAGTAAAGGAATTAAGGGTTATGGTGAGTGGCGGGTAAGTGGAGCTGAGTCCATGAAAAGATCAGCCATGATCTTATTGAATGGTGGAGCAGGCTCGAGGGGCCAGATGGCCTATTCCTGCCCCTAGTTCTTATGTTCTTAGAATTCAGATGCACATAAACAAGTAACAGTAGTAGAGTAGTGAATTCCTGGAAACGTGGAAATAAAAGAGACTGTTGGGAAACACACAGCAGGTCAGGCAACATCTGTGGATGCTGCCCGACTTGCTAAGTGTTTTCAGCATTTAATGTAGATGAGAAGGACGCCCGGTGTAGATTCAGAAATACCTTGGAGAATTAGTTTACATTAACAATGAAGTTTAGGATTCGGGCAGTCATTATACAGAAAGAGGTTTCTCAGGACATTTTCTTTTGCCAATAACTGACGTTTTTCAATGTTCATCTTTGATTTTCTTAATTCAATAGCCAGACAGGGAAATATAAAGAAAAACAAAATCATAGAATCCCTACAGTATAGAAGGAGGCCCATCGAGTCTGTACCGACCACCGACCACAATCCCACCCAGACCTGGTGGATATATCTTCAATCTTCCCCCTGCTACACAGAGCACATTAAGGCGGATTTACTACAGCCCTGTTCAAGCAACAGCAAGAGTGCTTTGCTTAATTGGGAGACACCAATTTGTTTCAAATACGGTTAGAATTCACAGTAAAATTCAGAGATATTTCAGTAGCACACTCAACTAGGACTAGCGCTAACAAATATTCATTATGAACGAATAGATTAACTACAAAACTGACTCTCACCTGCATTATGCCTGTAATAATGGCATAGGTAGAATGCCAGGTAGAATGAATCTTCATTACTCAGAAATAGCGGGGAACAACGCAAACCCTTTACTGAGCCACAACTGATTGCCAGTATCATTGAATCAGAAGAGTGGTTACAGCACAGAAAGAGGCCACTCCGTCCGGAAATTCTGCTGCAGTATATCAGCCAGTTCCACTCCCCGCACTTTCCCCTTAGCCCTGCATTTGTCCCTGCAGGTGCCTATCCAACTTCCATTTGAAAGCCACGATTGATTCTGTCTCCAGCACATTGTCAGGCAGTGCATTCCAGATCCTTACCACTCCATGCAGGAATGCTGTACCTCAGGTCATTTTCGGTTCTTTCATAAATCTGTGCCCTTTGATTCTTGACCGTTTGACCAATGGGATCAATTTGTCTCTATGGTGACACAGGGGATTTTTGGAACCGAGTGCTTGAATTGGCTCTCCCACCTGTTGCAGTCTCCCTGAGGCACTCCACTCCCACCATTCCCCAGCTCCAATGGCTACTCACCTGGCAGCAGTGGAGAGTGAGTTAAGGGAATGGAAAGTGTGATTACACCTCAACATGGGACTGCAATAAAATTTTACAGAAGACAACACGGGGCGGCATGGTGGCACAATGGTTAGCACTGCTACCTCACAGCGCCAGGGACCCGGGTTCAATTCCCAGCTTGGGTTACTGTCTGTGGAATTTGCACGTTCTCCTCGTGTCTGTGTGGGTTTCCTCCGGGTGTCCCGGTTTCCTCTCGCAGCCCAAAGATGTGCGGGTTAGGTGGATTGGCCATGCTAAAATGCCACTTACTGTCAGAGGGACTAGCTAGGGCAAATGCATGGGGGTATGGGGATAGGGCCTGGGTGGGATTGTGGTCGGTGCAGACTCGATGGACCAAATGGCTTTCTTCTGCACTGTCGGATTCGAGATTCTATAACATGGTGGCACAGTGGTTAGCACTGCTGCCTTACAACGCCAGGGACCTGGATTTGATTCCCGGTGTGGGTCACTGTCTGTGTGAAATCTGCACATTCTTCCTGTGCCTGCGTGGGTTTCCTCCGGGTGCTCTGGTTTCCTCCCACGCTCCAAAGATGTGCTGGTTAGGTGAATTGGCCATGCTAAAGTCTCGCTCAGTGTACCCGAACAGGCGCCGGATTGTGGTGACCAGGGGATTTTCACAGTAACTTCATTGCAATGTGAATGTAAGCCTACTTGTGACTCATAAATAAACTTTACTTTAACTTTAAATGGTTCGGCCCCGGGATGCACGACCTGGAAGTGGAGTTGAGGATTAGTGTAGTAGATCAGCCAAGATCTCATTGAATGGCAGAGCAAACCCGATGGGCCAAATGGCCAACTTCTGCTCTTACCTCTTCTGGTGTGGTAGAGGCAGGTTAATTCGAAGTATTCAAGAGGGTATTAGATGATTACTTGAATAGAAACAACGTGCAGGGGAAACAGGGAGAGGTGTTGCACTAACTCATGATGCTCATTTGAAGAGCCAGTGCCTACACGATGGGCCAAATGGTTTCCTTCTGTACCGTAACAATTCTGTGAGGACCCACCGACCAACCTCTCAAGAGCCATCATCTGATCTTGTAGATTCATGTAAACACCTTTCCTCTGCACCCTATTCCCCACAGATAGTTTCAGCTAATATTCACATTGTTTTGGACCTTTAGGTGACCGCCAAATTTTGCGCTCGATGATTCTGTGGCGCTGCCGGTGGCATTCCTGTGTGCTGCCTAATGTCATTAATTTGATGGCAAACGCCGAGGGGACCTACTTATTGGCCGCCTTGCTTAAATTAAGCAAGCGAGCGTGCCATCAAAATGCACCGAGTCGGGACCAGGAATTGGTCCAGACGTCCGCCGGAAAATTGAGCCCAAGGTGCGCAGAAATGCGACCCACATTCCACAGTCTGTGCGCCATTGAATAACATGGGGCGGGTGGTTAGGATATTTCAGGATGGAAAGAGTCTTTTAACAGGCCGAAACATTGGTTTGATAAAAGCAAGCACTGCGGATACTGGAAATGTGAAATAAAAACAGAAAATGCTGAATAAACTCAGCAGGTTTGGCAGCATCAGAACCGTTCTGTAGAAGGATCGTGTACATCCGAAATGGGAACTCGGTTTCTCTCCAGGGATGCCGTCAGATTTTCTGCGTTTATCCAACTTTGGTTTGAACTGAGTTATGAGAAATTGGCTGGGCCCAGTTTCATTGTTAAAAAAAGCTATTTCTTCCTTTTCTATTTCCAACCGTCCAACACACCGCACAGCAAGATGGTGCTAAACTTACCCATATTGTCGATTATTGGGAAACAGGTGGTAGGATTCCAAAATAGGCTTCACAGGACTTTAGGATTCGACATATTAAGAGTATCAAATAAAGTTAAATATTGTATTGATATTTTATTTGCACGGTGACTTTTCCTTCTGCATAACCTGTATCTCCTAAAATCATTGCAGAACGCAGTGTTAGCCTGAGCCGCGTAATCTTACATCATGGGGCTTTATTAGCTATGGGGACATTCGAATATGCAATGAGATGAAAGGGAGGAGGTGTGGAATAGAGGGAAAGTTGGCCGATTGGATAGGTAACTGGCTGTCTGATCGAAGACAGAGGGTGGTGGTCGATGGAAAATTTTCGGATTGGAGGCAGGTTGCTAGCGGAGTGCCACAGGGATCAGTGCTTGGTCCTCTGCTCTTTGTGATTTTTATTAATGACTTAGAGGAGGGGGCTGAAGGGTGGATCAGTAAATTTGCTGATGACACCAAGATTGGTGGAGTAGTGGATGAGGTGGAGGGCTGTTGTGGGCTGCAAAGAGACATAGATAGGATGCAAAGCTGGGCTGAAAAATGGCAAATGGAGTTTAACCCTGATAAATGTGAGGTGATTCATTTTGGTAGGACTAATTTAAATGTGGATTACAGGGTCAAAGGTAGGGTTCTGAAGACTGTGGAGGAACAGAGAGATCTTGGGGTCCATATCCACAGATCTCTAAAGGTTGCCACTCAAGTGGATAGAGCTGTGAAGAAGGCCTATAGTGTGTTAGCTTTTATTAACAGAGGGTTGGATTTTAAGAGCCGTGGGGTTATGCTGCAACTGTACAGGACCTTGGTGAGACCACATTTGGAATATTGTGTGCAGTTCTGGTCACCTCACTATAAGAAGGATGTGGAAGCGCTGGAAAGAGTGCAGAGGAGATTTACCAGGATGCTGCCTGGTTTGGAGGGTAGGTCTTATGAGGAAAGGTTGAGGGAGCTAGGGCTGTTCTCTCTGGAGCGGAGGAGGCTGAGGGGAGACTTAATAGAGGTTTATAAAATGATGAAGGGGATAGATAGAGTGAACGTTCAAAGACTATTTCCTCGGGTGGATGGAGCTATTACAAGGGGGCATAACTATAGGGTTCATGGTGGGAGATACAGGAAGGATATCAGAGGTAGGTTCTTTACGCAGAGAGTGGTTGGGGTGTGGAATGGACTGCCTGCAGTGATAGTGGAGTCAGACACTTTAGGAACATTTAAGCGGTTATTGGATAGGCACATGGAGCACACCAGGATGATAGGGAGTGGGATAGCTTGATCTTGGTTTCAGATAAAGCTCGGCACAACATCGTGGGCCGAAGGGCCTGTACTGTGCTGTACTGTTCTATGTTCTAGATTACCATGCCATCTGCTGGTGATCAAATGATAAGATTGTTAGCACCCACACACACAACCCAACATTTCAAGTTGCAAATCCAGATCCTAATAGTCCGGGTCCAACTATAGTTGCTGAATTAGGGGGAATCACCAAGAAACAGTGATGGAAAATGACCCATTTAGTCCAACAATTGACGCAAACCTGCCTCCCATCCATTGACTCCGTCTACACTTCCCGCTGCCTCTAAAATCAGCCAGCGTAATCAGGGACTCCATGGACCCCAGACATACACTCTTCTACCTTCTTCCTCGGAAAGAGATACAAAGGTCTGAGGACACGTGCGAACTGACTCAAGAACAGCTTCTTCGATGCTGCCATCAGACTTTTGAATTGACCTGCCATATATTAATCTGATCTTTCTCTTCGCCCTATCTGTAACTGGAACACTATATTCTGCACCCTATCTTTCCTTCTTCTCTATGAACTCTATGAATTGTATGTTTTGTCTGTATAGTGGAAGAAACAATACTTTTCACTGTATCCCAATACATGTGACGATAATAAATCAAATCAAATATTATACAAGTCGGTATCGCCTTCCTTCTTATACTGTCACAGGACAGGGCTAACAAGGGGCACTAATTACATTGAAAGTGTGTTGAATGTGGACTTGTCCTAAATGGGATTTTGATTTTGAATTGAAAGGACAAGGAAAGTATCTGGGTATCTGGGCATCGTTTGACCAGTTTGACAGCAGGTTAATCTACACATTCCAGTTGTGCTTCTCAGGATGAACAATTTTGTTGAAAAATAAACACTTGACGCAAACTAAACTTTGCATTCAAATTCACAACCTTACAAGCAATTTGCTTCATGAAGCATACATATATCACTTACTCAGAACAGTCAGCCTGGTCCCGCTACCAAAATACCACCCACAGTGGTATGACGCCGTATAAAAACCGTTCCAACTGTGTAGCTGAGCAGAGGGTGGTCCATCGAAGCAGGAATTCATACTTGTTGGGTGAACAATAGCCTATTTTTTTTTTAAAAAACGTTACACTGCGAGTCTTATTAAGGCAACATTGTTGGCCCAGCTGCTAACCTCAATTTTAGTCGGCCATATAAATTCCGGCGCGAGTTCTGTGAAGAGTTTTGGTACTGAAGGAATCACCGGACCTGTCACCGTGTGAAGCCACTTTCTTCACTTGATAAACAGTAGTAATCACCAGCGTCCCCCAATTCCACGTTCGCGATGGTCAAATGTCCTACGTTTGTTTTTTCGTCTTCCAGGCCGGTAAATCTATCCGGGATACCGTCCCCTCTTTTATCGGTTCCATATAAGATAAACCTTGGGGCACTGCCACGCTTCTGATGGTACCAATTAACATATCTCTTTGACAGGCTGATTCCATGGACTGTACAGTTTAGGATCACGGTTTTCCCCGGTGTAGTGGACACGGATTCTGGTTGGATCAAGCTGATCTGCGTGCTGGTATCTGCAAATTTGATGAAACATGACATGATTAAAAATCAACCGACCAACGAAGAATTATAAAATGCAACACCAACACAGAACATTACATTCAGACCCAAATAATGCTTTGGATTAATATTTTGCTTAATTTGTTTTTACAATTCTCCACGCTGAAAAGATTATACATATCTCCCAGACACTTACACGCCAGACCAACTGTTAACGAGAGCAGAACAAGAGTAACCGCTGCCATTGTAAAGTTGCTGATGAATGCAAGAAATGTAATCTTTCGGATCAGTGGGTGCCGTGCTTTATATCAAAGGTTGGACAAATGAAATGCCAGCGATTATTAGGTATGTAAATATATTTTCCACTTCAAGCGTCCATTGGCCGACCGAGCAGCTTCCGGGTTCTGATAACCAATCGCGTCAGTCACACTGTTCCAAAGGAGGACTATTCAGATGATAGAATTGACCTTTTCAGCCGCGCGAGATGGTTACATTATCATAGCTACATTTACTTAAAGCCAAAGGCTACAATGTTTTAAGGCTCAAATATAGTTAAGAAATTCACAGCAATTTTTTTCTAAATCAACCATCCCTCATTGCTCCCAATATGTAATCGTTGTGTATTTAGCAAATGTAATCATTTAAATCCCTGAATTTGAATGCAGTTTAAAAATAAGCTATTAAATAAATGTTAGCATTCTTTATTACACATATAAGCGATGCAGTGAGACACCGGACGCTGTTTTGGCTTTGTGGGAAGTGTAAATCAACGCAAAGAGCCTTTACTGATAAATTAATGAAGTGAAAAATGTTTGGATGTTTTATTGCAGTGCCACTTACCATGAGGAAACTGTTTTCTCATTAGCACGCTCCGATGCACCCTCTACAGAATGGACAATAAGTTGAATGCTGTCATTGGGAGCACATGGGATTATGAACATCTTAGTGTATTAACTTTTGCTAGATCCTCTCTTGCTGCCACAGTGCTGGCGTGTCCTAGAAACCTTACATTTTTACCGAAAAAGGGAGTTGCAACATTTCTGTGCTTTTAGGCATTTATATTGGTCGAGATAGCAATCCTCACACTAACTGATCTTAGTACAGAAGTGTCAAGGTGAAACATTCACAAGCACATCGGTGTCATCATGCAACATTAAAAGGATATTTCAAATCAATACAGATCTTTCACTGATGGAATAGAAGGGGTTAGCTGTGACGTTTAGTGTGGAACACTCTATATTCATTACAACAAAAGTTATAACAAGAATAATCACACATCTGGCTTTTGAGTTGAACAAACTATTTCAGTGATTCGCTGAGTAAATCCTACAAGTTATAGCTTTCAATGCATTAGAGATGGTTCATTTTTTTCTCAAATGCCCCCTCTTCGTTAGCTCTGAGGAAGATTCACACGGACTCGAAAAAGCGACCTCTATTTCTCTCCCTGCTGGAGCTGCTGAGTTTTTCCCCCAGCATTTTTTGTTTAATTTCTTCCCATATGCATTCATGCTAACGTTGAATAAAACTGCGAATTTGGGTATTTGAAGTGCTAAATTCATCAATTGTTTGAACACTATCGACAGCTGCGAATGTTTCACTTTTTGCTTGCAAATTTGCTGCAATTGTATCCATTCTTAGGATGGGGAAATCACCGAACAGCATCTGTTCAGAGATAAGCAATTCCGTCCGCTTCTGGTAAAGCAACACATAAAGAGGATAAGCAAATATCGCTATATATTTAGCAAATCAACATTCTATAGTTAGACATACATGTCACAATCATTTTAAAGTGGTTACAGTAATGTCGGATACTCCATCTGCGTAATCCATGCTCATAAACGTAAGAAAATATATTTCGAACAACTCGAAGGTTAATACATATTACGTCTTGCAACTTCTATCATATAATAAAATGATTTGCCATCATGACATATTTTACCGTTTACGGTTGTCGTTAACATTGCTTTGCTTTACACGTGTGTTGTGCTCCAGTACAATTCCTCTCAAGATCCGGCTACAATGTAATGTGATGTTGTATCACTGTTTCGGTCTCATACATCTCCCTTAACATGTTGGGTTACTGAATTTTGGTATTTCGCTCTCTAAGGAAAATAACCCCAGCTTCTCAAAAATAACTACACAACTGAAGTCCCTCATCCCTAGAACCGTTGTCAAAAATATTTTCTGCTCCAGATCTAACGCTTCCACATCCCTCCTGAAGTGTGATGCTAAGCATTGGCCACGCTCCTGCAGTTAAGGCCGAACCACTGTTTTATAGATTTCACCATAAGTTTCTTGGGTTTATACGTTATGCCTTTGTTTAAAAAGCCTAGGTCTCTTGTGCTTTTTGACTTTCTATCTTCAACAATATTTTGACACAAGGCCCAAGGTCCTTCTGCTCCTGCGCCATTTTTTAGAATTGTATGTTCTTTTTATATTGCTTCCTACCAAATCTATCACTTCATATTTTTCTGCGTTAAATATCAGCTGCCGTGTGTCCAGCCATGCCACCAGGCTGACTCTGTGATCGTGAACTCTACAACTACCCTCCTCTCAGTTCCAGTATTTGTAAGTATTTTGAAAATGCACCATGCACATACAAGCCGATTTCATAAATACAGATCAAGAAAAGCAATGACCATGAGACTCACTCTTTCACTATTTAGTTCCTTTCTCCTTTCACTGCTTATATCTGTCCCCGATTTCGCCCAAGCAGTTCAAACCGTCTCAACATTCCCCACTTCAACGCATTCCTAAATTTAATGTGTAGGTTAGATAGATTAGCCACGGTAAATCCATCCCTTCCATTGACTCATTGACACTTGCCGCTGCCCCGAAAAAGCAACCAGCATAATCAAGGTCTCCACGCACCCCTGACATATTCTCTTCCACCTTCTTCCGTTGGGAGAAAGATACAAAACTCTGAGACCACGTACCAACCAACTCAAGAACAGCTTCTTCCCTGCTGCCATCAGACTTTTGAAGGTACTTACCGTATAATAAACGGATCTTTCTCTACACCCTAGCTATGACTACTACACTATACGCTGCATCCTCTCCTTTCCTTCTCCCTTATGTAATATATGAACGGGATGTTTTGTCTGTATAGCGCGCAAGAAGCAATATTTTTCAATGTATCCCAATACACGTGACAGTAATAAATGAAATCAAATCAATAAACCACGGGGTTACAGGGATGGGGCAGGGGAGGAGGCTTGGGTAAGCTACTCTGCCAGAGGGTCGGTGCAGAATTGAAGGCCGAATGGCCTCTTCTGCACTGTAGGGATTCTATGATTAACCACTTTTACTTTCTCTTTTAACTCATTACATGTTCACATGGTAGCTCTCGACTCTATTCTCAGTTTTTCTCAGAAAAGTAAATTAATCTGAGGGAGAACAATGAATCAACCTAGCCAATTCTTTCAAATGAAACGATTGTACAACCATCATAACCTCAAGCAGACCTTTGACTAATTCCAGAGATCTGACCTTCATTAGCCAGTAGTTCGTTGCTGGAAATAGTTTTCTTTGCCTTAGGAAGAGACTCCAGGTAGCCATACAAGCCTTTCTCTTCCCCCTTCCTTTTCAATTATGGCTTAATTTGAAGTAGCACAGTATTTGAATTGTCCATGCCAATTTCTTACACAAATACAATTAATGCCCTGATTTGACATTACCAAGTCTGATTTCCTCTAGTATTTCTCAATAGCTCAGTTTTCAAAAACCAGGAGTCAGGATTTTAAGCATTCCCTGCATTGTCTTTTGAGCTTTGATCAGAAGGTAATTTCTGACGCTGAAGGCAATTTTAAATAACAACAGTGCCGGAGAAAACTCAGCAAGTCTGGCAGCATCTGTGCAGAAAGGAACAGAGTTAACGTTTGCAGCCCAGTGGGATGACTCTTCGGGAATGAAGGCAATTTTAAACTGTCTTCGTTTTTTCATCCATAAATACTCTATAGTTTCTCCATTGCTCTGATCCAATAGGTTTTTATACAATTCCAGAATTCTCATATATTATGCAACTATTATGTCTGCAAATTTGTCACGCACTGAGTACACTTTTTGTGAAGGAAACCGTCTTGTTGTCAACCTTGAAATTCCAGTGCACAGCATTTAATCTGTGTCCCTATTCGCAATGTAGCTAAAGGTCCCCCCCCACCTCCCCCCGCCCCCCCCCCCCCGCCCCGCGCCAATCCGTGTAGAAGTTTGCAGCGCCATTCGCTCTTTATTAGAACGATTGACCAGCAGATCCAGTTGTTCTTTCCTTCCACATTCAGGGGATCTCCCTTCTCAACTACTTTTTCAATTTTCCTACAGAGAAGCAACAATCTCTCCTTCAACTGCTTTCTACGGTGAAGCAGTACTTACTCCAGTAACCATTTGCACAAATGACCGTATCCTATTCCCTGTCTTTATTTTCTTAGTGACAGTTTTAACATGTCATTAATCTTCGAATCAGAGAAAGTGTTTCTTCACTTACTCCATTAAAATCCAAACAGTCATTTAATAATGCAGAACTTGGGTATTGCTGAAAAAATGCACTTTATTGAAACTTTTCGTTTTGCATTCATCAGGACAATTGCAATAATACCAATGTCAGGGGTATACTGTACGAGGTGAGAGTGCTGTTTGGTTAACAAGGAGGCTCTGATTGGTAGTGGCATTACCAAGGAGAATGTACCAGTTAGTGATCACTGCCCTGATGAGTCCAAGACGAAAAGTTTCTACAAACGTCTTTTTTCAGTCATACCCAAGTCCATCAAAACCTCCCATTGTTAAAAATATGAAGAAAACTTCAGTAAATCTCTTTGTTTCTTTCTCGGTTGAGACTCCGACTTTCCACCCTATTAATAATGATCTGGCTTTAAGCAAGGAACTAAAAGCAAAGTTGCAGATGATATCCTACGCCAGTCCAGAGTGATTTATGGAAAAAAGTCAGCATTTTGCAAACTAATGGAGAGAGGGTGGAAGCATCTCAGACGCTAATTAAGGATAACAGTGTGAGGTCAGACATATTGGATCGGAGAATGACAGATTTAAATACAGTCTCAGTAGGAATATACAGCCTCACAAACACCGGATTAGCCGTCGAAGTGAATATGTTATTAAAAAGCCACCATGTCATTAAAAGCCAGCCAAAGGTTAACATAATGCAGATTATCATCTGCAACAGTGAAAGATTGTGAAGGTAGGAAAATACAACTGCTGTTGCGAAACGTGTTGGTCACACGTTTAGAATGTTGCTTTTAGTTTGGTGGTCTCAGGTGTAGAAGATTGTGGTGGTCTTGGAGAAGGTTCAGTGATCATTCATCAATAGAAAAGGTCTTAGCTATGATGAGAATTGAGATAATATGGACCTCAGTGGGTGAACATGAGAAAACAGATTGTTTAGCCGATTTGGGTGATTCTAATAATGAACAATATAATAAAATCCAGAACAAAGTGACTTAATCTTGAGAATTCTAATTAAGTTGAATATAATGAAACAGAGCAAAACTCACTGTACAAAGGGATTTAAGATTTGGGATGTGCAGGTCCAATAAGTTATAGATGCAACATTAGCAAAAATGCTTAAAGGGATGTTACCTGCTTGATTTGTAATGTTCAGATTAAATTACCAAAGCTAATGAAAGACAGACTGTGCACAGCAGAAGGTTTTTTGGAGCCTTGGTTAGATTGCTGAAGTCAGCAGCACAAAGAACGACAACGATAACGAATCTGTTGAATTATATAGGCGCTGTCACGATAGGGTATTATATAATAAGGCACTTTCACGACCTATTCACCCTTGCGACCTGCTAAGAAATAGATTAAATTTAACATTATATAATGAATTTTCAGTTAAATTTGGTGACTCTAGCACGCCCTCGAGTGGTGATAGGGATTGCAACGCTGATGCCACCAAGGACCGTCAAATATCCCTTCACGCTCGATAGCACGAACGGGTTCTGGAGTATTTCTGTTAAGAGGAAGAACCAATATAAATGTTCTATTAGTTTTGGGGATCAACGGTATACCAGACCTTGCCTGTCGCAGAAATGTCAAAATTATCCGATTTTCCGGAAGAAATTTATTGCGACGGCCACACATGTCCCAAATACAAAAACAAAGTACTTCTGGAAATCTGGAGTAAAAACAAAAAAATGCTGCAAACATTCTGCAGGTCTGTGGGAAGAGCAATGTTTTTAGTGTTTCCTCCTCACATAAGGCAGCAACACAGGAGTTGAATTGAATCCTCCTTCTGCACTGTAGGGATTCTACGGATTCTGTGGTTCTATGGAATATCCCTGCAGGGTTGGCATGTCTGTGGAAACCTACTAGATGCGCTAAAGCCAGTAAGGTAATAGATCAGTAAACTGAGCGGGAACAGTATGGAAGCTTGAGTGTGTAACTCGTTGGTCTGTGGGTATGATTCTCGCTTCGGGTTTTCTCATGTATGACGGTGCGAAAGGTCCCACGTTCGAATTCCGAATGAACCCTGTCACGGTTTTGTTTAGGGCGGCATGGTGGCACAGTGGTTAGAACTGCTTCCTTACAGTGCCAGAGTCCTGGGTTCAATGCCCAGCTTGGGTCACTGTCTGTGCGGAGTCTGCACGCTCTTCCTGTGTCTGCGTGGGTTTCCTCCGGGTGCTCCGGTTTCCTTCCACAGTCTGAAGGATATGCTGGTTAGATGCAGTGGCAATGCTACCCGAACAGGCGCTGGAGTGTGGCGACTAGTGGATTTTCATAATAACTTCATAGCAGTGTTAAGGTAAGCCTACTTGTAACATCAATAAAAAAGAAACTTTAAACTTTTAAAACTATCCATACCGCACAGGATCTTGAACACATCTATTAAGAATCCTCACAGCCTTCTTTTCCCCAGAGAAAACAGGCACAATCTATTTAATCTATCCCCATAGCTACAGTTCTTTATGCCTGGAATCATTCTTGTTACTCTCTTTTGTATTCTCCCCAACGCCGTCACATCCTTCCTCAAGTATGGTGTGCAGAACTGGATGCAGTACTTCAGATGAGACCTAACTAGTGTCTTAAAGAAGTTCAAAATGACCTCCTTACTCTTGTGCACAGCGCCCCATTAATAAGTCCTAGGATAAGATATGCTTTATTAACTGTTCTCTCAGCATGCCCTGCCATCTTCAATTACTGATATACATATATAACGAGGTCCCTCTGTCCCTGCACCTCTTTTAGAATTTCTCCCTTTATCTTATATTTCTCCCCATATTCTCTCTGCCAAAATGAATCACCTCACACTGCTCTGCACCTGCCACTTGTCTTCCCAATCCACCTATGTGTCTATATCCTTTTGACGTTGAAGACTATCTTCATCATAGCCGCAACGCTTTCAATCTTTGTATCATCCGTAAAAGATTTTGAAATCTTCCCCTGCACTAAGTCATTCATATATATACGGAAGAGCAAAGGTCCCAACACTGAACATTGTGGAACTCCACTACAAACCTTCCTCGAATCAGCAAAAATCAATCTGGTCCATCTCATTCAGTCAATTTCTTATCCAAATTCCTACTTTCCTTTTTATTTCATGAGCCAGAAGTTTGTTCATGTGTCCGTTGTGTGGCACTTTATCAAATGCCTTTTGAAAATGAATATACACCTCATTAACAACATTGCCCTGATCAACCTTCTCTGTTGCATCCTCAAAAAACTCCATCAAGTTAGTTAAACATTATTTTCCCCTAATGCTGGCTTTTCTTACGTACTTGTCGAAGTGACTATTGATTTTGCCACAAACTACATTTTCCAGAAGTTTCCCTCCCATTGAAGTCAAACTTACTGGGCTGCAGTTGCCGACTTTGCCATTGCATTCCTTTATGAACAAGGGCGCAACATTTAAAATTCTTCAGTCCTCTACCACCACACTTACATCTAACGAAGTCTATATGATTGCCTCACCAATTTCAGTCCTCACCTCCCTCTGCATCATTATCAAAATTAAGTAAAGATTCCTTTCCTCCTAGTTCTCAATTTTAAATTAATTGAATTACCTCTTCTCTCACCTCAGCCGGGGTAGCATTCTCTTTCTCTGTAACACATGCAAAGTACTAATTGAATACCTCCGCTATTTCTCTTGCCTCCACAAGCAAGACTCATTCTTTAAAATACCCAAACTCTTTCTTTTGCCATCCTTTTTTTCATTTACATGCTCATAGAAAACCTCGATATTCAATTTTATTTGAGCTTCCAGTCTCTTTTCACGCTCTCACTTTGCCTTTCTTATTAGTTTCGTCACTTCCTCTCTGATATTTCTATATTCAATCTGACTCTCCACTGAATGTTCTACTTGACATCTGTCATACATATATTTCTTAGTTTTAATCCATACGTCTATTCCCTTTATCATTCAGGGTGCTCCAGATTTGTTTGTCTTACCTTTTCCCTTCGAGGGAATATACCTTGACATTGCCTTTTATGCTATCTCTTTGAAGGTAGCCCATTGTTCAGTCACTGCATTTTCTGTCAACATTTCATTCCACCGCACTGGACTCAGATGCATTCTCATCCCATCGAAGTTTGATTTCCCCCAATTAATTATCCCTGCTCCGGATTGCTCCTTGCCATTTTCCATGGCCAGCCATTGTCCCCGGAATGATTGGACCGGACACATATCGTTTCAGGTGACCTGTCAACATGTGTTGAGTGGTCCACAGTACGATATTATTCATAGCTTCCAGATGATTCATCAAGGTTTAATTAGGTAGGAACATTGCAGCGAATTCTATAACAAAAACCATTTTCTGACAACTGAAAATTCCGAGTAGTGATGCTTATTTAACCAAAGAACCAGATTTAAATGTATGCATTATATCTTGAGATTATGTATATCTTTAGACGCAAAGTTAGTTCTACTTCTATCATCTCTATACGGAGATAATAGGATGACGTTCATCGCATTTGCCTCCCTCCAAATGTTTTTGGCTGTATCACCCTCAGATTGTCGCAAGAATTGACTCATGTCTCAACTGTGCCACCAGGAAAATGGCTGCATTAGAATTGGCTTCCCTTTTGCAATGTGAATAGATGGTGTTCTTGTTGTGGTGAAACACGGGACTTAGGTAAACTCGCTCCAAGCCAGCATCGCGGGATCCAGAGACTTGAAATTCAACAATCTTATGTGCTGACCTGCTATTGCATTAGAACAAATAGTTTCGTAATCGTTACATATTCAATATATTGATTTTAAATGGAACACTTCAAGATCCACCGACAGATGTGCAGTTTGTCTGTAGGAACCTCTGTTTGTATCTTATAGCGTGTTCACATTGATCTGATCAAACATTCTTGGTATTGTCATAAATCCTGCAATTTAATAAAGAACTATTTCGTTAAATTTAGTGTGGATATTATTTTCTGTCCAATATGCCTGTACAAACAATTGGCAACTTTCTATATGTGATTAAATAGCGAGATTTTATTTGTGAAATTCTGCATGTTGCATGCAAAGTCAATGGAGTGTAATCTAAACTAGTCACGAACATTACTAAGAAATTCAATAGGAGAAACAGAACATATTTCTCTCTGGTTATAATAAGAGTGATAACAAAAGTATGTGACAATCTGGAACGAGTTCTATTAAAAAGGCGATGGATGCTGCGTCAGTTGAAATTTTAAGGCCGAAATTGATAAGTTTTATTCAGCAAGGTTTATCACAGGATATGAAACACAGGTGGGTGAATGGACTTCAAGCATAGATCAACTTTGATCTAATTGGACTGCTGGGACAGACTGCAGTGGCTGAATAGCCTCAATCATATTTTTATGTTAGGAAAACAAAGATAATTTGAAGGAATTTATATTTGTATTGATGAACATTAGAAATAAGTGGGTTTAATTTAATGTTTTTGTGGAAGGAAGGGTAAAACCTATATTTAGCTTCATGCTGAACAAAGTTGTTTATATGTGAGGTGGTGAGGCGTTAGGGTGGTGGTGGTGGGGTGGGGGGTGGGCAGGGGGCGAGGAGGTGGGCTTGATTTCAATTCCAATCGTGAATATATTGTGCTCAAAGACAGTTAGGGCGTGAAGAGTAAATAGCGGTTGTTTAGCAACTGGGGGCCTTTTAAAGTGGAGAGGTTTTTTGCTCTTAGTTTAGTTGAATTTGTTTGCTGTTAGAGTGAGGTCACTGGGTAGTGAACATCTCTCAACTCTGTCAGAACAAAGACTAAACAAGACACAGGAACTGCAAAGAGGCAGGCTTCCCAAAGAGCCAAATACATACAGTCCAGGTAACCAAGGAATTGTGACAGAAAAAATTCCTTAAGAAGCCAGAAATGAAGAGAACAGAGACAAAATATTATTCAGAGAATTCAGGAGTAAAGTAAAGTATTCTGAGTTAAAGAGTCAGATGTAGTCACCAGATTTAAAGTGGGAAAACAAACTTCAGCGATAAACCAAATGTTTGGTGCCATCTTATTTGGGAATCAATAATTAAAGCAATTGCGAACAGTTTGTACAACAGCCAAGACAAAGGAATCCAAAAGATAAAGCGATAAATCCTGGATACTGGATCTGTTGTCAAAAGAGAAGCAGAAGCTTTGTTTAAAATAGTAATTTGGAAAACCTACACTAGATTTCCAAATGCAAACCATTAATGTAAAACGTTCTTGTGAAATAAGATTTTAAGTTGTTTTTTGGGAGTGGAATTCGGAACATTTCATGTGACAATCATCTGGGTGAATTCTGAGGAAAAATTCACAGGCTTTCACTTCGCGTTCAGAGTGGGCAGTGTATAGGACACCACCATCCTGTGTGTTCAAAGGGATGTTGTGTCAATGAAACATTTGTAGCTGAAGATATGCTTTGCAATCAGTGGTAATCTTAAAAGCTGTGGGCATTTCTTAAACTAAGGAGGAGTACAGGATTATTGTACAATTTTTTCCAATTTTACCATGATTAATATTTTTTCCTGGTTGTTAAAAGTACTGAACGATTCTGTGACTGTTCCTCCACGTTTACAAAAAAAAATAAAAGATGCGGTCTTCTGTGATCTTCGGATGGTAACACTATACTTGTACTGAGAGAAATTTATTTGCACAGAGTGTTGAGAATGTGGAATTGACTTTCACATGAAGTAGGTGAGGCATTTAGCCTCATTGAAGGTATTGAAAAGGTAACTTGTCGTTCATATGAGGAAGAATTGGATACCGAGATATGGAGGAAGTGTGGGAAGAGGGAATTACAGTGGACAGATGCTTGTGTGGAGTAGGAACACGGCGTAAACCAGTTGGGCCAAATAGTTTGCTTCTAGTGCATGGGTTCTATGTGATGGAGGGACACGCTATTTAAATAAGACCATAGCATCGCATTGCATGCATTGCCAAGAACTGATATCATTTTGACTGCAAGTATGTTGAAAACAGAAAGCATTCGCAGATGACACTAAATGGGTGGCACAGCAAAGTGTGCAGAGGACGCTGAAAGCCTGCAAAGGGATATATATAGTTTAAGTGAGTGGGTGAGGGTCTGGAAGATGGAGTACAATGTTGATAAATGTGAGGTCATCCATTTTGGTAGGAATAACAGCAAAATGGACTATTATTTAAATGGAAAAAAATTGCAGCATGCTGCTGTGCAGAGGGACTTAGGTGTTCTTGTGCAGGAATCTCAAGGAGTTGGTTTGCAGGTGCAGCAGGTAATTAAGAAGGCAAATGGAATTTTGTCCTTTATTGCGAGAGGGATGGAGTTTAAAAACAGCGAGGTTATGTTGCAGCCGTGTAAGGTGCTGGTGAGGCAACATCTAGAGTACTGTGTCCAGTTTTGGGCTCCTTCCTTGAGAAAGGATATACTGGCACTGGAGGGGTGCAGAGGAGATTCACTAGGTTGATTCTGGAATTGAGAGGTTTGGTTTATGAGGAGAGATTAAGTAGACTGGGGCTATACTCACTGGAATTAAGAAGAATGAGGGGAGATCTTAGAAATACATAGGATTATGAAGTGAATAGATAAGACAGAAGCAGGGAAGTTGTTTCCACTGGCGGGTGAAACTCGAACGAGGGGGCATAGCCTCAAAATAAGGGGAAGCAGATTTAGGATTGAGTTGAGGAGGAACTTCTTCACACAAAGGGTTGTGAATCTATGGAATTCCCTGTCCAGGGAAGCAGTTGAGGCTACCTCATTGAATGTTTTTAAGGCAAGGATAGATAAAAATTTTAATATTAAAGGAATTAAGGGTTATGGTGAACGGGCAGGTAAGTGGAGCTGAGTCCACGAAAAGATCACCCATGATCTTGTTGAATGGCGAAGCAGGCTCGAGGGGCCAGATGGCCTACTCCTGCTCCTAGTTCTTATGTTCTTATAAATTTTGCTCAATCCCAATTATTGGTTTCACGCAGTTATTCCTCCGAATTTACGATGAACCAATAATACTGCATTGATATGTTAATTACTCTACCTGTATTCTCCAGGTATAGTGGGCCAGCGGATAATTATGTTTCAAATCATTAGAGTTGGAGCCCTATTGAAAGAGATGTCGCAGCAGTGAATCTGTCATAAAATAAAATCAAAGTACATAAGAGGGTTATGCTCCACCGCGGAGAACATTATTAAAATTAAGTATTAGGCAGATACTGACGGACTCTTTTTCAGAGGAAGGTGGTTTGCAGATGAAGACATTCACTGACACTGAAGTTAAACACCATATCCAGGTAAAATGCAAAAAAAAAATTAACAAGCAGCCGTTTAACATTGAAGAGTGCAAAGAAACAATTCAGTATGTCCCCATGTTGGTTTTCTAATTGAGCTGCAGAAAACCAGTTATTAGTGTTTCCTCCCCGCCCTGAGTGCTACACAAGTCAACCCGATGTGCATGTCTGAATCAATGTTTAGGTTAATGAAAGCCAAATACTACACCGAATAACCAACTCAAGGTGCAAATGGATCAAGACCCAGCAATCCCAACAATCCCCACTGCATGAATGTTTGTACCCATCGACTGATTTTCTCAGTCATTTACATGCTGGTTACCATCGAAAGAATCGAATCATGCCACGGGGCTGCATGTAATTGTGGGATTTAATGGAGTCGATAAGGTTAATTCCCTACAGTGAAAGTGAATAGTGACTCCCGTCTTGTCTAAATCGAATGTGACAAATGTAGTTAAGTGAGAGTGAACAGTATTTTAATTCGCTCTCCGACTGTGCAGTTTTGTATTGGTATCAATAAATAACTTTGACAAAGGGTCATCTGGACTCGAAATGTCAGCTCCTTTTTCTCCTTACAGTTGCTGCCAGACCTGCTGAGATTTTCCAGCATTTTCTCTTTTAGTTTGTATTGGTACCTTTGAGTTAAGATTCGTATTGACATTCGGTGCCCCTCAGTCAATTTGTTGAATTCAATTAAACACAACGAACAGGACCAGCAAAGCATTTGCGGTGAAGTCAGTATTTTTATTGCAACAGTACCTCTTTAAACCCAAATTCCATTCATTCATTTCATTTATGTCATTCTTTCACGCCATACCGGTTTCAATCTATTCATCCCTCTCATATCAGCCCTACCGCTTCTTGCTCTGCCATTCACAACTCCCATTCGACCCGTTCTATGCCATCCGATCACCACACCCCATTCCAAACCTCCCGGGTCGTCCCAATCCGCCTCTAAGCTGCCCCACTCTCCCACAGCGTGCGCTTTACCCCCAAAGTCGTCCTCCTGCACCGTCTTCTTTCCCATGCCGCCTTCCCCTACTCCCCAGCCATGCACCCTCCCCCTCGAGTGCCAGAAAGCGAGACATGTGCGCTCACCCAATCAAAGCACCGACCAATCAGACACAAATACATTGTGTTTTATTGTCAAAGGTTAGTCATTGTTTGCAAACGAATTAGTGAAGAATTTCTCATTTAGGGCGGCACGGTAGCACAGTGGTTAGCACTGCTGCTTCACAGCTCCAGGGTCCCGGGTTCGATTCCCGGCTCGGGTCACTGTCTGTGTGGAGTTTGCACATTCTCCTCGTGTCTGCGTGGGTTTCCTCCGGGTGCTCCGGTTTCCTCCCACAGTCCAAAGATGTGCGGGTTAGGTTGATTGGCCAGGTTAAAAATTGCCCCTTAGAGTCCTGGGATGTGTAGGTTAGAGGGATTAGCGGGTAAAATATGTGGGGGTAGGGCCTGGGTGGGATTGTGGTCGGTGCAGACTCGATGGGCCGAATGGCCTCCTTCTGCACTGTAGGGTTTCTATGGTTTCTATGATATTGTCGGTAAACTTGTAAGCCTCCTCCTTTGCGCCCATGTCAAGGTGACGAACAAAACCAATCCGCACAAATATCAGATTTCGGGAAAAACTCAGCCTTTTCCAAATTCAGCACTAAAAAACACAACACTCGATTCCGATATTGCAGGCGAGGCGGCTCTGGCTTGGATATAAACCCTGAACTGCATGATGCAGTCAATCATGATGGCCAATCATCCGGGGAAATCTCGGTGATGCTACATCAGAACACAAATGTCAGTCAGGTCCACCTATGGCACCATCTGCTTACTTCATTATCAACTCAACTATTCCAATATTGGCGCATTCAATTCATTACCATCCCTGCAATACGATACCACATCAACTGCTTTGAAGAAGATGCAGTTATCAATTATCACCACTGTAGAGTACAAGTCAGCACCAAATAACTAAATCCTTTCGATATGACTCGAACATCATTCAGTAACAAACTCCAATGCCAGGATCCAATCTTTTTTTTAATAGTGAAATCTAAAGTGCACAGAAGCTGACCCATTTTTCCCTAACACGCTGCCTTTCCTCGGTGCAAACTGGGGACTAGAAGATTTTTAGAGTTAGGCCCATGAGTAATTGCTGTTCGGAAAGCAGTTGCCATTATGTAAAGTTGTGAGTTGGAATCTCGCTTAACATGAACGTGTTATGAAATGTTAGCTAACCAAGTGTTGCATTCGGATGATCATAGAATGATAGAATCCCGACAGGGCAGAAGGAGGCCGTTCGGCCCGTCGAGGCTGCACCGAAAACAATGCACCCAGGCCCTATCCCCATAACCCCAAGTATTTACCCGCTATTCCCCCTGACATTAAAGGGCAATGTAGTAGGGCTAGTACACCTAACTTGCACATCTTTGGAGAGTGGGAGGAAACCTGAGCACCCGGAGGAAGCTCACACAGGCACGGGGAGAACGTGCAAACTTCACACAGACAGTGACCCAAGGCCGGAGTTGAACCAGGGTCCCACGGTGCCGCCCTAAAAAGCCAATATGATGAAAACTCCTCCAAATAGTCTGTTCACAGTACAGTTAACGAAAAAATCACAACAGAAATTGTGATTACTGCTGGTTACAATGCTGAAGAGTATGCTGGTACCCAGTATCTGGTGTGTTACCCAGCTTACCCTGATCATACTGGTGAGATTCTTCTGGCACTCATCGACAATCCTGAGAGTGAGAGATTAGGCACTGAGTGTCACTTCTCTCCTCCGCTAGGCTGGGAGGAATGAATATTATTGATAGGTTTGATGATAAAGAGATCACGAGGCTTTGTCTCCTTAAGTCGTTTTTCCTGAGCTGGGCTTGGAGGTCCGAGCCAAATTCTATGTGAGAGTAGGCAATAATGAGCCTTTCTCTGGTTGGCAAGGCGCAACAAGTGGTGTGCCACAAGAATTAGTTCTGGGACCTCAACTGTTTACAAGTTATATAAATGACTTGACTGAAGGAATTGAATGTATCATTGCCAAATTTACTGATGACACAAAGATAGGTAAGTTGCGAGTGGGACATAAGGAGGCTATACAAAGATATAGATAAGTTAAGTGAATAGACAAAGATTTGGAAAATTAAGTATAATGTGGGAAAATGTGAAATTGTCCATTTTGGCAGTCATAGATACCCTACAGCGCAGAAGGAGGCAATTTGGCCCATCGAGCCTGCATGGACAACAATCCCATCTGGGCCTCATTCCCATAACCCCACGAATTTACCGTGCTAGTCCTCCTGACATTAAGGGGTAATTTAGCTTGGCCAATCAACCTAACCAGCATATCTTTCGGACTTGGGAGGAAACCAGAACACCTGGAGGAAACTCATGTAGACACATGGAGCCTCCACACAGAAAGTGACCCAAGGCTGGAATTGAACCCAGGTCCCTGGCGCTGTGAGGCAGCAGTGCTAACCACTGTGTCACCGTGCCACTCCATGCCGTGCCAACAGGAAGAATAAAAAGAAGCATATTGTCTTAATGGCATGATATTTCAGAACTCTGAGGCGAAAGGGATCTGGGTGCCCTACCACATGAATCACAAAAGGCTAGTATGCAGGTACAGCAAGTAATCAGGAAAGCTAATGGAACGTTATGATTTATTACAGGGGGAAATGAGTAAAAACGTAGGGAGGTTGTGCCTCTGTTCTGCAGGACACTAATGAGACCACAAAACAGAAAATATTAGAAACTCTCAGCAGGTCAGACAGCATCTGTGGAGAGAGAATAGAGCCAACGTTTCGAGTCTGGATGACCTTTCGTCAGAGCCAATGGGAATTCTGTCAGAGAGAAGAGCAGTACCTCGTCAGGAAAGGCATTCCTGGAAGAGAAATGACAGTGAGACCACATCTGGAGTAACGGGAAGGATGTAATGAGTTGGAAGCAGTTCAAAGAGTTACTAGACTAATACCAGAAATGAACTGGTTGTCTTATGAGGAAAGGCTAGCCTTGTCAGAAGCCAGTGAACATCACTGAGAAGATTGGCATTTAATGACATTGTCAACGACACATTGCCTCACTTTGCTGATTATTGAGGATAGACGGATGGCAGGTAATTGGCTAAGTTGGATTTCTCCTGTATGAGCTGGACAAGACATACCTGGCCAATTTTCTAGTTTGTCGAGTAGTTGCCAGCATTGTGTCTGTACTTTGATTGATTGATTGATTGATTAATTAATTTATTATTGTCACATGTATTGGGCTACAGTGAAAGGTATTGTTTATTACGCACTATACATGCATACCATTCATAGAGCACAGAGGGGAGAAGGAAAGGAGAGGGTGCAGAATATAGTGTGAGAGTCATAGCTAGGGTGTAGAGAAAGATCAGCTTAATATATGGTAGGTACTGAAACAGTTGGTCTAGATATTCAGCTAGTTCTATGATACATGTCTTCAGCACGACAGCGGGACGTAGTTGGGAGAAAAGCCTTTACTGTATCCATTTCTGGATGACATTTCTTGATATCTCATGGAGTGAGCCTAATTAGTTAAAGTCTGATACGTGACGGCAGGGAATGCCTGGACTAGGCCGAGATGAATCATCCACTTGGCACTTCCGGTTTCATATGCTTTAGCCTTTCCTTTTGATCTCACGAGCTGAGCTCCTTCACTATTGAGGAAATGTACATGAACCTTTCTTCCCGTTATTGAATTGTTCACCACCATTCAGTACTGGATATGGCAGGACTGCAAAGGTGGGATCTGATCAGTGTGATCACTTAATTCTAAGTACAGCTTAGTGCTTCCATAATTTAGAATGCACATAGTTCTTGCCTTAGCTTTATCAGATCGACATTTCTTTTGGGATGCCTGTTGCTGCTCTTGAAATGGTTCCCCACATTCCTGATTCGACCAATGTTGGTTCATGGCTTGTTGCTAATTATAGAATGGGGGATATGCCAGGCCATAAGGCTACAGGTTGCGGGTGAAATAAAAGTCTACTGCTGCTGCTGCTAATAGCCCATTGCGCCTAAAAAATGTCCAGTTTGGAGTTGCTAAGTTTGTGCTGAATCTACCCAATTAGCAATGTGTGAGTGCTATATATGATGAAGGGCGGTCCCAACGTAAGACGAGACATCATCTTCACAAGAACTGTACGTTGGTACACATCATGATACTGTTATGGGCAAATGCACTTGTGGCAGCTATGTAGCGAGGACTAGATCGAATAGGTTTTGCCTCATGTTACTTCTCAAGCCAGCTGACATAAGCTCAATCTCGCATCTACGTACTTCAGGACTTAGTCAACTTGATAAGTTATGATATTCCCGAGCCACTTTGGTAATGGAAATACCCATCCAGATTGCATTCAGAACCCTTGTTATCCTCAGCGTTTCAGACAGGAGTATTGATTCATCGCCTGAAGGAGGGCGGTAGATCGTATTCAACAAGCAGAATTCATGGAGCCCATTGTCAATGTCCAGGGATCCCAAGGTCACTCCGTCTCGATGTCTTGCAGTGATACCATCTCTGGCGGGTCTCTTTTGCCTGTGGATGTACCCAATAATAGCAATGAAGGATCCTTGGACTTTTAAATAACAGTTAGTTGTCTATTTTTGAGGCAGCTCTTCCAGTATTGGCTCCAGTTATTGAAAAGCACATTTGAAGGTGGACTTCTGAGCCTTTGCTGTGTGTCCAGTGCCTGTATCGATGCTGGGTGCACTCTGATTAAACTGTTTCCTGGCAGTATGATGGAAATTAATGTATTACTAAACCATTTCAGAAGGAAATTAACAATCAATCAGTCTGTGTTGGGTCTGGAGTGATATATCGGTTAGACCAGGTAAGAATGATACATTTCCTTGCAGAAGCAGATGGGTTTTAATAAAAATCAGGCAGCTTTATTATCACCATTACTGATATAGATTTCCTTTAAAATTCAGAATTATTTAATGGGCTTGCGCAGGTGAGATTTAAAAGAATGTATTTTAGATCATTAATCCAGGGCCTTGGGATACCAGTCCAATAACATCACCACAATCCAGCCGCACCGGCCGTGTCCCTGCATCCCATTTCCCGCCGACTTGCCAGGATACTTGATTCAGATGCTACGCCTACCATCATAATTTTTGAAATGGATGGTCATGGTATTGGTGAGACATCCAGTGAAGTTATGTGAGAGTTAATCAACTAAACGAAGCACTCCTGCTTGCTTCTTGCCTCGCTTTTTTTTCAATATCATGATGCATTTTAGCGTTCTTTGTTAAACTCCAGTATCCTGCATACGTCTTGCATTGGATTCACACTAATGACTACTCCAATGTGTATGCAATTACACGACGCAAGAAGCATTTCCACATCTACCAGCAATCTCCTTGAGCTCCTCCCACTCTACAGCGGTAACTTTTATTCTTCCATCGGGTGGAGGCGTCGCTGTTGGTCCAGCATTTATTATTCGTCCCTAATTGCCCTTGAACTGAATAGCTTGCTCATTTTCAGAGGTCATGTCAGAGTCAACCACATTGCTGTGCATCTGGAGTCGCTTGTAAGACAGACCAGATAAGGATGGCAGATTTCCTTCCCTAAAGGGCATTAGTGAACCCAATGGACTTTTACGACAACCAGCATAAAAATTCCAGATGTTTATTGAATTCAAATTTCACCACCCGCCGTGGATGGATTAGGATTATCCTGGGTCTCTGGATTACTAATCTAGTGAGAATACCACTAGCCACCACCTCCCTGCAATGAAATTGGTTCTGGATCTTAACACTGAACAGGCAATAGCTGCACAAATTGCTGTGCAATGGAAAAATCCCTGAGGATATTCCCAGTCCACAACTCTGGTGACCGTGGCATTATGTCAAGACAACTATTTTATCTTATGTGTCCGATATTTTCTTTAGTAAAACAGATCCAAGAAACCATTAGGTTTATCTGACATATATTTATGAATTAATCACAACACCCCGAATAGACTTATATGAACATATAAAATAGGAATATAAGTAGGCCATTCAGCCCCTCGAACCTGTTCCACTATTTGATGAGATCATGGCTGATCAACTTCTAAATTTCCACCTATACCTGATCACCTCCGATTTTCTTGCCTAACAAGAGCTTATCTACTTCCGCCTTTAAAATATTCAATGACCCCGCCTCTACCGCCGTCTGATGCAAAGCGTTCCAAAGTTGTACAACACTCTGAGCGAAAAAAAACATTCTCCTCACCATTGTCCTAAAGAGGCGATATCTAGTTTGAAAGCAGCGATCCTTGTTCTGGACTCAACCACAAGAGAAAACATCCTTTCGACGTCCACTCTGTCAAGATCATTCAGGATCCAAAGATGTGCGGGGTAGATTGATTGGCCATTCTAAATTGCCTCTTAATGTCCGGGGGGGAGTAGGATAGAGGGATTAGTGGCTAAATATATGGGGATAGGGCCTGGGTGGGATTGTGGTTGGTGCAGACTCGATGGGCCGAATGGCCTCTTTCTGCACTTTAGGATTCGATGATTCTATGATCTTACATCCTTCAATCAAATCACCCCTCACTCTTCTAAATCCCAGTGGAAACAAGCCAGTCTGTCTAGCCTTTCTTTATAAGACTCCCGCTCTATCTAGATATCAATCTACTAAACCGCATCTCAACTTTCTCCAATGCATTCACATCCTTCCTTAAATAAGGAGACCAAAACTGCACAAAATATTCGAGATTGGCTCTTATTGATGCCCCGTATAACTGAAGCATAACATCCTCACTTATATTCTCATTTTCTCTCATAATACAGGATCTAATTCCATTAGCCTTCATACTTACTTTCTGTGTCTGCAGACTATTTTTTGGCACTCATGCAATAAAAATCTATATCCCACTTAACCACAGAACTATGGAGATGTTTTTGTTGATGCAATAATCATTTTTAAGAAATATTCCTGTTTCAGTGAGCAAATTTACACTTTCCCACATTATACTCTGAAGAAGGGAAAGGGATAATTTTTTTTTGTACTCAATGTACTTTGTACCTAAAGGGTTAATGCAGACAACCAAGGACTGCTTCGTGACCTGAGAATACCAGATACACTCTGGTTTATGGTCAGAGGCTGTAAATGTATTTTTGGTTTATGACTGGTCTGGAGTTTGTTTCATTACCAGAGGCTGTAAATGTATTTTTGAGTCATGACTGAACTGGTGTTTGAGTCGTGACTGGTATTAGAAGCCATGCTGCATAAATATCCCCACTTTTCTGTGTTCAGGGCGAACTTTGGCTTCCGCCTTCAGGAGTCAAGTTCTCCCGCAAGCTTGTGAGAATAAACCTTAATGTATTTTGACTCAGACTAAGTCTCAGAGGTATTTTTACCGACTACAATTAGTGTCGAAATCCGGGAGACCCCGGGATCTGTTTGCGGGGACTCTGTTTGCAAGCTCAGGTAGAATGGCCACAACCTGGGCACTGGAATAGAGTTCTGAACCTAATAGGCCATGCTCAATTGTCCCTTAATGTCAGGGAGCTTAGTAGGATAAATATGTGGGGTAACTTGGATAGAGCCTGAGTGGGATTGTTGTCGGTGCAGGCTCAATGGGCCAAATGGCCTCTTCCTGAGCTGTAGGGATTCTGTGATTCTATGATTTGAAAGAGAGATCAAGTTGTTGTGAAGAGTCGGCTACTAGCATACCGTTGAATATCGCCTATCTCCATATTCAATCCTCAGTGCTTTCGATTTCCTTTCAGTTAAAGACTCACAGCCCCAAACCGACGACCTCACTCATTTTAAAAACACAATCGCGTAAAGCGCACACCGTTTGGTAACATTCTGTAAACTAATTCTCACAATTTGAGTTTAATTTTAGATTGGAATGTTGAGTGCATTTGACAGAATAAATATCATCAATTTCAGTGTAGCACTGAGGGGGTTCCATATTGTACATCGTAGAAAGCTTGGAAATACCAGATTGCTCTACCCGCTCTCGTGACAAACTGTCGCCTCGCACCCAGAGGTGATGCAAACTGTGTGCGCGCATTGAGGATTGACCTTTGTCATTGAACAGAAGAGTGTGAACGTTGTGAACTACCAGCTTTTACTTGGGACACAAAGAGGGATATTGAGGTGGGGCGTTGGTATTAAGGGCAGTTAATATCATAATCCATTCTGCTCTTTGCTTACCTAGGTATGAGGACAAGAAAACCTGGGCAACTCTTTATTTATTCTAACATTAAATAATCGCATCAGTGAATTCCACAAATAGATAAATGTTATATTTCGACGCTTTCTCGCTTTGGAGCGGAGCTTCCGAATTTTTGATGCTCACGACGGCTGAGTCATTCAAATTGCGGCATTCTCGCACTGATTTAATCCATCCAAACACACGAACCCCAGCCATACCTTCATCACAGTATTCCACGACCACCACCACCTCCACGCACACATATGGCACAGCGCACTAACACGCGCCAGCCACACACAAACAAATCGTATCAACTGGTCCACGCATTCCACTCTGCAAAATCACTGTGCCACACATACATACTCTCACACAATCAAGACTGCTTTGCATACAGCCCTCCGTCTCCTGATGAATTCTCCCTTACCCTAACCCCACGTAAATCCACCCCTGAAGCACCATCATTCTCACGCGCACTTGACCCACACTAACAATAATTCACACACACAAGCTCGGCTCGTGGACAAGCAAGCACACTTCATACTCCCCCCTCCCCCATCCCACAGGCCACACATGCATGGTCACACACAAAGAGTATCCTCCAGGCATAATCACTAAATCTGCCCCCACCTCTACATATGCAGAATCAGCATTCACACAGGCCTCTGCGCCCCCACTGCTCCCTTAACCATCCACCCCACAACTTCGCATACAGTCTGTCGCCGAGCCCGGCGCCCAGAAATTCTTCCCACCTGACATAACCGAGACGCATCCACTATCCAACAGGAATACATACCTTCCATTCTCTAAGGTCCACTTCCGCGCACCAACGGCGCTGCCCCGCCCCATACATATTGACGTTATCCGTCTTCAATCACATTCCAACACCATGCAGCGCAAATAGTACCAGACGCAAACAGGAACACAGGCCATTCACAGACATACAACTTTAACACTGACACTATCCTAACCTGCCAATACAGGCCTGCATACACAATCAGTGCCTTGATCTATTATCTTATTCTTTCAGCTTGTATAACTCATTAAAGTATTGAATAAAGGAACAATTTTTAAGTAACAATAGGCAGAATGAGCAGGTTATCTGTCATATTGTTGGGGGCATTTGCTCGAGTTCCGAAGCATAATTAATTTGTTTCCATTTGAACAAGAACAAAGAACAAAGAACAATACAGCACAGGAACAGGCCCTTCGGCCCTCCAAGCCCGCGCCGCTCCCCTTTCCAGGATTGAATCCTGAATCCAGGATCCCCGCCCAATTTTCCAGCCTATCTACATACCAATATCCTATCCACCGAGCTGTCCCTCACAGCTACGATGCTTTGTTCATCACAACCTATTAACTCACCCCCACCCCCCCATTCCAGACCATGTGATCTCCAGGGAGAGGCGAAAACCTAGAGTGAAAACCCCAGGGCCAATATGGGGAAAAAAAATCTGGGAAATTCCTCTCCGACCCCCTGAGGCGATCGAAACGAGTCCAGGAGATCACACTGGCCCTGATCGGAAAATGCTTCCCAACCCTAGTCATTTCCACTTCCACGAACACCATATGAATTCCCTGCCCCCGAGACAGGTTCCCAACTATCCGCAGTCTCGCTCTGTACTGGCACCAGCAAGATGATCATAGAATGAAGCCTTGAAACGAGAAACAAGGAACAATTAGCCCGCGCCGCTCCCTGGTCCAAACTAGACCACTCTTTTGTATCCCTGCATTCCCACTCCGTTCATATAGCTGTCTAGATAAGTCTTAAACGTTCCCAGTGTGTCTGCCTCCACCACCTTGCCCGGCAACACATTCCAGGCCCCCACGACCCTCTGTGTAAAATATGTCCTTCTGATATCTGTGTTAAACCTCCCCCCCTTCACCTTGAACCTATGACCCCTCGTGAACGTCACCACGGACCCGGGGAAAAGCTTCCCACCGTTCACCCTATCTATACCTTTCATAATTTTATACACCTCTATTAAGTCTCCCCTCATCCTCCGTCTTTCCAAGGAGAACAACCCCAGTTTCCCCAATCTCTCCTCATAACCAAGCCCCTCCATACCAGGCAACATCCTGGTAAACCTCCTCTGTACTCTCTCCAAAGCCTCCACGTCCTTCTGGTAGTGTGGCGACCAGAACTGGACGCAGTATTCCAAATGCGGCCGAACCAACGTTCTATACATCTGCAACATCAGACCCCAACTCTTATACTCTATGCCCCGTCCTATAAAGGCAAGCATGCCATATGCCTTCTTCACCACCTTCTCCACCTGTGACGTCACCTTCAAAGATCTGTGGACTTGCACACCCAGGTCCCTCTGCGTCTCTACACCCTTTATGGTTCTTCCATTTATCGTGTAGCTCCTCCCTACATTATTCCCACCAAAATGCATCACTTCGCATTTATCAGGATTGAACTCCATCTGCCATTTCCTTGCCCAAATTTCCAGCCTATCTATATCCTTCTGTAGCCTCTGACAATGTTCCTCACTATCTGCAAGTCCTGCCAGTTTTGTGTCGTCCGCAAACTTACTGATCACCCCAGTTACTCCTTCTTCCAGATCATTTATATAAATCACAAACAGCAGAGGTCCCAATACAGAGCCCTGCGGTACACCACTAGTCACAGGCCTCCAGCCGGAAAAAGACCCTTCCACTACCACCCTCTGTCTTCTATGACCAAGCCAGTTCTCCACCCATCTAGCCACCTCCCCCTTTATCCCATGGGATCCAACCTTTTTCACTAGCCTACCATGAGGGACTTTGTCAAACGCTTTACTAAAGTCCATATAGACAACATCCACGGCCCTTCCTTCGTCAACCATTTTGGTCACTTCTTCAAAAAACACCACCAGGTTAGTGAGGCATGACCTCCCTCTCACAAAACCATGCTGACTATCGTTAATGAGTTTATTCCTTTCTAAATGCGCATACATCCTATCTCTAAGAATCTTCTCCAACAACTTCCCCACCACGGACGTCAAGCTCACCGGCCTATAATTACCCGGGTTATCCTTCCTACCCTTCTTAAATAACGGGACCACATTGGCTATCCTCCAATCCTCTGGGACCTCACCTGCGTCCAGTGACGAGACAAAGATTTGCGTCAGAGGCCCAACGATTTCACCTCTCGTCTCCCTGAGCAGCCTTGGATAGATTCCATCAGGCCCTGGGGATTTGTCAGTCTTTATACTCTCTAACAAACCTAACACTTCCTCCTTTGTAATGGAGATTTTCTCCAACGGTTCAACACTCCCCTCAGAGACACTCCCAGTCAACACATCCCTCTCCTTTGTGAATACCGACGCAAAGTATTCATTTAGGATCTCCCCTACTTCTTTGGGCTCCAAGCATAAGTCCCCACTTTTGTCCCTGAGAGGTCCGATTTTTTCCCTAACAACCCTTTTGTTCCTAACATATGAATAAAATGCCTTGGGATTCTCCTTAATCCTGTCTGCCAAGAACATTTCGTGACCCCTTTTTGCTCTTCTAATTCCCCGTTTGGGTACTTTCCTACTTTCATTGTACTCCTCCAGAGCTCCCTCCGTTTTTAGCTGCTTGGACCTAACATATGCCTCTCTTTTCTTTTTGACCAGTCCCTCAATTTCCCTGGTTATCCACGGTTCTCTAATCCTACCCTTCCTATCCTTCTTTTTTACAGGCACATGCTTGTCCTGTAGCCCTAACAACCGTTCCTTAAAAGACTGCCACATACCAGATGTGGATTTACCCTCAACCAGATGTGGATTTACCCTCAAAGTTTGGAAGTGGCCTGAGATCACGATAATCGTTGCTGTGTTACAATAAAAATTTAAGTGAAGTGCGTTATTCGCTCACCAATCTACAGCATCGATGTACAATTATCAATGTAGAAACGGACTCAGGATAATAAAGGGTACAACCATGGCAACCTCTGGGAACCAGGCGGTACTTTGAAGTAACAAAGAACAGCAAAGGGTATGGGAGCAATATATTTGCTTGCAGCATACAATGGTAACATGACGTTACAAATTATTTGCTGGTAAATTCGAATTAATGATCAATGAAAATGAAGGATTTTGATGAAAACGTTTCCGAACTGTCTGGATTCTATAGTATACAGCGTATTTTGATCTCAAGCACATGGTCATACACGTCTCTAATCGCAGCATCAGCACTTCCAGGAATAGAAATGGCGACTACAGCACGAGGTTTCCATAATTTTGTACGGCCTTATGTGTAGATCCAGGAATAGCAGCAAATGAAGGAGAAGGGAACACAGGGATGTAGATATGGGTGTTGATGACGTAGGGGAGGGATGTTGATGTGCAGCATAAATTTGTTGATCACCAAACTGTCCTCTGAATGTATTCAATGACCCAGCCTCCACCGTTATCTGATATACTGAATGCCAACACGAGCGATCCTCTGAGAAAGTAAGTTTCTCTCCATCACTGTATTAAGTGGGAGACCCCTTAGATAACACTGGGCCTCCTAGCTCTGAACTCCAAACAAAAGGGTAAACCTAGCAGAGTATAATCTGTCAGGTCCCTCCAAATCTTATGTGGTTCAATGTGGCCATCTTTTATTCCTTAAATCTCCACAGTATGTAAACGCAACCTGCCTAACCTGTCCTCCAAAGGCCTCACATTCATTCCAGAAACCAATATATGAATCGGTCTCTGAACTGTCTCTAGTGAAGACATATCCCTCCTTAAGTAGATCAAAACTGTGTACAGTACTCAGAGTGTGGTTTCAGCAATGTTTGGAACAGTTGTAGCAAGACTTCCCTATATTTACACTCCAACAACTTGCGGTTAAAGCTAACATTCTATTTGATTTCCTAATTATTTGCTCTATCTGGACGCTAACGTTGCGCGATTCATGTATAAGGACACACAGATTCCTATGCATACTAGCATTTCGCAGCATCTCTTCATTGCAATGATATTCTACGATTTTATTTTCACCGCCAAAGTGAGCGATCGTACATTTCACCACATTTCTCATCTGGCATTTTGTCCAATCACTTAACCGATTCTCATCTCTTTCAAGAATTGAGAGAATCGCTACAGAAGGAGGCCATTCGGCCCGTCGAGTCTGCACCAAGCACAATCCCACCAAGGCCCCATATCCGTAACCCCAATTATTTACCCTGCTAATCCCCCTGACACTAGGGTCAATTTAGCATGGCAATCAACATATGCCACACATCTTTGGACTGTGGGAGGGAAACGGAGAACCCGGAGGAAACCCACTCAGACACGGGGAGAATGTGCAAACTCCACACAGTAACCCGAGGCCGGTGTTGAACCCGGCTTCCTGGCGCTGTGAGACAGCAGTTCTAACCACTCTGCCACCCTTAAAATTTGGAAATGTTTCTGCCCGATTTCTAGGCTCTGGCTCAAACATACGAGGTGCGCGGCGGGCGGGGGCTGGGGTGGGGAGTGTTCGGACAAGTCACCGCCCCCAGAAACAAAATGTCGGCGTGAAGCCAAGCTACATTGAGCAGCGCTTATTTCCGAGTGTCAACTTTACCTTCCGTCCTCCATTCGGGCGGATGTCGCACCATCTGGACCTGCCGCTCAGCGCGACTGGCTGGCAGCTCCATTCGTTCAGATAAGGCCAAACGGACGTGAGTGGCAGCTGGCTTCTCTGTGGCCAAAGAGTGAAGCAGAAGGCCTCGTAGCCGGAGCAGCGTTGTCAGAAGTCTTGGGTCGGGTGAGTTTGGGACCGTCACGGAGAGGGGCAGACGGCCTTTGTAAGAGGGGAGCAAAAGTAAAGGTATTATGAGCTAAGAGGTGGGGATGCCCTGTAATTGACGTAGGGCAGCCCCCGAAGAGCGACCCGTTCCCTTCCTACCGCTTTAACCATTACAAATCGGGCTTCCCTCTTTCGCCCTGCTGCCCATGACAAGCGTATGACGGCGTGGACATTTTTATTATTATCACCAAGAGGCCTGATAACAAGCCGAATTGAACCTTAAATTGTCATTGTAAAATGGCGGGCGGTCTGCCGATTCTAGCACCCGCCCGCTCCCCACCGTATGACGGCGAGATCAGGGTGGGCGGAAAGGTGGTGGGATGGGCGTTGCCGCCACTGGATATACTGTCCCCCTCCCCCTCCCCCCTCCAACTCACCCCGCCCCGCGGTCCATCAATGACTATTTCGGTGCTGCTTAATGACCTTCTCTGGACCTGGAAAAAAATCAACATCGTTTCCAATTTCGCCTCCTCTATCACCTACACATGGTCCATCTCTGACATTTCACTGTCCTTCCTTGACCTCCCTGTCTCCAATTTTGGAGATAGAATCTCCATCAATATCCATTAAAAGCCCAGCCACCAAAAACTACCTTGACTACAGCTCTTCGCACCGCCACCCCTCATCCTGTAACGACTCCATTCCATTCTCAGAGGTCCTTTGCTTCCACCATATCTGTTCTGATGATGCCACTTTCCAAAATGGCGCTGTTGATATGTCTTCCTACTTTGCAGATCGTGGTTTTTCACCCACGGTGGTTGGCAGGGCATTCAACTGTGTCTGACCCATCTTCTGGACCATTGTTCTCCCCTGCAGGTTCCCCATTGTCCTCACTTTCACTCCACCAGCCTCTAAGTTGAAAGGATAATCCTCTGTCATTTCAGCTAACTGCAACATGATGCCACGAGTCAACAGAACTTCCCCTCACTACGCATGACAGCATTTCGCAGGTGCCATTCCTTCCGGGACACCCTGGTGCGCTCCTCCGTCACACCCAACACTCGTGCACCATCAATGGCACCTTCCTGTGCAATCGTAGAAGGTGCAACACCTGCATCTTCACTTCCTCCCTGGTCACCATCCTAGGGCCCAAACACTCTTTTCTGGTGAAGCAGCGCTTCACATGCACCTCCTTTAATCTGGTCTATTGCATGTCCTGCTCCCAATACGATCTATTCTATATTGGAGAAATCAAACACAGTTCGGGTTTGCAGAACACCTTCCGTCCATCCAGGAGCAGGACCCTGATGTTCCCGTCGCTTGCCATTTCAATCCCCGGCACATGGACTGCAGCGATTCAAGAAGGCGGCTCACCACCATTTTCTTAATCGCAACTAGAACTGGGCAATTAATGCTAGCCAGCTAGCGCCACCCATATTACACGAATGGATAAAAACACACATGGCCCTGTTCTCCTTTCCATATGGCTGTCCTTGGCCTTTTGCGATACTCCGTAAACTGGAGGAACAGCACCTCACCTTCAGATTAGGCTCTTTACAGTCTTCTGGACTGAACATTGAGTTCAACAACTTCAGAGCATGAACTTTCCCTTCAGCCCACATTCCATTTACATTTATTGTATTTTTTCTTTTCAGTATATTCATCTTTTTTATTACTATATTCTCATTTTTATTCTTCCACTTCTAAAACCTCACTTTCCATTTTGTTCTCCCCCCTTCCCCACCCCCACCGCTGCAGCCCACGAGGACCATCTGCCGCATTCCTATACATTGCAGTTTTGTTCTGCCATTTGCAGATTCCGATATCTTATTGGACACTCTTAGCAATATTCGTTCCTTCATCATCATTCACATTCGCTTTGCCTTTTTGTTTATGCCATTATTCCTATCAATTACAGCATCCTCTCCCCCCTCACAACGTAAATCATATCAGATTTTCCTTGTCTTCTGCTCTGTCGAAGTGTCGTTCTGACTGGAAACATCGTCTCTATTCTCTCTCCACAAGTGCTGCAGGAACTGTTGAGATTTCCCAGAATTTCCTGTTTTAGTTTCCGCTTCCAGCACGCAATGTTTCGCATTTATCTTTCCAGGCTGGTTTGGCGACACATCTTGCAGTCCAAAGACTTCCCCTAAGTTTGGCCTCCAGAACCAGAGAAAAGTTTACACTGCAGAAAGAGGCCATTCAGCTCATCGTGTCTGTATCAGCTAAAAAAGATCAAAAAGAAACTAGCCGCTCATTGATATTTTCCAGCAGCTGGTCTGTGGCCCTGCAAGTTCCAACACTTCAGATCCAGGCACCTTTAAAATGAGTTGAGTATTTCAGCCTCAAACACCAAAAGAGGCAGTGAATTCCAGTTACGCATGACGTTTTCATAGAATCATAGAAACCCTACAGTGCAGAAGGAGGCCATTCGGCCCATCGAGTCTGCACCGACCACAATTCCACCCAGGCCCTACCTCCACATACTTACCCGCTAATCCCTCTAACCTACGCATTTTAGGAGCAATTTTTAACCTGGCCAATCAACCTAACCCGCACATCTTTGGACTGTGGGAGGAAACCGGAGCAAACCCACGCAGGCATGAGGAGAATGTGCAAACTCCACACAGACAGTGACCCGAACCGGGAATCGAACCCGGGACCCTGGAGCTGTGAAGCAGCAGTGCTAACCACTGTGCCACCGTGCCGCCCGGTTTGTGTGAAAAGCATTTTCCTCATGTCCTCTCTAATCTTTCTACCAATCAAAGTAAATCTATGCTTCTGGCAATTGATCGGGGGAATCAAATTTTTCCTGTTTACCCTGTAAAGGTCCCTCATAATTTCGTGCATCTCAGTTCGGCCACCCTTATCCTCCTCTGTTCTATTGAAAACACCACTCACCTATCCAATCTCTCCTCATAGCTGCAATTTCCGCACACAGGCAACATTATTTTAATGCATTCTCTCCCCAGCAATTGTGCTCTTCCTGTAATGTGGTGGCCAGAACGGTGCAACCAACTCCAGCTGTGGCTGAACCAGCATTTTATACAGTTCCATCATTTCATCCCTGCTTTTGTATTCAATACCTCGCCAATAAAGGGAAACATTCCACATGCTTTCTTGATCACCTTGTCCACCTGTGTTGCCACGCTTAAGAACCTATGGACATGTGCTCCAAGATCTCTCATTCCTCAACCCCTCTTAATATCTTCCCGCTATCTGAGTATTCCCTTGCTTTGTTTGCCCTCTCCAAATGCATTAACTCACATTTTTCCGGATTGAATTCCATTTGACATTTCTCTGCCCATTCAACCGAATCATTAATATATTTCTGGAGTTGGCAGCTATCCTCTTCACCAGCAATTGGATGTAAAATCAAATGTTTATTATGCGTATTTATAAAACGTAAAACATTAAAGACAGGTTATATTATGATCCCGTAAACACGTCTATTGATTAATTACATGTTCTTCAACTGCCTCAGAGTGAGGCCTACGATTCGTCCTTGATTCGTCCTTGATAGTTTCCAATAATGGTTCCGTTGCTAAATGAATTCTAGATTAGTACAAAATGGCTTCTGACCATGTTGGTTACTATGCTAAATAACAAATGGGGTCACACTACAAAATAGTCACGCTATGCTACAGTTATTGATGTTAGAACCACAAACATACAGACATGGTACTCACACTGGTGGCAGGAACTATGCAGATAGTCGCCACTGACAGTTGCTGTATCATAGGATATTTCTAAGCCCTCATGAGGAATCCCTATAATAACAGAGGATGTCAATCTGTTTTTGATTTCCTTCACAAGGTAATTACTCTAATAATCACAGCAAAGCAGAAGTAAGTTAGGGACAGTTCGGCCTTCTTGATTAGCGATTAAAATATATCCTGGCCTTGCAGCATCCTGTGAATGAACAAATCAAAAGCAGCAATTTTGTACCAGAGTGCAAGTCTGAATCAGGTTGGCATACGATATCAGCAGATTTAATGGTTTCCCCTTCAGCCTTCCTAAAGAGGCGCCAATTGCTTCAATCCACTGCTGTTCCTACAACACGACAGCACATCGGCGTTTTTGCACCTATATGAAGGTTTCTTTTATCATACCTCGGTGAATACTTCAGCACCAAGTAACCACATAGGTAGGAATGGCAATTGTTTGTAATTTTGCTGGCGGGCGTATTCACACTTCGTTGCCGCCGTAATTTAGTTTTCCTGAAGTGGCATTTGGGTTGTGGTGGGGGTTGGGGGGAGGGGGTGGTGCGGGGCAGTGGTGGATGGGTACAATGTGAAATTATGCTCTTTCCCTGTTCGTACGTGTTCTATCCTGATCTGTCTGACTACTTGTGCAAAAACTACAACACCCGTCATAATTCTTGATATGTATGGTAAGAAAAACAGTGATGAGACATGCACTGATGTTATTCGAAAATCATTTGACTGAGTCCGGCACTGCTTTCTTCTTCTGGGCCTGTTCTTCAGTTTGAGATGAAGCAAATAGTTTTAACTGTCTTTGTTAAGCACTGCATTATTTTCCATGGACCTCTACACCATGAACTACTTGCACTGGGTTCAAGCTAATGCGTTCTCCAAGTCGTCTGCAGTTAGGCGCAGTCGTCAAATCCAGAAAATAAAACTCGCAATATACTTCTCTAATGATCTTGGTGTCACGTAAGTTACTCTAACTCATGTGCCCTGTTTTATTTCATAAATAGTTCCTAGAAACAGTGATATTATAGCAAATATTCATTAATCACTGGTAACCCGCCGATTAGTGCATTGAGATAGTGCATTATGCATTCTGAAACGTTAGATCAATTGAGCAATTATCACTGAATTAACCCCTCATCAGATGGATCGTTGTCTTGAATGTACTTTCAAAGCAGCAGCAGCAGATACTTTGTTCCGCATCTATCAACTCGAAGACGATGATCTTATCATCGTCATCTAATACTACACCAGTAGATGGCAACATTGCCCTTCATGCAGCTGGTATGCCAAGGAACGTGATAGACATTTTAAAAGGTAAAGTATAGGACATACCACGGTTAAATGAAACATTGTTCACAAATAAATAAGAGCAACTTAAACTATTTGTATCCATATTCGATATAATTCTTCACATAACCGTTTGACACATCGTAAATTGTCTTTAATTGACATTCCCTATTACTTACTTTTGGTCTCTATCCTAAATATACATTCTTCGAAAGTGATTGGAGGCTGCAGTTACCTTTTGAATTATTTTATTGCTGAAGCAACTAATATTGAACAAACTGCAAACATTTGGGCAGGGGAGGTGTATTAATTTATTCGTTCCATTAACATGGAAGGAAGTCCTGCGGCAGATGTACCTTCAGTTAGCTTTTGTAGGAGATTGCTCGATTCTGGGAATAGTAACTAATCCAGCCGAGCTCTCAGTTTCTAATGCTAAACAGTTAGTGAATGTGAGCATAATGGTGCAGCTGGATGTACAATTTGCTCCGGACCAATCAATTCTTCCTGTTAGGCGATCTTTAAGTGTCATAAATTACTTCACCAGCGCGTTTCATATCATAAACTCAGTTTTCATTGAAATGTGGCTTTCTCATGGAAAAATAAATACAATTTCTTGATTATTAATTCGCAGCTTTATTCGGAGATATGTAGGATCCAGATAACCTATGATGATTACGCAAATCAATTGATATTTCAGAAACTGCTTTTGACTGACATTTCCTGCCTATTTCGTATCTTCCTGACAGAAACATAGAATGCGTAGAGTGCAGAAGGGCCATTCCGTCCATCGAGTCCGCACCGACTCTCTGACAGTGTCTTAACCAAGTCCTCTCCCCGTAAATCCACACATTTACCATGGCCAATCGAACTAAATTACACATTTTGGACACTCAGGGGCAATTTTGCATGGCCTGTTCAGCTGACCTGCACACCTTTGGACGGCGGGAGGAAACAGGAGCACGCGGCTGAAATCCACGCAGTGACAAAGAGAAGGTGCAAACTCCACACACGACGGAATTGAACCCAGGTTGCTGGAGCTGTGAGGCAACGATGCCTACCACTGTGCCACCTAATCTAACCCATGTTCTATCATGCTGAATATATTCCCAGAATGCATAGATATTTATAGTGACATCAATTGTTAAATTAATTTCATGTTATTTTAAACTACCCTGCTTTAGGACTTGAAACAAACACACGGCTAATACGCATTTTCAACGTTTTCACCAGTAAATGTATTGTGTTTAGCGGACAGTTATTATGGACACGATTCCTCTGAAGATTGTTTCCACTGCAGGTACTGCAGAAATTATACCTGTGAGGATTAGGTTGTTCGATCTGCTGGATCTGATGACTTATGAAATTGAATATATTGGATGGTTGATTATAACAACAAATCACGGCGGAAGTTGGAAATTATGAATGAAATTCAGAAAATTCTTGAAATATACAGCTGATGGGGCAGAGCCTGCGAAGAGAGGAAGAGATTTAACGTTTCAGATGAATGACCTTTCCTCTGATCTGCAGTTTGGTCTCCATTTAATAGAAGTTGCATCATGTAAGACACTACCGAGCATCAAATTGTGGATTAGCAAATCCAAAGTCTGGCAGCAATTTTATGAGAAGGTCTGAACTAGGCCCTGAGTGTTATGTTGAAGTTACGTTTTATATCAATTGTCGGTAAAATTCAGATAGGGAATATTGTGAATGCAGTGTACGGTCACTTAAAGAAAATGATAACAGTTGGAGAAGAAGCAGCGTGACATTTAAAGGCAAAGTTTGTCTTAGTAGCCCAACGGAAGCAGGCTTGTCGTATATTGTTATATTCATTTCCAAAAAACAACCGTCAATAATCAAACATACGGAAGGTTTATAAGTAAGACCGCGAGCTTTGTGAGAGATGGGCAGTTTTAAAGGTGAACACCAAGTTGCTTGCATCCTGATAGGCACAGAATAACGTTTCATGGAAGTAAACCTTCATGTCACGTTCATGATCCGCAGAGATCCTTTTCGTCAACACATTCGTCAATGATTTGAGCTCATGCATTAAAGAGGCAAACCTTGAGAAATGTGATGGCATAAATACATTTATTGTTGTTAGGAATGTAAATGAAACATACCAACTGATTTAAATCGTTTGGTGGGTTAGCTTGCGATGTCACCGATTTTCTCTAAGTGCATATATGTGGTGAAGGGCAATCGGGGGGTCTAGTTAGAACCAACCATATCATGTAGCAATATTAACTAAATGTCGTGGAAGAAGAGAGAAACTTGGGGTACCCCTAGTGTATAAAATATTGCCCTGACAACATATGAACGTCCATTGCCAAGGCAGTGCAATATGAAGCTAAAGGCACAGTATTTAGGCTGACACATTCACATTTGACCTCAAATCGACCTCTGGGACTGATAAGAGATCTGGTCTGTATGGGTTCCGCGTTGACATGCAGGTGAGAGCTGAAAATATTTCGAGAGATGAAAGCAGAATGCTGCGGCTGCTGCAAATTTGAAATGAAATAATAAAATACTGGAAAGACAAAGCAACTCACACATTATCCGTGGAGGCAGAACCGTAGAATCCCTGGGAAAAACGGACAAAAGTGGACTACGATATAAGAAGGCATCCGCTGCCTTCAGAGTAAGAGGGGATGCAATAAAGTCTAAATTATACACTGCATGGATGTGAGCTCACGGATTGTGAGTAATGAGATTGGTGAACTGCAGGTGGAGACATACACCAGAGAATATGATGTTTTGCCAAGAATGAGAACCTGACACATAAAATGTCAGGACTGGCAACTAAATATTCCGGGATGTCAGGCATTCAGAGGAGCTTGGGAAGGAAAGAAAGGAAAAGCTGTCGCAATATTGCTTAAGGATAATCTTACAGCGCTGGCAAGGGGAGGTATCCCAACCCCGTCAGGGACAGAATCTATTTTCTAACTACCAGGAAATATTAGGGAAACAAAATTGCAAATAGATCATAGAATGCTTGTTTTATAGTCCCAGTTTGGGCTTAGATCGTAATAGGCAATTGGCATAGAGGGAACATTTTATAAATTGTTTCAGGAGAAAATTCTGGATCAATATCTTTATGCCGCAATCTCATTCTGGGGAATGATGGGAACATAAAAGGGACAGCAGTCGTAACGCCATATAACAAGTACTTGTGGCGCGGCGCACTTCAGGGATTGATGGCCATGGAGGATGCGTTCATAAAGCGACTAAGCAGGTTGATCGTCAGCTTGTAAATCCTTCCGATGTGCTTGATGGTAGGCGGTAAGTGGAAGAGGGTTTTCTGCTCAGCCATACGGCAGACGCCAACGGGAAACCACTGATATACGTTGCCAAGCAAAATCAGAGACCAATCCAATCGAAGTTCATGGTCGCCATTCTTACTGCAAAGCAGCTGAAGTAGAGCACTCCAAATATTAGAGCCCCTCTGGTAGAAATATTTCCTTACCTCCCACCGAAATGTGAGATTCTTTATTTTCAAACGGTGCCCCCAGTCTCTGTTTCCGCACGACGGAAGATATCCTTAAACCATGAAACCATAGAAGCATAGAAAAATGCCGGCGCTCAAAATTAGGGCACTCAGCCCATCATGCCTGCGCAGGGCAATAAAACAAAGAAAAGAAAACAAAGGAACTTAGCCATTAATGTTAACCCCATTTTCGAGCACCGGTCCATAGCCTTGCTGATTACAGCACTTCAGGTGAAGATCCAGGTATATTTGAAATGATTTGAGCATTTCTGGCTCAAACACCAATTTGGACAATGAATTTCAGGCGCCTAACATCCTCTGGTGAAAAATCATTTTGCCACTAATTCATTCACCGATCACCTCAAATCCATGACCACGACAATTGTTCTATCCAGCAGGGGAGACAAGTCTTTCCTGTCCACCACATTTAAGCCTCTCATAATTTTGTTCACATCAGTTAGGATACCCTTCAGCCTCCTTTGTTCCAAGGAAAGGAATCCTATTCTATCCAATCTTTGCTCATCTCTGGCAATATTCTTCGAAATCTCCTCTGTACTCTCTCGAAAGCAATAATGTCCTTCCTATAATATGGCGTTCAGAGGTCTACAAAAAGTCCAGCGGTTGCTAACTAGCATTTTATACTGTCATGGCAGTGGATCATAGTTCCGAATTACTTATGAACTTTTAAGTAAGACTTTAAAAAAAAGACATGTTAGCAAAATTTGGCTGAAACTGCAATGGATGTAGTACAAAGATGTACAAAGTTATGAAGATATACAATGCACACAAAAAAATTCAGCTGTAATCGGTTGCAGAGATAATAGAGGCTGATTAAGAACTCAAGATAAACAAGTTCCTTTGAGTTACGTCCCAGACTAAAGACATGATGTGACTTGAAAGAATGCAGTTTAGGGTGAAAGACACATTTGTGAATTTTTCCCTTCCACCAATACACTAGCAAATGTGTTATTTCATAAAAACTGCATCCCTGATCTCAGTGTGAGAGTGTGGCGTTCTAGTTGTGTGCTGTGAAGGTCATAGCTCAAGGGCACCCACGAGCGATCCTTGTGCTTGGAGGTAAAAAGCATCTCTCTCTCCCTACGCCAGCAAAGCCACAGTTGGAATGGCCTTCAGAACAAAGAATCTGCAAACCCACTCCGTAACTGCAAATTCAGCAGTACCTGAAAAACCCAAATTAACAGCTGCAACATTTACTCTCCATTAATAAGCCAAACACTGATTTCCATATCGTTTCTTAACGGATCTGTTTAGATTCAGTTCTCATTTCTTGTGTTGGTATGTTGCATTTTAATGTTTTCTTCTCCCGTTTTAGTAATAAATTCAGTCCTTCTTTAACTCAAGAAAGCCGGGATAAATTTGCACCTTGTAAACGATTTGGACCAGCCAACAATATCTTAGAATCTTAGAAACCCTACAGCACAGAAAGAGGCCATTTGGCCCATCGAGTCTGCACCGACCACAATCCCACCCAGGCCCTACCCCGACACATTTACCCACGAATCCCTCTAACCTATGCATCCCAGGACACTAAGGGCAATTTTAGCATGGCCAATCAACCTAATCCGCACATCTTTGGACTGTGGGAGGAAACCGGAGCACCCGGAGGAAACCCACGCAGACACGAGGAGAATGTGCAAACTCCACACAGATTCCCAAGCCAGGAATCGAACCCAGGTCCTTGGAGCTGTGAAGCAGCAGTGCTAACCACTGTGCTACCGTGCCGCCCTACACTGTGCTACCGTGCCGCAAGGGAAAGAAAACTTTTAAAAGTAATCTTTTTGCGATCAATCAAGAAGGGGAATATAGAATGGGAGCCAGTTCATCCCTCCTCACACTTGAGCATAACAAGTTGGGGATATCCCATTCGGAATCATAACAAATTGGGGGCTCATGGCTGGAATTATTCCACAGATGAAAGAAACGAATTAGTGTGGGGAAAGAAAATTATTTGTTTGAAAACAAATTTTAAAACACCAGAAAAATGTTTTTTTGACTTTGCGACGCTAAATAATATCACAGAATCACAGAATCACACAATATTACCGTGCAAAAAAGGCCCTTCAGCCCATCGAGTCTGCACCCGACGCATGAGAGGCCCTGACGTGCCTTCCTAATCCCACTTGCCAGCACTTGGTCCATAGCCTTGAATGTTATGGCATGCCAAGTTCTCATCCAGGTACTTTTGAAAGCACGTGAGGCATCCCGCTTCCACCACCCTCCCAGGCAGCGCATTCCAGACCATCACCACACCCTGGGCAAAAAAGCTTTCCCTGAAGTCCCCCAAACCTCGCACCCCTCATTTTTAACTTTTGTCCCCTCGTAACTGACTCTTCAGAAAAGGGGAATAGCTGCTCCCTATTCACCCTGCCCATCCTGATCATAATCTTGAGCATCTCCATCTGGTCGCACCTCAGTCTTCTCTGCTCCAGAGAAAACAATCCAAGCCTATTCTAACTCTCTTTATAACTTAAATGTTCCATCCCAGGTAACATCCTGGTGAATCTCCTCTGCACTCCCTCCATGCGATCACATCCTTCCTATAATGTTGCGAGCAGAACTGCACACAGTATTCCAGCTGTCGCCTCACCAAAGTTATATATAACCCCATCATGACCTCTCTGCTTTTGCTATCTATTCCCCGCTTGATAAAGGCGAGTGTGTCATATGCCTTTTTCACCACCTTATTCGCCTGCCTTTCCGCTTTCAAAGATCTATGGACAAACACGCTAAGATCCCTTTGTCCTTCGGAACTATCGATCTCAGATAGACAGATCTATTTCTGCCTTAAAGACATTCAATGACCTGGCCTCCACAGCCTTCTGCGGCAGAGTTCCACAAGTTCACCAGTCTCTCGCTGAAGAAATTCCTCCTCATCTCTGTTTTAAAGGATCGTCCCTTTAGCCTGAGGTTGTGCCCTCTGGTTCTAGATTTTCCTACCAGTGGAAACAGTCTCCCCACGTCCACTCTATCCGGGCCTTGCAGTATCCTGCAAGTTTCAATAACCCCCTCAACCTTTTAAACTCCAACGAGTACAGACCCAGAGGCCTCAACCCCATACTCCAAATGGGGTCTGACCAGAGCCTCATCCAGCCTCGGAAGTACATCCCTGCTCTTGTATTCTAGCCCTCTTGACATGAATGCTAACATTGCATTTGCCTTTCTAACTGCAGGCTGAACCTGCATGTTAACCTTAAGAGAATCTTAAACAATGACTCCCAAGTCCCCTTGTGTTTCTGATTTCCTAAGCGTTTTCCTATTTAGAACATAGTCTAGCTTCCATTCCTCCTTCCAAAGTGCATAACCTTACACATTTCTACATTGTATTCCATCTGTCACTTCTTTGCCCACTCTCCTAATCTGTCCATACGACAAGCTCTTCATTCCAGGGATCATTCTTGTGAACCTTCTCTGGACCCTTTCCAAGGCCAGCACATCCTTCCTTGGATATGGGGCCCAAAACTGCGCACAATACTCCAAAATGGGGTCTGACCAGAGCCTCATACAGCCTCCGAAGTACATCCCTGCTCTTGTATTCTAGCCCTCTCGACATGAATGCTAACATTGCATTTGCCTTCCTAACTGCAGACTAAACCTGCACGTTAACCTTAAGAGAATCTTGAGCAATGACTCCCAAGTCCCTTTGTTTTTCTGATTTCCTAAGGGTTTTCCCATTTAGAACATAGTCTAGTCTCCATTCCTCCTTTCAAAGTGCATAACCTCACACATTTCCACATTGCATTCCATATGCCACTTTTTTGCCCACTCTCCTAATCTGTCCAAGTCCTTCTGCAGCCCGCCGCCACCCCCCCCCCCACCCCCCCTCCCCCGCCGCTTCCTCAATACTACCTGTCCCTCTACATATCTTCGTGTCATCTGCAAACTTAGCAAAAGTATCTTCAGTTCCTTCCTCCAAATCGCTAATGTATATTGTGAAAAGGTGTGGGCCCAGCACTGACCCCTGAGGCACATCACTAGCCACTGGCTGCCATCCTGAGAAAGACCTCTTTATCCCCACTCTCTGCATTCTGCTAGTCAACCAATCCTCTATCTATACCAGGATCTTACCCTTAACGCTATGGGTAGTTAACTTTTTTAACAGTCTCCTTTGCGGCACCTTGTCAAAGTCCTTCTGGAAATCTGAAGAAATCACGTCCACTGGCCCTTCTTTATCTAACTTCCTTGCTACCTCCTCAAAGGACTCTAACAGATTTGTCAGACATGCCCTCTCCTTGACATAGCTGTGCTGACTCAGACCTATTTTATCATGCAAATTCAAGTACTCTGCGATGTCATATTTAATAATGGACTCCAAAATCTTGCCAATGAACGAAGTCAGGCTAACTGGCCTACAATTTTCCATCTGCTGCCTCCCTCCCTTCTTAAACCGTGGTATTACATATGCTACTTTCCTCTGGTACCCACCCTGCTTCCAGTGATTCCTGAAAGATCACCACCAATGCCTCCACAATTTCCTCAGCTATCTCTTTTAGAACCCTGGGGTGTAGTCCATCCGGTCCAGGTGATTTATCCACGTTCAGACCTTTCAGTTTCCCCCGAAGCGTCTCCTTAGTGATAGCTACTGCACTCACCTGTGCCCCCTTACTCTCCTGGATCTCTGGCATCCCACTGGTGTCTTCCACCGTGAAGACCGATGCAAAGTAACTATTCAGTTCCTCTGCCATTGCTTTGTTTCCTATTATTACTTCTCCAGCCTCCAACATGGATCAATACAGCACAGCAACAGGCCCTTCGGCCCATGATGTTGTGCCGAACATGACGTCAAATTAAACTCATCACTTCTGGCTGCGCTTGGTCCATGTCTCTCTGTTGCTTGCATATTCATGTGCTTATCAAAAAGCCCTATCGTATCTGCCTGCACTCGCACGACTGGCAGCGTGTTCCAGACACTTACCACTCTCTGTGTAAAAAACGTGCCCCTCACATCTCCTTTGAACTTTCCACCTCTCATGCTAAGTGCATGCCTCTTAGTATTAGATATTTCAACTGTGTGCAAAAAATTGTGATTATCAACCCTATCTATGCCTCTCACCATTTTGTAGAATTCTATGTGATCTGCACTCAGCCTCTGCCGCTCGAGGAAAAAAACAACCCTAGTTTGCCAGCCTCCCCTTATAGCTCGTACCCTCTGATCCAGGCAACATCCTTTTAAACCTCTTCGGCATCCGCTCCAAAGTCTCCACATCCAGACCAGAATTGAACGCAATATTCTAATTTTAAGGAACATTAGACCAACGTGCAGTTGATCTGTCATATTGATGGGGGCGTTTGCTCGAGCTCCTAAGTACAATTAGTTTGTTTCCATTCTCTTATGAGGCATGATAGACTGAGGCCAGGGTTATGTTACCAGAAGGTTTCAATGGCTATTGGATAAATTTGCTATTCTCGCTGTAGAAACTTCTTCAGGATACTAAAGAGTAAAGCAATGGTACATTCTGGAACCAGTGGTGCTTTGAAGTACCAACGGATATGGGAACAATATTTTAGCTTGGAACTCAGAATAGCAACATGAACGTTACAAACTATTTGCTGCTATTATCCAATTAAGGATCATTGTCCTGCATGGAAATGTGGCATTTGGATGAAAACAGTGGGACACTTTTCCGAACTGTCTGGATTCTATTGTATGCAGCCTATTATTGATCTCAAGCACGGGGTCATACAGGCCTCTAATTCCAGTTTCAACATTTCCCGGAATAAATACGGTGACTACAGCATGGCTTTATGTTGAAATCCAAGAGTAGCAGGGATGTATTAAAACGGCAGTTAGATAAGCATATGAAAGAGATTGAAACACAAGGAGGTTGAGGACATTGAGGTCGATGACAAAGGGGAGGGCTATTTCTGTTCAGCATAAGTTCCCCTTGCCCTCCTGCTCCCAGGAGCATTTACTACTTTGTTGATCAACAAATTGTCCTTTGGATGTACTCAACGATCCAGCCTCCACCGTTCATTGCTGAACAGAAAGCCAACAGGAGAGATTTCTGTGAAATTATGTTTCGCCTACCATTGTCTTAAATGTGAGATCCATTATTTTAAATGTGTCTTGTAACTCTGGATTCCAAAGGAAGTGGAAAAAGTCCAGCCATGTATAGTGGTGGGTGGCACAGTGGTTAGCAATGCAACCACATAGCGCTTGAGTCCAGAGTTCGATTTCGGCCTTGGGTGTGTGTATAACTTGCACGCTCTCTCCGTGTCTGCGTGCGTTCCTCCGGGTGCTCCGCTTTCCTCCCACTGTTCCCACATTAGGTGGATTAACCATAATGAATACGCAGAGTTACAGGGATGGGGCGGGAAGTGGGAGAGTGCAGATTCGACGGGTCGAATGGCCTCCATCCGCACTGTATTTGGTCTATAATCTGCGAGTGCCCTCCAAATCTTACATGATTATCTTGCAGTCTTCAAAATTTCGAAGAATATAGGCTGAATCTGCTCAACTTTTTTTCATAAAGTTTTAAAGTTGATTTATTAGTTACAAGTAGACTTGCATTAAAGCCAATGTGAAAATCCCCTCGTCGCCACACTTCGGCACCTGTTCGGTACACTGGAGGATAATTTAGCATGGTCAATACACCCGACCAGCACGTCTTTTGGACTGTGGAGGAAGCCGGAGCACCCGGAGGTAACCATTGCAGACAACGTGCAAACTCCACACAGACAGCGACCAAACCGGGAATCGAACTGGGTCCCAGGCGCTGTGAGACAGCACTGCTAACCACTGTACCACAGTGCGACCCATTCGGCCACCCATTTGTTCCAGAAATCCAGAGAACGTTCTCTGAACTGCATTTATCCTTAAGTATATTGATCAAAATTGTACACAATACTCTGGATGTGGTTTCACAACTGTTCTGTACAGTTATAACAAGCCCCCCTAAATTTATACTTCAACAACTTGCAATGAATGTCAACATTCTATTTGTCTTCCTAGTTAACTGGATGCGAACTTCCCTGATTGAAATACAAGGGCATTTGTCCACATTGTACTCCGTGTTACATTTTTGTCCACTCAACTATCTGCACCGCTTTACTGACTCGTTTGGCTCAATTAAATGAGGGCGAGGTGGGCGGAGTCTGTAGTGGCGGGGTTGAGAGGGGGTGGGGGGCGGGGGCAGGGGGTGGATTGTGTGGTAACTCTCCTACCCGAGAAACCAAGCCGGCGTGAAGCCGAGCTACAACAGACAGAGTAGCCACGCAGCGCTTTATGTTAAGTCAAGTTTATCTTCCGCCCTTCATTCGGGCGAAAGGTGAGCTACTGGTGCTACCAGCCAATGCGAGTGGCGGACAGCTCCATCAGTCAAGGCAGCGCCTAGAGGGCGTCAGTGGCAACTGCCGTCACTGCAGTTAAGGAATGGAGCCGAAGGCCGAGGTTACCCAGAGCATTTATGTCGGAGCTGTCGGGGGTCGGGCGTGCCTGGGAACGGTAGGGAGACGGACGGTTGGGGCCAGGAGGGAGTTGTAAGAGGGAGAGCAAAAGGGAGGTGGTTTGAGATGGGGGGTGGAGGGAGGGGGACGTGACCCGCGACCGGCAAAGGGGCGCCCCTGAATAGCGACCTACCCTACTCCTATCGCCTTTTAACCATTGAAAATCAGCCTTTGCCCTTCATTCTGCTGCTCACGCCGAGAATATTATGGCATGGGCAGCGTAATATGGGGGACAATAGGTGTGATAACAAGTCTAATTAACCCTTCAATCATCAATTATATTTTGGCGATGAGCTCGGGATGGCCGGAAGGTTAAGAGTTGGGCGCAGGGGCCATTGTATTCTCCCCCTCCTCCCACACCCCCATTACAGTGAGTAATAGATAAGTCCACGTAAAATTCACCCCTTTGTATCTTCTTTACAACTTGTTTTCTGATGACCACTATTTCCCTTCCACAAAACATGTTGACTCTGACTGGTTGTGCTTTGATCTTCAAAATGTCCTGCTATTGGTTGCTTAATAATTGGCCCTGGCATTTGCCAATGTTACACAGACAGTTTTTGCATAGAAGCATACTGTTTGCGGTATTCCAGATCACTGATAGCTTTCCAGAACCGTAAGAATTTTTGAAGATTATCATTTTGAATGTTCTAGTTCTGCAGCCATTTCATTCCAGACCCTAGAATGCAGGCAGTCAGGTCCAGTGGATTTGTCAGCCTTTGGATCCCTTACTTTATCCAGTATATTTTCCTCTTTTGATCGTTATGCTTTAAAGACTTCTCTCTGCTTTGCTTCTTTCTTTCCAGCATTCTCAGGCTGCCTTTCATATCTTTAAAACCTGATTTCAGGTAACATGGTGGAATTTGTCCCAATCATTAGGGATAGAGTATTAGAGGAACACAAAAGACTAAAGATGGCCAAGTCGCCAGGACCAGATGAACTGCATACTACAGTTCTAATTGAAGTGGCTGCAGAGATCGTCGACTCATTGGTTGAAAATTTTCATAACTCGCAAAATTGAGGGTGAGTATTAGAAGATTGGAAAACAGCCAATCTGACACCGTTGTTCAAAAAGCGAGAACGACAGGGAACTAAAGGAATTGAAGCCGGCGTAGACAAGCGATGATCATGTTGAATGGCGGAGCAGTCTTGAAGGGCCTGATGGCCTTTTCCTGTCTCTCTTTCTTATATTGTGCTCTTGTGTTTTGTTGTGTTCTTTCCCAATGGAATATATTTTTGCTGTGAAATATATCCTTAAATATCAACTACCACTTATCTACTGTCTTGCCTTTCAATCTATTTTTTCCAGTCGACATTAGCCAACACTGTTTTCATAACCTTGTAATTTCGTTTTATAATTTCCTCTGTTTTAGTTCAAGATAATTAATTTAGACACACATCTCTCACCCTCAAATTGAATGCGAAACATCCCATGCTGTGATCACTGTGTTGTAGGGCGTGCTTTATAATGAGGTTATTAATTAACCCGATCTTATTCCAAATCGCCAGGTCGAAAACGATCAGTTCCCTGATTGATTCCAGAAGTTCTAGAATTGTTCTCAGCAATGTTCCGAGTATTTTCTATGACCTCGTCTTCCAGGTTACCTTTGAAAATTTGATTTGCTGGATATATATGAAACTTCAAATCGTCCGTAATTATTACAGACCCTCATTAAATTTTGAAGTACAAGTTTAGGTAATGATAGGCTACCTGTAAACTACTCCCCCAGTGAGTTCCTTCGTGTTCTAATTCTTTTCTCTACCCAGACTGATTCCAAAACTTGATATTTTGGTCCAAAATCATTTGTCAGCAGTGTACTGATATTTTTTTATTAACATTGATGCCCTACCTCCTGTTTCCTTTCTCCTGTCCTTCCAAAACATACCCTTGAATGTTCAGATCCAAGCTTTGTTCACCGTGCAGCCACGTCTGTCTAATCGCTAGCATGGCTGTCCCATTTATTACTATGTGTGCTATCAATTCATTCATATTCTTACCAGTAGGAAAGAACCTGAAGGGATCGCGAGAGAAGACGGCAAAGAATAATGTGCTAAGGAGGAAATATGAAATTAAATTATCCAGGAGCATAAAACGAAATAGTAAAATGTTTTCCTGGCATTGAAAAGGCGAGGGATATGGGAAGGGGGTTATAATGAAATATTTTACCTGGATGTAACAAGCGGATGTAAGAATCAAGCTGGACTCTTATCTCAGTTTATCACCACATATATTAGTGACTTGGATCAAGACTGAGAGCGTTGTATCTACAGTTAGAGATGGCATCGTGTCAGGAGTCATAGTGAACGGTGTGACTTCTCGGTGGAAGTCCCATCGACAAAGTAATGGTACAAAATTATGGGAGACGGAGTTCAGTTCAGCCGAGTGTGACTTGAATTTATCCATTTTGAACCTGAGAATAACAGAAAACTAACCCCTACTTAATGCTGCGAGGCTATAAACTTTAGATAACCGAACAGACCTATGCATTCATGTAGGCGAAACTCTGAAAGCGAGTGAAATGGTGCACATGGGAATCAAAAAGATGAATATACTGTTGGTGAGTTAGAAGTAAAATATGAGCATTTAACTCCTCCCCTACACAGGTTCTTTTATTCATTATTCATGCGTGGAACATGAGCGTCACGGACTGGCCAGCCTTTAATGCCCATTCCTAGTTGCCCTTGTCCAGAGGGCAGTTGAGAGTCAACCACATTACTGTGATTCTGGAGTCACATGTAGGCCAGTTTGGGTAAGGACGACAGATTTCCTTCCCTAAAGGACATTACAGAACCAAATGGGTTTTTCCAACAATCGACAATGGTTTCATGGTCATCAGTCGGTTCGTAATTCCAGATATCTTTTATTGACTTAAATTTCAACAGCTGCTGTGGCAGGATTTGAACCCGGGTCCCCAGAACATTAGCTGAGTTTCTTGATTAATAGTCTAGCGATAATATCACTGGGCCATCGTCCCTCCTAATCATCGCTTCCCCTAATCTAGTCAGACCAGATCTGGAGTTCGACAGACAGTTTGCGAGAACAAAACACATGAAATATATACGAACAGAGAATGCTGGAAAATCTTAGTCTGGCAGCATTTGTAGGTAGAAAAAAGTTAACGTTTCGAGTCCGTTTAACTCTTTATTAGAAGAGGGATGCTTGCTGTGGTTGGGAGCTCCTGCCCTTTTTTCTCTTTGGTAATGGTTTTAGGTTTAGAAGCTGCTGTAAGAGGAATGTTGGCGACACTGTACAATACATTTTGTAGATCTTACACATTGTTGCTACTTTACAATGGTACGAGCGTCAGAATATCGAACGTCGTAGATAGGGTGCTCGTTTGGATAATGTTTAAATTCTTGATGACGGTTGGAGTTTATTTTAATCAGTAAAGGGAAGGATATTCAATCACGCTCCTGCCTTTTGCCTTCTAGATTATGGACTGCGTTTGGCGTGTCAGGAGGTAAACAAATGGCCACTGACCACCAACCACTGATTTGTTCTATTCGGCCAAAATATTTACATAGTTGTTGTAGTTCAGTTTTTGCTCAATTGTAACTCATCAGATGTTGATTTTTTTGCGGGGCAGGGGTTCAGGAATGATTACACCATTAAATTGCATGGTTTGATTCTCCCTTGCTAGAGATGATAATTTCCTCGCACTTGCGTAGCACGAACGTTGGCCGCGATTCTCCCGAAAGTGCTGAATTAGCCGGAAAACTGTTCTAGATCCCGACTGTTTTCTTAGTTTAGCTTCTGACTCGAATCTCCCCACTCGGTGCACTGCAGAGGTCACAATTGTGAATCTCATTAAAAAACCAGGGGTGCAGGGCCGATTCACGCCAAAGAGCCTGTAATCGGCGGGATGTGTGGGACCCGCGCATACGCACATCCCTGGGAGATCGCTGAAAATACATCCCAGGATCCAGCTCACTGCCCTCAAACCCTCACAGACATCGCTGATCACGTCGCTGGCCCCCACAACCACCCCCCCCCCCCACATGCATCGCTGGACTCATTGCTGGCCCGCAAACCGCCCCCCCCACACGTCATTGGCCTAATCGGTTTCCTCCCACCACCGCCCCCCCTCCCTGTTTCCCCCCACACACAGACATGGCTGCCCGCTCACCTCATGTTCCAATGGATCTGGATAATGCAGATGTCCAATCCCTCCATCACTTGAGCATAATGTCCTCACTGCTGCCGGGCAGGGAACTAGCGTTGTGCTGACATGCGCAACCCCAGCTTGTGATCCTTCCCTTTCGTGAATGGGAGCCTTGAGTATTGCACCACCCCCCCACCCCCACCCCGCCCCCACCGCCCCACACACAGCAGCTAATCGATTAGGAGCCCTGAGCATCCCACCCCCTCCCCCACCTTGGACACAGCAGCCTATTGAATCGCAGCCAATCAGCACCCCGAGGGATGCATGCCATTCAACTGAATGTAGCCTTCAAAATCTCTTAGAAGAATTTGTTGCAAACGGGTCCTTGACTGGCCACACCCACTGAACCTGCACTCCCCCAGTAACACAAGCCACTAGCTTTCTGAGCGCTGCCCCTTCATCAGGTGAGTCCACACAAGCTAGTGGCGTGTGCTACCAAATAAACCTGTTGGACTTTAACCTGGTGTTGGGAGACTTCTTACTGTGTTTACCCCAGTCCAGCACCGGCATCTCCACATCATGGCTTCCCCAGTAAGCCAGGGCTGTATATAAGTTACAGGAATGGACACACAGCCAGTCACACCACAAAGATGGTTGCGCAGAAACCTGCTCCCAGACTTTCAGAGGCCGATCAGGAGCACCTGCTAGATGCGGTGGAGGAGAGGCATGATTGTCTGTTCCCCGGCCAGGCCCTAACCCAAGGGGTGCATCTGCCCCGGCATTGTGGGAGGAGGTAGCAGATGCAGCGAATGCCAGGAGCCTGACACCATGCTCTGACAAGCAGTGTTGCAAAAAAAGCACGACCTTCTGCAATCAGCAAGGGTGAGGGAGCATCCCACTTGGAACCCCGCACATGCTTGGCACAGACCTACAACCTGAAGGGCATGCAACAAATGACCCTTCCCCCAGGAACACAATCGAACCCCTTCCCCTCACCCCTCAACGAGGACCCTTCATTGGTGACCGCTTTCCCTGACACTGTCAGCACAATGCTGATACACAGGCACCATTGCACATTGCACACCATGTATTGCAATATGTTAATACTTGCTATCCACCTTATGTTCCCACTGGAAAAGAACATCCACAATGCACAGCAAATGACACAGATTGGTGGTGGTGTGCCTGACCTGGGGCAGCTGACTAGCATGGAGGAGCGTGCTATGGAGCTGGCAGGGGGTGATGGGCCATCCTGAATGGTCACCAACAGCCAGATCGGCGTACAGCATGCAAGTAAGCAGAAGCGCGCCCTCAACCTAGGTCCTCCTCGAAGTAAGTGCGATGCTGCATGGAATGTTTTGCCACCCTCTCCCTAATGTGTGTTAAGTTTTACAGCTCTGGATCCAGAGGAACCCGGCCCGTTGTCACCACCCCGCTGCTCTGAAGCAAACTGCACATGATCCCTTGGATGACACCTCAGAGGGAGGCACTGAGGAATCCTCCGAGGACAGCATCACTAAAGCGTCACCGGCATGTACCGCACAACACACCAACACAGAGATGATCACCACAGTGGGTACCTTTAGTGTTGAGGCTTTAAGGTCACGAACTGGTGAGCACATCACAGCCGCTCATGCACATCGGGGTGCAGGTGGGCACATCCGTGGGCTCAGGCACATGGAGGTCTGCTAGAGGCCAGGATTCAGCTGTCCCCAAGCCAGCATGCTGGGCCTCTGAGTTTGTTCCACCCAAGGCTGGTGCAGATGCATGAGGAAACCTGGAGAGTTGTGGAAGGGTTGTCAGCAACTATGCTGCGACTGCAAGGCTGTTGCAGGAGGTGGTGTCGACACAGTGAGACCTAGGCTAACACTGCAAGGGTGGCGACCACAGTGAAAAGTCTGGTTCACGGGTCTGTCCTTGGGTGACAGGGTCCAGGCCACCCTGGCGGCACCATGGCCATGGGCAAGTGAGTTTCCAGCATCCAGGAGGCATAGCTTTGGATGGTCATGGGTGTCGGAGGCATGTGGGAGACGCTGCTGGCCATGGCTGGGACTCTCACTGACAATCTGGAGACGGATCAGGCCGTGAAAACTTAGCCCAGGCTCAGAGGGCTACTGTTGAGGGGCTCCAGAGCCTGGCTCGCTCACAGAATGCTGTAGCAGAGGGGCTCCAGAGCATTGCCAAGTCTCAGACGGCCAGGGCTGAGGGATCACACATCAAAGCGCAGGCACATCTAGGCCTCCAGGACTGGCAGAGCCAGCTGATGCCGGAGCTTCTGGAGCTCATTGCAGCTACGCTGGCGTCCCAGGGAGTGTCCCCGGGCCTCTGGGCACTCCAAGGGACGAGGAAGGGCTTGAGCTCATGCCAGGGTCTTCCGCCGAGGAGATCTCGGATGTCCCGAGACCTTCCATTTCCCCCCTTCCTCACATTGGGGCTTCTCAAGGCCAGCAAGATGAACAGGGTGGCACCGAAACAGTGCCATCCACAAGTCAGCTGGGGCCCTCCAGGTCCCGGCCACCCAGGGAACATCCGCCAAGTGCATCACAGGCAAAGGGGCATGCATCACAGCTGGACACCTCCATCACTGATGTGCATCCTAGGGTAGCACTGAGAAGAAGCAGTAGACAGCACAAAGTTAGAAAGTTGTAGTTAATTAGAGGGCACGGATGAAGGTCAGCATCAGTCAGGGTTTGGTAATCATTTATGTTAAGAACACAATAAACTGTTAATTGCACACCACTCTGTGACTAATGTGTCCCTGATTCTCTCCCCCCACCCCCACCCCCGCCATCCCCCTCCGCCCCCCACAGCTCAGTGTTCCAGATTCCCAAACATAGAGGCGCTGTCTGTTGAGCCTTGCAGACTCAGCCACATGTTTCAGTGTGCCTGCCCTACCTTCCCCAACATCCACCAGACCCTTGGTGCAAGTGCCCCCTGCTCCCCCCCCCACCCCACGGCCAAAGAAAATGTGTCCCCAACTCTTATGTGGGCCAGGGTGGCAGCATGCATTCACAGTACAGATAGGAGTCAGACTTGAGTTGCAGTATCCCAGTGTGCACAACAGCGAGTTGTCGTTCTCCTCCAGCCTTCAACCAAGACTCGCAACCATTGCCAGCCCAGGCACATTAATAGGGTCAGATGTTTCTGGGGGATATGGTGGTGGGACGACAGAAGCAGGGGGAGGGTGATGTGGTGATTTAAGGGCCCATGTATGTTTGGAGGGGGAATAGTGGCTGCACTTGCTCCTGGGGTGTGACGGATGTGTGTTGGTTGCACCCCTCTCACTGCACAGCACCAGCTAGGTGAAGCGGGCTGCTATCAAGGCATCCCTCACTGCCCTTCTCTGCCGGACACCTGCCATCGCTGCCCGCCCTCTTTCCTGCAGTTCTTCATATGGCAGGACGCCCACCTCGCCCCCTCACTGCTCCTCCCCTCCTCCTCCTCCTGCTCCAGCTGGTCTCGCCGCTGCTGGGTGATGTTGCAAACGATAATGATGCTCATACTGGAGGGCCCCCCCAGAGCAGGGTCCAAGAAGCAGAACCATATCTTCAGCAGGCCAATGTACCGCTCAATGATGGACCGGGTGGTTGCATGGGCCTCATTGTAGTGGGTCTCCGCCTTGGTTTCGGTCCTCTGCACAGGCGTCAACAGCCAAGACGTTAGGGGTAACCCTTATCACCCAGTAGCCATCCCGGGAGCCTGGGATAGTCTTCAAAGAGCCCAGAGATGTCCGACTGCTGGATCACAAAACTGTCATGGACACTCCCTGCATAGACCTGCATGATCTTCATTTGATGGTCGCAGACAATTTGGATGTTCAGGGAGTGGAATCCCCCCTGTTCACAAATTGCTGCGGCCATGCATGGGGGACCCGCAAGGCAAAAAGCGTGCCATCCACTGCGCCCTGCACATTCGGAATCCCGGCAATGGGTGTTGGGTGATGGATGAGAAGCTGCGAGCCCAGGCCCACATCGAAACTAATGAACTGCCCTGTCCGGGCATACAGGGCATTTGCGACCTGCCACACACATCCATGCATGGAGACCTGGGAGATCACAGCTAAGTCACCACTGGGAGCCTGGAATAATTCGGAGGCATAGAAATTGATGGCAGCCATCACCTTCACATTCACAGGGAGCGGGTGGCCGCCCCTCCCCTCAGGTGCCAGGTGCGACAGCACCTGACAAATGTATCATATCGTGGTATTGGACAGGCACAGCTGGCGATGGTGTGCCTCGAAGGAATTGCGGCCCTGTTCCTCCTTTCCCTCAGCACCCTCCCGCCTTCTGTGCACCCTCTTGGGAGCCTGCTCACCCACCTCTCAGGAGGCTGCCCACCCACCTCCTGGCCCTCAGAGGCAGCCCCCTGCCCTCCTTCCTGAGGGTCTGGTGGTGGCTGCTCTTGTGGTGGTCTCTCCATGCCTTCCTTCTCCGCCCCTGCTGCCACCATAATGGCCAGCTCCAGATCGAGCAAACCAAGATCCATCTGCAAAGTGGGGGTTGGAAAGATCATTGAGTGATGGATTATTCTCATTGGCTGCATAGACCCAGCACCACCCCAATCTCTCACTTGAGCCAGAACCCCCACTTGTGGGAACTGGCAACACCACACAATCCATGGTGCCATGCGTGGCCTGATTAGCGTTGTGTGTGATTCCCACCATGACCAATGCTGGTACAGATTATACAGGTCGGTGTGCAGACGTGGGCAATCTACACCCTTGATCCATTGCTATGTGTGCAACTGCAGCATCCGTTGCTGGTCCGTGTCACAGGGCAGGGACAGACTACAAATCAGCACCAGATGTGTGCCCAGTGACAGCAGATTCCATGCAGTAGGTCTGAACCTCTGTAACCCGGCCTGGAGCAGCAGCTGCTTCATCTGGTTAGGCCTCAGTCATCAGAGGGTACACTCCTCCCCCAACCTCCACACCAGCATGTAGTCGAGTCCATGACCACGCCTCGCGGCAAGACAATGCCACTGCAAGACAATGCCACAGGGGGGAGGGTGAGTGAAGCTGCCTCGAGGCTGCCTCCCACAGTGCATGACAGCACTGCTTGGGGGAGGGGGGTGAGCGGGAGCCCGCAAGGCTACCTCCCACAGTGAGCTACAGCACTGCCCAGGAGGGGGGAAGTGGGAGCCCTCGACGCTACTTCCCACAGTGTGTGACAGTGCTGCCCGGGGCATGGGGGAGGTGGAGGGAAGCAGAAGCCCTCGAGGCTGCTTCCCGCAGTGCACGACAGTGCTGCCCGGGAAAGGGGGTGGTGAGCAGACTTCCTGATGGAAGCTCACTCAGAGAGATGTGAGGAAATAGAAGCCCCCCCACCACCCCCCCCCCTCGCCACCCACACCCCTACCCCAGATATCACTGGACCATGGGCCAACACCTGAAGGCAGCACGTGGGAGGTCACCAGGCATCTCCAGGGCCTACCTGTAACATCCACCATGCTCCGCTAGCAGCACTTAACTCCTCATATAAGAACATAAGAACATAAGAAATAGGAGCAGGAGTAGGCCATCTAGCCCCTCGAACCTGCCCGCCATTCAATAAGATCATGGCTGATCTGAAGTGGATCAGTTCCATTTACCTGCCTGATCCCTATAACCCCTAATTCCCTTACCGATCAGGAATCCATCTCTCCGTGATTTAAACATATTCAACGAGGTAGCCTCCACCACTTCAGTGGGCAGAGAATTCCAGAGATTCACCACCCTCTGAGAGAAGAAGTTCCTCCTCAACTCTGTCCTAAACTGACCCCCCTTTATTTTGAGGCTGTGCCCTCTAGTTCTAGCTTCCTTTCTAAGTGGAAAGAATCTCTCCACCTCTACCCTATCCAGCCCCTTCATTATCTTATAGGTCTCTATAAGATCCCCCCTCAGCCTTCTAAATTCCAATGAGTACAAACCCAATCTGCTCAGTCTCTCCTCATAATCAACACCCCTCATCTCTGGTATCAACCTGGTGAACCTTCTCTGCACTCCCTCCAAGGCCAATATATCCTTCTGCAAATAAGGGGACCAATGCTGCACACAGTATTCCAGCAGCGGCCTCACCAATGCCCTGTGCAGATGCAGCAAGACATCTCTGCTTTTATATTCTATCCCCCTTGTGATATAGGCCGACATCCCATTTGCCTTCTTGATCACCTGTTGCATTGCAGACTGGGTTTTTGCGTCTCATGCACAAGGACCCCCAGGTCCCTCTGCACAGCAGCATGTTGTAATTTCTTTCCATTTAGATAATAATCCAATTTGCTATTATTTCTTCCAAAGTGAATAACCTCACATTTGTTAACGTTATACTCCATCTGCCAGATCCTCGCCCACTCACTCAGCCTGTCCAAATCTCTCTGCAGACCTTCTACGCCCTCCACACGATTCACTTTTCCACTTATCTTTGTGTCGTCTGCAAACTTTGTTACCCTACACTCAGTCCCCTCCTCCAGGTCGTCGATATAAATGGTAAATAGTTGAGGCCCCAGTACCGATCCCTGCGGCACGCCACTAGTTACCATCCAGTTCACGCCAGTTCAAGGCTGCCACGCCAGTTTGGGACTTACCTACTCTGATTCGCGCCAAAGCTACATCACACCAAAGAGGTGGAGGATGAAGACGTGGGTGGAGATTGCCATGTAGATCCCGATAATGCCATGGAAAGGTATGTAAACTCATGCCAGTTTTCAGCGGGTTCCCGGCGGCACCATCTTTCTCCAGCTGGGAGATGCGCACGGGTTGTAAAAGCTGGCAGGGAACCTGCAAAATGGCTGACACGCATATCTCCGACCCACCAGAAAAGTGGCGGGTCATGATGGGAGAATCGCGGCCATTGTATCCCACTTAACCCAAGCCTGAACCTTACATAAGAACATAAGAACTAGGAGCAGGAGCAGGCCATCTCGCCCCTCGAACCTGCTCTGCCACTCAATAAGGTCATGGCAGATGTTTTCGTGGACTGAGCTCCACTTACCCGTCCGCTCACCATAGCCCTTAATTCCTTTATTGGTCAAAAATCTGTCTTAGCCTTAAAAACATTCAACTGCTTCAGTGGGCAGGGAATTCCACAGATTCACAAACTTTTGGGTGAAGAAGTCCCTCCTTAACTCAGACCTAAATCTGCTCCCCCTTATTTTGAGGCCCTGCCGCCGGGTTCTAGTTTGTCCCATCAATGGAAACAACCTCTGTGCTTCTATCTTATGTATATTCTACATAATTTTACGTTCTTATAAGATCCCACCCCATTCTTCTGAATTCTTACCCACATTTTCCTGCATGTGCACATCAGTGGCGTCAGTATCTGGGGAGTTACGAATGATACTGAATACTATGCAATCATTAGTCATCAGCCCGCATTCTGACTTTATGTTGGAGGGAAGTTTATTGATGGAACAGATGAAGGTGGTTGGCAGAGAACAATACCATTTGGACAACTGCAATAATGTCCTGGAACTTGTGTAATTGCCTCCTACAATTGCAACGATCAACCTTTGCGCTGGATACCCATACTTCTAGAATCCTAGGGTCCTAAAGAAGAGCTCGAGATGGACTACCCAACCAATATTTCTGCCGGAGGACGGTTGCAAGTGCATCAATCTTGTCTTTTGTATTATATCTGTGCTTCCCCCTCACTGAGGATGAGGATAATTTTGGAGCACCCTCATTCGTCAATTGTTGAATTGTGCACCACAAATTATCACGACTGGAGGTGGCAGTACTGACGAGCTTTGATCTGGCCAGCTGATTGTGGAATTACTTATCTGTATGTAAACCATACTTCCACTTTCTCCGCCTGTATGCAGTCCGATGTTGAAGCTTCACCAGCTTTGCATCACTATTTGTATTCCTGGGGCTGCTCCTGACATGCTCTTCTTCACTTCTCATTGAGTTGGTGATGGTCTCTCTGCTTGATGATAAAGAGAAACAAAGTGTGACTCCGACCCATCAGGGGGCACGAAACAGATGAAGGAACTCAGACCTGAGACACAGATCAGCCTTGACCTAAATGAACAGAAGTACCCAACAGCTCTTTGCAGGGACGCAAAGCTGATATTTCAAGTCAATAACCCTTCGGCGGAAGTGACGACCGGAGCCCCATCGTGAAATACGGGCGCTGCTGAGGCCCAAAGTTCCTCACAGAGGACACCACAAAAATGGAGTCACCATAGTAAATGTGAATAAATTTGCCAAAATAAAGAGAACAGAAGAGGGAAAACAGATCCTGGTGACTACCCGTGGGAGTGGCATTTTGTACCCTGTTCCTCATTCTTTGGGTTTGGAAACTTTGAATCCGATGTCTCCACGACACCCCGCATGGAAGATGCCTAAAGAGAGCTGCCTGGCTCCGCAGTGAGCGGGAAAATCCCAACGGAGCCAGTCTCCAAAATTATTTACTTAATTGATTATTCAACTTTTATTATTTCTTCACATGATGGAAGACCGTCACCTCTTGTGCAATTCTATTCGACTGCATCGTTTTCATGAAATTGATATTCTCCATGAAGCATTATTCCCACAACTGGAGGCCATATTTCAGTTAAACCAGTTAGACTGATGGCTTATTTCAACACGAATACTAACCTTGCGTGTCTGCGTGAAGATATTGCGTTTCTGCGGATAGGGAGAGGCGTTAAACATTTTCCCCAATCGTGCCTAACAAAATGTGCATTCGTAAACTCTAATCCTGGCCACTCAATTTCTAAAGATGTCAAAATAGCAATTGCTCCGCTTCTTGAAAGCCCACACCCAGAATACTGATCATGACCAAGAGTCGGGCCATTCTGGTGACCAGTGAACGCGTGACAGGATTAAATCGCGAATACTTGCCGAAATTCTGCGAAATATCATCAAACCTTATTTTGTTTTCTCCACGGATCCCTTCACTTAAGGTTCAGCTTTTCACTGGAAATCTCCCTCGTTGTTCCTACGAACACAGATTGAGAACTGATATGAAGTACAGAAGGCAAACTCTCCTCTTTAGTTAATCGTCATGAACTGAAACATCTCGCTGTGTTGATCTGTATGAATAAAGAAAAATGATGTTCCTCATGATGACATTTCCTCTGAACATACTGATTCATGCAATTATCAAAGGGATAGGGAGATTCAGCGCAGATTGCAGTGTAAAAGCTCCTGCCATCATTTAAATACGATACAACCTTCCAGATAATACTACATACGGGTAACTGATGAGTTACCCGTATGTAGTGTTGATGTGTTGATCACGCGTTCACTGGTGATCAACACATCAACCTTTGTGTCGTCCGCAAACTTACTAATCAAACCAGTTACATTTTCCTCCAAATCATTTGTATATATTACAAACAGCACTGATCCCTGAGGAACGCCACTTGTCACAGCCCTCCAGTCAGAAACGCACCCTTCCACCGGTACCTTGTGTCTTTGACCGAGCCAGTTTTGTATGCACCTTGCCAGCTCACCTCTGATCCCATGCGACTTCACTTTCTGCACCAGTCTGCCATGAGGGACCTTGTCAAATGCCTTACTGAAGTCCATGTAGACAACATCCACGGCCCTACCCTCATCAATCATCTTCATCACTTCCTTGAAAAACTCGGTCAAGGTCGTGAGACATGACTCCCCTTCACAAAACCATGTTGTCTCTCACTAATACGTCCACTTATTTCCAAGTGGGAATAAATCATGTCTCGAAGATTCCTCTCCAATAATTTCCCTACCACTGACATAAGGCTCACCGGCCTGGAATTACCTGGATTATTCTTACTACCCTTCTTAAACAAAGGAACAACATTTGTTATTCTCCAATTCTCTGGGACCTCCCCTGTAGCCAGTGAGGATACAATGATTTCTCTCAAGGCCCCAGCAATTTCCTTCTTTGTCTCTCTCAGTATTCTGGGGTATATCCCATCAGGCCTTGGGGGCTTGTCTATCTTAATGTTTCTCAAGAACCCCATTACCTCCTCCTTATTGGTCTCAACATGACTCAAACTATCTACACACCCTTTCCCAGACTCATCAGCCACTAAGTCCTTCTCTTTGGTGAATACTGACGCAAAGTACTCATCTAATACCTCGCCCATTTCCTCTGGCTCCACGCATAGATTCTCTCCCTTGTCCTTGAGTGGGCCAACCCTCTCCTTGGATACCCCTGTTCCTTTCCTAGGTGTCTCAACACAGTGCGGGGAGAGCTGTTTACGGCATCACGTGTATTAGTAATCCTTGAAGTGGGCCAACCATAATGCCACCCACACTTTCTGCCTAAGAATGTCCCTTGACATTATGAATTTGAATTGACTAAGAGCTGCTTCAAGTTGGCAGAGTGTTCTGGCGCCCGGGGACCGATCTTTTATCGTGTTTCCACTGGTACGTTAATGAACTTCTTCTGACATTCCCACGTTTCTCCAAGATATCAAATATAATTCTGACCTGCTGAACATGCCCGATTGTCACAATTGCAGCCCTGTTCGCTTTGCCTTCAGTTGCCGAGGCCGGAAACGTAGGAGATTCCTCGCTAAGTATCTTCCCCTCTCTACCTACCTTTCCTTCTTTCAGAAGCTCCTTCAACCCCTCTGCTTTGATGAAGCATTTGGACAGTTCCCCAATATTGTCTTTTGTGGCAGGCTATCATATCTTGCTTCAGAATGCCCCTCTGACAACTCTTGATCTCAACTTCCTCGTCCAACGTCTTCCTTACGACATGCAACACATCAAGTTTTCCGAAGCCTGTTTCTGGGGTGCTTTTGACATTTCATTCACATCGCAGTTCAGGATCGGGGAAGAACTTCCGAATGTATTTGTACATCTTTGATTCAACTCCAGTATGTGTCCGTAGGTAGGTAGGTAGGCACGCAGGCAGGCAGGTAGGTACGTAGGCACGTAGGTGGGTCTTTCCCGCCAGCCATCCAGCCAGCCAGCCATCCAGCATCTGTGACAGCCATGAGGTTTGTGGATGATTGTATATCTTAATTTCCAAAAACATCCGCTTGCATAAATGCGAACACCAAGTTGGTGTTGATAGGCACAAAATAGCACTTAATGTAAATAACGCTTCATGTCACAATTGGGTTTCAAAAGGGAACCATATTGGGACCATTGGGACCATGACACTTGGAGGTTCTGTGGAACAAAGGGATTTTGGCGTGATTGTCCTGTCTGAGATGGAATATTTAAGTTATAAAAAGAGATTGGTTAGGCTTGGATTGTTTTCGTTGGGGCAAAGAAGACTGAGGGGCGAATTGACCAAAGGGTACAGGATTATGATGGGCATGTATAGACTGGATGGGGAGCAGCTGTTCAAATTAGTTGAAGGGTCAGTCACGAGGAGAGGTAGGTTTAAGGTGAGGGGCAGGAGGTTTAGGGGGATTACCCAGAGGGTGGTGACGGTCTGGAATGCGCTGCCTGGGAGTGTGGTAAAGGCTGGTTGCCTCACAACTTTTAAACATTCAGGGCTATGGGTCAAGTGCTGGTAAATGGGATTCGGTGGAAGGTAAGGTGTTTCTCGCGTGCCGGTGTAGACTCGATGGACCGAATGGCCTCTTCTGCACTGTATGATTCTGTGGGTTCGATTTCCCTTTCATAAAGGAATGGTAACTCCACTTAATATTATTTAAATTTTCTAAATTTTATGCGATTACTTCCTCACGTATGGATTCCAGTATATATCCAATAGCAGATGTTATGTCATCTGTCCCATTGATCCTTGCTTTCTGCTGTAGGACCATGAAGGTACAGAGCGGCAGTGCCATTTTCAGTCAGCTGGCAACTGGCATCTCTATCAGGCTGACTGGAATTGTTGTTCTTCATAGTTTTTCGGGCGAATACATTCACACGTCTCTGCCACCTTGATTCTCTTTTCCTCAGGTAGTTGTGGGAGGGCCCCATTTTGAAATTCTGTGTTTTTCTTGTTCCTGGATGTACACATCTACTGTCCTGTCTCGCTATTTGTTGCAGATGCAACGCCTGTCGTCATAATTCTATATGACCTGCTAGGAAGTCGCTCGAAAATCAAGCACTGCTTTCTCATTAATTGGTTATCCTCCAGTACGTGCTGGATATATAATTGTAACTGCCTTTGTTAGACCCACTATTTCCCATGCACTTTTGCATCGTACGCTGCTTGCACTGGATTCAAGCTAACGCCTCTGCAATCATCAGTCCCAGAAAATTCGTGTGCACTAGGAAATCCCTCGAGCTCCTCCCATTCTACAGCGGTTACCTTGGAGGATGGCAGACGAAACACTCATGCGAGTGTGAAATTGGTTTGGGATTATAGCGCAAAACGGACAATAGCGACTGCTGAGCCGTTTTAACAGTCCGTTGAAACTGACTCCTCATTGGTTGCCCTGCTTCAATATACCATCGAAGAACTTGGGTTGACCCATAGCCTTGAATGTTTAAAGGTTGTGAGGGAACCAGCCTTTACCACCCTCCCAGGCATCGCACTCCAGACCGTCACCACCCTCTGGATAATCCCCCTAAACCTCCTGCCCGTCACCTTGAACCTACGACTCCTCGTGACTGACCCTATAACTAATTGGAACACTGCTCCCCATCCATTCTATACATGCCCACTGCACCGTCGCACACGTTGGGTGCACTGGTGGAAGCCCAGGTAAAAACTCCCAATATACTTCTCTGATGATCTTGATATCATGTCAACGCTGTTAGTCTAGCTTCTGTGCCCAATGTTTCATTTAATGAATATATCCCGGAAGCAGTGATTTATCTGGCATATATGTATTGATCAATGGTAACGCGCCTGTACATTAAAGAAGTACATTTTTACATTGACAAGTATTATATAAATTGTGCAATTATGCTTTAGCAACTCATCAGATAGACTGTTGCCTTGAGTGCCCAGTCGTTCACAAGTTCAGTTGTTTATGCATGGGTAATTTTATTCAGCAACAGATAACTTGGTTTTCATCTATCAACCCGAAGAAGATGGTCATATCATGTATCATCTACCAGTGCATCGGTAGATGGCAATGTTGGAGCACATTTCGCTGATGTACAAAGGAACGTGAAAAACATATATTTTAAGTAAATGATTGGAAAACACTGCGGTTAAACATATCAGTGCTTCTCAAATTACATTTGTATGCCTGTTAGGTATTATTTTTCCCCTAACACGTTGACACATTCTACATTGCATTTAATTAACACTCCCTGCTTACGTTTGGCCTTCATCCTAAACATATCGTCTAAAGCATGCATTACATAACATCACATATAATACATAATAGTAGGCCATTGTCACTTTTCCTGTATGTTGTTCATGATTATCTTACAAAGGAAGTTCTAACCTTTTTAAACAGGTTTAATATGACGTTGTCATCTCTATAATTGCTTCCTTATTATAGGCTGCGTGCTAATCAGGGCCTTTTATCATGCGAACCTGTTAATTTGTTAGTTTTAGCACTGCTCTATACTGTTCAGACTACCAGCAGATGTGATTGCATTTTCCACTAGATAACAGGGCAAATCTTCGCGAGGAACATTGACGCTAAATGTTTTGTCAAACAAATTTGATATCAAAGTTCCTGTCAATTTACAGGATGCCCTAACAGAGTATTGTGAATTGATGTGGGTGCTTCTAATAATTCCATCCGTTTCAGTGATGAGTTACTGCATAATAGAAGGCGATGGCCAATTGGTATTATCGCTAGACTATTAATCCAGAAAGTCAGCTAATGTTTGGGGGACCCGGGTTCAAATCCCGCCACGGCAGGTGGTGGAATTTGAATTCAATAAAAAGTATCTGGAGTTAAGAATCTATTGATGACCGTGAAACCATTGTCGATTGTCGGGAAAAACCCATCTGGTCCTTTCGGGAAGGAAATCTGCCATCCTTACCCGGTCTGTCCTACATGTGGCTCCAGACCCACAGCAATGTGGTTGTCTCTCAACTGCTCTCTGAAATGGCCTGGCAAGCCACTCATTTCCAAGGGCAATTAAGGGTGGGCAATAAATGCTGGTCCAGCCAGCGACACCCAAGTCCCACGAATGAATAAAGAAAAGAAATTCTTCACCGCTACGCACTGTCATGCTTGGGTCATATGTCTGTGAACGTCTGAAGACGATACATATTTTGCTACTTTAAAAGGAAAAATTTGTATGGAATATGAAATAATTTCCTTGCCCCAAAATTGAGTCGCGGGAATGAGCTGACTTCTTGGGATTTTTGGACCAGCAGCAACATGTTTCTGGAATGTTATTAAAATATAAATGGCCCAGTGGAAGACTATCTCTCGAAAAGATGTGACCACTTGCTGCCCGTGTTGTCTGGACATTTACGGAAACTCAAATAAAATCTTCACCTCAGACTCGGTGCCTTTTAAAAATTCATTCTTGGCACATGGGTGTCGCTGGCTAGCCAGCAGTTATTGCCCTTCCCTAGTTGCCCTTGAGAAGGTGGTGAACTACCTTCTTGAAAAGCTGCAGTCCACGTGCTGTAGGTTGATCTACAATGCCGTTATGGAGGGATTTTGACCGAGCAACTGCGAAGGAACGGCGATATCGTTCCAGATCAGGATGGTGAGTGGCTTGGAGGGGAACTTGCAGGTGGTGGTATTCCCATGTATTTGCTGCCCATGTCCTTCTAGACGGATGCTTTCGTGGTTTGAAAGGTGTTGTCTAAAGATAATTGGTGAATTGTTGCAGTGCATCTTGAAGAGAGGATACACTTCTGCTACTGAGCGTCAGTAGTGGGGGAAGTGGATGTTTATGGATTTGGTGCCAATCAAGCGGGCTGCTTTGTCCTGGGTGATGTGAAACTTCTTGTGTGTTGTTGGAGCTGCACTCACCCAGGCAAGTGGGGAGTATTCCATCACACTCTTGACTTGTGCCTTGTAGATGGTGGACAGGCTTTGGGGAGTCAGGAGTTCAGTTACTTGCCGCAGTAGTCCTAGCCTCTGACCTGCTCTTGTTGTCACTGGGTTTGTGTGGCGAGTCCTGCAAACTTGAAATCTAACAAGGAGAGGATGGAGAAACAATTTTTATCACAACGATCATGATTCATTCCCTATGTCATCGGATCGTTTGTGTGAACAATGGAAGCATTAATTCTATGGTCACATGACAGACACTGGCTTGAAGTAACAAACTTTCTTATTCCAAGGAAAGGCCAGCACGTCAGCTTAGGGCCACGAAAGAGTCTCCCAAGTAGAACATAGAACATAGAACATAGAAAAACCACAGCACAAACAGGCCCTTCGGCCCACAAGTTGCGCCGGTCATGTCCCTACCTACCTAGGCCTATATATAGGCTTACCTATAACCCTCAATCCTATTAAGTCCCATGTACTCATCCAGAAGTCTCTTAAAAGACCCTATCGAGTTTGCCTCCACCACCATTGATGGCAGCCGATTCCACTCACCCACCACCCTCTGAGTGAAAAACTTACCCCTGACATCTCCTCTGTACCTACTCCCCAGCACCTTAAGCCTGTGTCCTCTCGTAGCCGCCATTTCAGCCCTGGGAAAAAGCCTCTGAGAATCCACCTGATCTATACCTCTTAACATCTTGTACACCTCTATCAGGTCACCTCTCATCCTTCGTCTCTCCAAGGAGAAAAGACCAAGCTCCCTCAACCTATCCTCATAAGGCATGCCACCCAATCCAGGCAACATCCTTGTAAAGCTTCTCTGCACCCTTTCAATAATGTTTACATCCTTCCTGTAATGAGGCGACCAGAACTGAGCACAGTACTCTAAGTGTGGTCTGACGAGGGTCTTGTAAAGCTGCATCATTATCTCCCGACTCCTAAACTCAATCCCTCGATTGATGAAGGCCAGCACACCATACGCCTTCTTAACCACCTCCTCTACCTGCGAGGTCAATTTAATAGTCCTATGGACCCGGACCCCAAGGTCCTTCTGATCCTCTACTCTGCTAAGAGTCTTACCCTTAATATTATACTCCTTCAGCCCATTTGACCTGCCAAAATGTACCACTACACATTTATCCAGGTTGAAGTCCATCTGCCACTTCTCCACCCAGTCTTGCATCCTATCTATGTCACGCTGCAGCTTCTGACATCCCTCCAAACTATCCACAACACCACCAACCTTTGTGTCGTCGGCAAACTTACCAACCTATCCCTCCACTTCCTCATCCAGGTCATTTATGAAAATGACAAACAGCAAGGGTCCCAGAGCAGATCCCTGGGGCACTCCACTGGTGACTGACCTCCATTCAGAAAAAGACCCATCTACAACCGCTCTGTGCCTTCTGCAGGCAAGCCAGTTCTGGATCCACAAGGCAACAGTCCCTTGGATCTCGTGCCCTCTCACTTTCTTGAGAAGTCTTGCATGGGGGACCTTATTGAACACCTTGCTGAAGTCCATGTAAACCACATCTACCGCTTTTCCTTCGTCAACGTGTTTAGTCACATTTTCAAAGAACTCCACCAGGCTTTTAAGGCATGATTTGCCTTTGACAAAGCCGTGCTGACTACTTTTGAGCATACTAAACTTCTCTAAATGTTCATAAATCCTGTCCCTCAGGATCTTTTCCAACCACTGTGGTTAGACTCACTGGTCGGTAATTTTCTGGGCTATCCCTATTCCCTTTCTTGAATATAGGAACCACATCCGCAATCCTCCAATCCTCCGGAACCTCTCCTGGCTCCATCGACGATGCAAAGATCATCACCAGAGGCTCTGCAATCTCTTCCCTCACCTCCCACAGTATCCTGGGGTACATCCCATCCGGTCCCGGCGACTTATCTATCTTGATGCTATTCAAAATTTCCAACACATCCTCTTTCTTAATGTCGACAAACTCAATCTACTCAGTCCGCTGCAATCCTGTAGTACAACTACCCAGGTCTTTTTCCACCGTAAATACTGAGGTAAAGTATTCATTAAGCACCTCTGCTATTTTTTCCGGCTCCATACAGACTTTCTCACCTTCACATTTTATAATTCCTATTCCTTCCCATCTCATCCTTTTACTCTTCACATATTTATAGAATGCCTTAGGGTTCTCCTTAATCTTACCTGCCAAAGCCTTCTCGTGACCCCTTCTGGCTCTCCTAATTTCCTTCTTAAGTCCCTTCCTACAAGCCGTATACTCATCTAGATCCCCATCATCGCCTAGCTCTCTTAACCTATTGTACGCTTTCCTTTACCTTTTGACTAGGTTCAGCACAGCTTTCGTGCACCATGGTTCTCATAACCTACCAAAACCTCCCTGTCTCATCGGAACGTTGTCATGTAGAACTCCAGACAAACAATCCTTGAAAATCTGCCACCTTACTTCGGTACGTTCCCTCAAGAATACCGCCTTCCAATTTACGCCTCTAATCTCCTGCCTGATGGCTTCATATTTCCCCTTACTCCAGATAAACACTTTCCTAGCTTGCCTGATCCTATCTCTTTCCAATGTTAGTGTAAAGGAGATAGAGTTATGATCACTATCCCCAAGATGCTCCCCCACTGAGAGATCCAACACCTGTCCAGGCTCACTAGCCAGTACCAGATCGAGTACAGCCTCTCCTCTTGTAGGTTTATCCACATGCTGTGTCAGCAAACCCTCCTGAACACACCTCACAAACTCCTCCTCATCCAAACCCCTTACCCGAGGGATATTCCAATCGATGTTTGGGAAATTAAAGTCTCCCATCACGATAACCCTGTTATTACTACATCTCTCCAGGATCTGTTTCCCTATCTGCTCTTCAACAGCCCTGGTGCTATTGGGCGGCCTATAGAAAACACCCAGCAAAGTTATCAACCCCTTCCCATTCCGATCTTCCACCCACAGAGACTCCGTAGACAACCCCTCCACGGCGTCCACCTTCTCTACAGCTGTGACACTATCCCTGATCAGCAGTGCCACTCCCCCACTCTTCTACCTCCCTCTCTGTCCTTTCTGAAACATCTCAAACCCGACACCTGAAGTATCCAGTCCTGTCCCTGACCCCAAGTCTCCGTAATGGCCACCACATCAGACTTCCAAGCATCGATCCACACTCTAAGCTCATCCACTTTATTTACTACACTCCTGGCATTAAAATAGACGCATCTCAAACCATTGGTCTGAGCTCTCCCCTTCTCCATCACCCGTCTATTCTCCCTCTTACGCTGTCTACAATCCCTCTCGATTTGTGGGCTACCCTCCTCGCTCCCAGTCACCTCATCTCGATTCCCTCCCCCCAACCTTTCTAGTTTAAAGTCTCTCCAGTAGCCTTAGCCAACCTTCCTGCCAGGAAATTGGTCCCCCTGGGATTCAAGTGCCAGCCGTCTTTTTTATACAGGTCACACCTGCCCCTAAAGAGGTCTCAATGATCCAGGAACCCAAATCCCTGCCCCCTGCTCCATTCCCTCAGCCACGCATTCATCCTCCACCTCTCTCCATTCCTGCTCTCACTTTCCCGTGGCACAGGCAGTAATCCTGAGATTACTACCTTTGCATTCCTCCTTCTCAACTGTCTACCTAACTCCCTATATTATCTTTTCATAACCCCCTCCCTCTTCCTACCTATGTCAGCGGTACCAATATGTACCACAACCTCTGGCTCCTCTCCCTCCCCCCTCTGGATTTCTGGGACGCGACCAGAGACATCCTGGATCACGGCACCAGGGAGGCAGACCACCATCCGAGACTCCCGTCTGCCTCCGCAAAAACGCCTGTCCAACCCCCTTACTGTTGAGTCCCCGATTAATACTGCCTTCCTCCTCCTTTCTTTAGCCCTCTCAGTTACAGGGCCGGACTCTGCTCCAGAGACATAGCCACTGCCGCTTCCCCCAGGTGGGCTGTCCCCCCCCCCCCTCCCCAGCAGTACTCAGACAGGAGTACTTATTGTGAAGGGGCACATCCATCGGGTGCTCTCTATCACCCGAGCTTTCCTCCTCCTGGCCGTTACCCACTTGCCTGCCTCCCGTGGCCCTGGTGTGACCACCTGATGATAGTTCCTGTCTATAACCTCCTCATTTTCCCTAACCAGACGAAGATCCTCGAGTTGCACTTCCAGTTCTCTAACAGGGTCCCTTAGGAACCGCAGCTGGACACATCCATCACAGATATGGACGTCTGGGAGGCCACGAGCGACCAGGACCTCCCACATCCTACATTGGGAACAACAGACTGGCCTCACACTCATAATTTCCCTTTTAGTTTCAAGGAACACAGAGAAACTACTTAAGAGTTTAAGTTACCCCGCCTACCCTTTCCGCCTAAGCCCTTCGAGCCAACGCCCTCACAGCTCTCACTCAACTCCCAGCTCACTCCGCTGCCCGCTCTCAACGCTGCCTGCTGATTAGAGCGGCCTGTTTTTTATACCTCGCGCGCTAAAAAAACTACAAAAATCCTTCCCACGTCACCCCGCTCCCTTCCTACTTCCGGTTCCCACTTAAACTCTTAACTATCTAAAACCCCGCGAAACAAATAAGGATTTAAAGTCGCTCTCTTACCCTATTAACTGTAGCCACCAAACACTCCTCTCTCTCTTGCTCCGGTTGAACAATGAGAGCCCTCCCCCCAGGTAAGTAGCTTTTATATAAAAAAACTACAAAAATCCTTCCCACGTCACGAAATTTCGTCCCAGTAAGACGAAAATAACCCGGTCCAATCAAGCAGTCAGCTCAGAGAATGAGCGGAGAGGATAATTTATTCTCAGGTCCAAGATTCTACTTCTCCACATAAGGTCAGCCTCAACTTTTCATGAAAAAGAAGAACCTGCCAACCTCCAACTATCTTGAGGGAGCCAAGAGAAATAAACCGTTCAGGTCTGCAATGATATAACCTTAAACGACTGACTAAAGATATGTTATTTCTTTCCTGTTATTCGATTCGTAATGTAATTACACGTGTCATCCCTAGCCTTCGTCTTTTCTTGTGTGTATGTGTCCAGCCCTTTGAGGGGTAAATGATTCGTTGCTTTCACAATATGGGCGTTGTGTCAATTTCTTTTTATTTAAACTTACCAGGAAGCCTGCTTATGTATAGCATTTAAAATCGCAACAGCCCAAAGTTTAAAGCACTTCTTCGAAAAGTACACCTTATTGCGAATAATAGGAAAGTGAAGAAAAAGGGGGAAAGTCAGAATCAAATTTACCGTCCCCTATATTGCGATGACATCCAACGAGGAAGAAGGTGTTCTCAATGCCATGATAAAGAAGCATGTAATGCAGAAATAGTCAGGATAATATAGAGGCTGTATACAAATGATCGCCGTGCTCAAAATACAAATCTGGCCCGTTCCAAACGGTTTTTATCCTATTTAGCTGCAAGGAGGAAGGGTTCAAATTGCTGAGGTCCTGGCAACAGTTTTCGAGTCTACCTTAGATATGGGATTGTCAATGGGAACTGCCCAAATATTGCATCCATGTTCAAAAAAGGAAAATCAGTAATTCTGCCACTGATAGGCCAGACAGCCACGTTAGTGGTTGAAAAAAACTTCCGACGTACCAACCCGCCAGAAAATTCAGATACTTGGCAAAATGTGAATTAAGAAATGAAAGCCGGCAATGAGTTGTTGAAGGAAAATCTTGTTCCCAGTGATTATTTAATGAAACAATGGATGAAGTTGACGAGGGTGGTATCTTTGATGTGTATTTGGACTTAAAAGCCGATTGATAGAATTATTGTACTTGTTACCTCAATGGAAGCCTATTATATTGCAGGGTCAATGATTGCAGCTTGCCTACATAGCTCAGGGGACAGAAAACAGGAAGTAGCGGTGAATGATCGATTTCAGATGAGAAGCAACAAAGGGAGAAATAAAGGTAATGGCTTAATAGAGATGAAGAGTCCGAAAACAGGCTAGTGAGAATAGCCCTTTAGGCAACAACATTTAGTTGTTGCTTTCTGTTTAATTTTGGACAACGCCGTGTTCGTCAAACAAACACTTAGAGAGGCCGTTGAAGATATTTACTGGGATGACAATCGGGAAGGCCCCTAATTTGTGGGTTTGGGGGAACGGAGGGGTGGATGCACAAGGTGCAAAACATAGAGGCAAATGGCGTGCGGATGAGAATTTGAGGATCAGATCAGAGACGTGAGATTATGGTTGTAAAAAGAATGATAAAACAGAATCGGTTTCAGCCTGTGGGGGAAAATTTCATTCGCACACTATTGGATGAATCCCAAAGATATTTGAAATAATAAACCCGTTTCGAGTTCAGGCAGATTCAGAGATGTTGCTCAAATGCCACCCACCCGTCAATCAACAGATACCGATCACATTCCATCGGGGACTCCACGGGGAGGAGGAGAGAAACTGTTCCCTGCAAAAATGAGCATTTCGAGATACCCGTCTCCTGTTCCAAATTCCCTCTCACCATTGAACAGTCCTGCGCGTGCACAGGCGCTGGTGCGCAGCCCCAGTGACGGCAATAAGCTTACAAGGAGCGCGCTTCGACGTGACGTTGGGACATTCAGGGGCGAGCAGAGTCAGAACGCACCGGGTCCTGCCAGGGGCAGAGGAGCGGGCACGAAAAAGAGATAAGGAAGAGGAAGAATACGGAGAGCAGAGGGAACCGGGGCGGTGCAACGGTGTGAGGGGCCAATACTGTTACTGAGAGTGGAGACTGTGAATACCATGTGCGATTAAGGAGGAGAGTTAGGGGGGAAGAGAGACGGCAGGGTAAGGGGCCTGAAAAAAGGATAAGCACCAGAGGGCACAAACTCTCTCCTGTGCCCTTGCAACAGGGAGAAAAAAGCTCAGTTATCTAGAGAGACTAGAGGAGAGTGGTTCAGTGCAGATTTGACAGCAATGCTGTTGAAGGAACTTGATGAGCTACAAGACAAAACGTGCGTCAGCGGCACGTAACCAGAGTAATTCAGCAAAAGAACTAGAGGCGATGAGAGGAGAAAATAATTACAAGTCGAATGATTACCAATTGGAATTCAGTACCTGAAATGGTGAGAAGTTTCAAGGTAGCATTCCAAAGGCAATTTGGACAAGTATTTGAAGATGGGAAGTACATAGGGATACGGGGAGTAAAGCTGGCCTTTGTGGCTCTAATTCGAGAACTCCTTCACACTGTCGGCAGACGCAGGGTGGGCGGAAAAAGTTTATTCTTGCTATATCTTTCTGAGTCTATGCACTTGGAAGGGAAATGGTATGCTCTCGGAGTATGCAGTTATCTTGGTACACTAACTGAATTTATGTCTTGCTGTCTTCTGCTCTCTTCAACTGCGCGAGGAAAGTTTAGATTCTTCATTTCTTCAAAGAACACGTGCTAAAATCATGTGTAAATTGTATGCGACCAATTTTTAAACAATTGCATGAAATGACAGGGAACGGAATTTCGTACGACGATTCCTGGAATAATATATCCCAAGGACAGTTCACTTTTTAGTTTTCCATATCTTTCTCAATGTTACATTTGACCCATTCAACCTTCGTCCCACAAAATATTGGCATTGAAAGCCTCATTTGTTCCGCTGACATCAATATTCCTCTCAGATCCATTATCAAATTCTCTAAGGTATTCCCATGTGATTATGTCATAGATAAACAATTTCATCGCACCCTTTTTCACTTATCTATAGCTTTTAGAATGGTTGTCCACATCCTCCCCCTCCAATACATTTGTTCCATCATACAGCTGGGTGGGTCTGTCCTTGGTTGCTTCAATTCTATCCTGTCTAATCATGGCCAATTATAGTTCATTGCAATGCATTCACTTCTCTTCGTACTCCATGGCCTCTATTATTTCCGAAGGATCTAACCTTCTGCACCTGCTATTTCTCATCTAGTTCTCATCTACCGGAGACATAGCCCAAAGCATAGTATAAGTTTCCAAATGTCAGCATGGTATAAGTTTCCAAATGTAGGCGGCAGCAGCTAGCTATCCCTCGTTACCACATTACTGGATCCATCCATTGTCCTCTGTTAAATTATCAAACGACAGGACCGACATCAAGTAGTGGATGAGAACAAATCCCGCAGATAAACATTAGGAACACGAAAGCCGTTGTTTTCAGTTCTCCGTAAAATCTCAGCTCCACATCCGTCGGCTCCATCTACTTCCTTAGGAATTTTCTGAGGCTGAATCAGATAGTCTTCATACTTGTTATCCTTGCGCTGCCATATCTCCATGTTTCTCTACACTCACGATACTCCGAGATATCGACCATCAATTCTAGCCTCCTGAACACCCCGATTTAAATGATTCAAGTATTGATGGCCTTGTCTCCAGCGGCCGAGGCCCTAAGCGCCCGAGGTTTCTCCTTCAGCACCTCAACCTCTGTCCTTAAAACTCTCATCTATGTCGAAGTATTTAACCCTCTGCCGCAATGTTCTTTTATGTGGAAGGCTGTCAGGTTTTGATTCATAACGCACCTCTGAGCCATCTGAATCACTTTTTCCTCAACCATATTTCTTCTCACTACACGCAACTCACTAACATTAACCAAGACATGAATATTGTTTCCAGGTATTATTGACATTTCGCGCACATCGCAATACAGGATAACTTCTGGATGTGTTTGTGTATTATCCGTCCGCGTATCCATCCATCCGTCCGTTCATCTACTCATCCACGAAAGCCATGAAGGACATTGCTCAATCTCCGTTCATTTCCTGGATATGTACCAATAAAGTCTCAACTCAGCCTCTACTCACCTAACGTATGGGGCCGCACGGTGGTACAGTGGTTAGCACTGTTACTTCACAGCGCCAGGGACCTGGGTTCAATTCCGGCATTGGGTAACTGTGTGGAGTTTGCACTTTCTCCCCGTGTCTGCGTGGGATTCCTCCGGGTGCTCCTGTTACCTCCCATAGTCCCAGGATGCACAGGTTAGGTGGATTGGCCGCGGTAAATGGATAGGTCAGGGGAGGTACAGTCTCAGTGGGCCAAATGACCTCCATCTGTACTGTAGGGTGTCTATATTTGTTCGTGTGTACCCCATAGCTATGAAATCATTTACCACCTGTCCCTCGCCCACACAATTTTCATACCCCAAGCATAGTTCGGCTACTCGTTGTTCCTTATTGGGCGTACTTTGATTAAACTGTATTAAATCTTTCTTGTGTTGCTGCGTACGGTTTGACACTTTTCCTAAGATGGTTGGAATACGAATTCTGCAAATGAAGTTTAGGGGTCCTGCTCTCTGATTCCACATCGATGTTGATTTGCATGCATACTTGACATTCTGTGACGTTGCCAAGTTTGCAAATATTTAAGGGAGGCTTCGAAAGAACCCGGGAACACATGATTGTGTGAGCCACCAGAACCTTCACAATAACTAAATGGGCAGGAGTATTCGCTGCATTAATACTTTATCTCCACAGAAACTAGAGACGTTAACTTTCACTACTGTTGATTTTTTAACTTGTCGCACTTGAGGTCAACGGGCGGTATTCGC